>NC_133769.1:25621946-25676701 GCF_003597395.2 Chelonoidis abingdonii
TTTAGCGCTACTCCTCTCGTTTGGGAGGAGTTCCGAAATCGATTTAAGGAGCCCTTTAACTCGATATTAATGACGACGTCGTGTGAACGGATACAGCATTAAATCGGTATATCGGCCATTAAACCGATTTAAAGTCGCAGTGTAGACCTGGCCTGAGTATGTGCCAAGGACAGTAATTGGTCTCTGTTCAGATCTAAGGCTTAAAAACCCTGGAGACTCAATGGCTGGATGCCTTCACAGGAGCCTGGTGAATGGCCAACATGGGTGCTCAACCAGACCTGTGAGATAATAAGTATTACAGTTCTATTACTTTAATATAGAACAGTGGTTTTCAACCTTTTTTTAATTTGTGGACCCCTAAACAATTTCAAATGGAAGTACAGACCCCTTTGAAAATTTGCAGACTGTCTGCAGATCCCCAGGGCTCTGTGGACCACACGTTGAAAACCACTGATATAGAGTATTTGGTACAATATCTCCCCTTTCCCATCTTCCCCTTACTTTTAAGAAAGGTGAATCTTCCAACATATCAAGGAACTCTGAAAAGTAATCCCCCACTTCCTCATCCACTGCTCCAACCAAGCTGATCTGTCTCATTGGGCCAGCTCTATATGTACCATGGGAGTATGTTCTTTTTACCTGAAAGAAGAATATGAAAGTCAATTACGAGTTACATTGAATTCATTAGGACTCAACAAAAGTTTACAAATCAATGCCATGTGCACATCCTGTCTTTCTGTCTTCTCTAAAACATGACACACATTAATACTGTATACAGTCCATATTAAACAGTATTAACAACTGTATTATATACTATCAATTATAAAACCATTATTTCGAAACACCAACTGGCTGACATAGCAGGTAGCTTGAATGTAAAACATTTACTATAGCTGAAAACATATATTTAAATACAAAAGAATAAAGATAGAAGATATTTCTGCCAAGTTGCAAGATTCACAGTTATGTCAAGTTAAGGTGGAATTTAACAGGGTGTTAAATATTCATTACTATGCATATCCAAACAAGCAGCAAGATGTTTTGAGTGATGTTCTTTTTACAGAAAGGGGACGGAATGTTGAAGTTATGGTTGCATGACAGCTGGCTAGAAAGAGGCCTGCAAAAGAGTAGAACAGAAGGACAGAAACAGGTAATAAGAGATAAAACCAATATGAAGCAGAGGAAAGTTAGAGAGTGTAACAGTATAAAGGAGGTGAACCTATTGAAAGTATGATGATGAAACAAACCATCTTAAAACTTGAAAAAGGGCAAAGAAATGAGACCAAAGCCATGTCTACATGGAGACTGTCAAGAAAGTTAAGGCAAATCAACCAAATGTATGCAAATTAAAGCACATTAAACCCCCAGGTGGGTTTTCTCATTCAGGAGTAAAGTGGCCTAAGGCATGTCTACACTTGAAACTTACCATGGGTTTTGTGAATCTCCCTTATGTGATCTGCAACAAGGGTTTCACAAGCAGTTCATACACATCACATTGTTATCCTGTGATTAAGGTACTTCTGCCTTGTATCACTGCACCCACACAACACTGCGATGTTTTGAAATCAGCAACCAGCATTCTGGGCAGACATCCCAGAAGCACTGCTCTGCCACTGTACTCTATGCATTCTCGGATTTTTCATGCTGGGCACTCAGATACTTATTGGAAGACAATCGAATTCTGGAGTTTACTGTCAAATTAAATTCCCATGATTCCTAATTTATCCTATCATGCATTAGGGTTTTTAGAGCCATCCAGTACCATTTTCAAAGCACTGTCATGCAACATGCAGCACACATTGTGATCGCTACAATCCACACTGTAATGAACATAAATAAGCTGCTGTTAACATCTGAAGTTGGGCAGTGACTTCAGAACTGGGATGATAAGGGGATCAGAGAAGGAGAAGGCTGAAATCATGCACATATCGTCAACTTTTTTTCCTGAAGCAGCTTCCCTTGGTGGAGCACCGCTCTGGAGTGTGGCTAAGGAGTACTGACTGGTGGGAAAGTATAGCACTGCAGATTGGGCATGAACACGAGTGGCAGCAGAATTTCAGGATGTCAAAAGCCACTTTCTTAGAAAGCTTTGCAGAGTTTGCACAGGGCTACAGCAGCAGAATATCTATGTAAGAACTGCCCTCAGCATAGAGACGAGTGTGGCCATCCCCATCTGAAAGCTTGCCAACCCTACTACCTACACCTTACAACCAGTCAGTAGCTAACCAGTTCGTTGTTGGTAGATCAGCTATCCGGGCTGTTGAAATATAGATGTGCAATGTTATCAAGAAGGCTCTATCCCACTGTATCTTAAGACTGGGCAATGCACAGGCAATTCATTGGTTTGCATTGTTGGGGTTTCCAACTTATACTGGAGCCACTGATGGGTCCCACATGCCTATTCTTAACCCTCCATATCAGGCCTCAGAGTCCATCGACAGAAAAGATTTCTCCCACTCAACCCCCTGCCCCATGGTGCTGCACGGCCTGTTTGATCACCATGTAAAGTTTACCAGTATTTATGGGATATGGTCTGTGAAGGTCCATGACTCCAGGATCTTCAAAAAGTCTAGAATGTTTTCTCCACTGACCAGTGGAACTTTTGCATCAATAGTATCAATGTACCTTGGTGGTAATGCCATTCCATCACTCATTCTGGAAGACTCAGCTTACCCTTTGCTTGCCTGGCTTCACAACAGGTGGCCAGACTTGACAAATGTTTTGAACAACCTGACTGGAGGCCCCTACAAAAGGATGTAACTACTCTGTGGCACAGAGCAAGAGACGCATTGTGTTCCAACTTCGAGTTTAGGTGCCATTTGTAAAGAATGCATGTACTTTTCCATAAGGCACTCATCAGCATTACTGAATATGTCTGCTTGTGTATGTGTACTGGGGCAAGGATTTAATCATACTTGGTGTGTATATCACCACATTTCTTGTTGCATTTTAAAGAGATTGTGAGAATTGTTGTTATATAATGCTTGAAAATGTAGATGAGGGGTTATGTATTTATTGTGCATGCGTGGATTCTGTAACCATGATATGCACATTTGAATGAATGATGCAGACTCCAATCATCATGATGTAACACACTTTCAACTATTTCAAAAGGAATGAAATAAACCATTTGAACATTGTGAGCAGTAAAATATATATTCAAATTCATAAGCTGGCAAATTCAGTTTGAAGACCATGGTGCTCCATCACCGGTGTCTGATGTGCCACTCATTGCTTCTGACTTTCCCACCGCACTCACCCCTGCCTCCCTATGGGTGCTAGGGGAAAGAAAGGACAAAATGGAAATTATTGTCCAAACTGTAGTCTCCATGCCAACAAGGATAAAATGTTGCTTTTTCATTAAATTACAAATTCCTTTCCATTAGGCTCTTTCCCAGTCCTCAGTGGAGCTTAGAAGATGGTAAGAAATGTTTGGCAGTCTCCCCCTTTGTACAGCGGTCCTGAGCTTGTGGCGTGAAGAAAGGATAGCTAGGGAGGTGTCTGTTCTGACAATTTCAGATTCAGGAATAGTATTATTTCCAGGTGGACTCTGAGTCCACCTGGATAACTTCACTGTACAGACAAGGGACCAATGGCTTAGGAGCAGTTCTGCAAAAAGGACCTAAGGGGTTACAGTGGACAAGAAGCTGGATATGAGTCAACAGTGTGCCATTGCTGCCAAGAAAAGGCTAATGGCATTTTGGGGCTGAAATACGTATGGCAACTGCACAGCAATCGAGGAACGTGATCATTCCCCTCTATTCCGACATTGGGTGAGGCCTCATCTGGAAGTACTGTGTCCATTTTGGGCCCCATACTACAAGAAGGCGTGAGAAAAATTGGAAAGAGTCCAAGCGGAGGGCAACAAAAATTATTAGGGGCTGGAGCACATGAATTTATGAGGAGAGGCTGAGGGAATAGGGAATTGCTGAGTCTGCAGAAGAGAAGAATGAGGGCGGGATTTATAGCTGCTTTCAACACCCTAAAAGGGGGTTTCCAGAGATGGATTCTAGACTGTTCTCAGTGGTACCTGAGTGACAGAACAAGGAGTAATGTCTCAAGTTGCAGTGAGAGGTTTAGGTGGAATATTAGGAAAAACTTTTCACTAGAGAGTGGTGAAGCACTGGAATGGGTTACCTAGGGAGGTGGTGGAATCTCCTTCCTTAGAGGTTTTTAAGGTCAGTCTTGACAAAGCCCTGGCTTGGATGATTTAGTTGGAGATTGGTCCTGCTTTGATCAGGGGGTTGGACTAGATGACCTCCTGAAGTCCCTTCCAACCCTGATATTCTATGATTCTATGATGGAGAAGGGAGTGCTTGCTAAAAGGACTGCTTGCTAATAACTGAATGTGTTCCTCCGCAGCTTGCTGACAGAATAGCAGTAGCTTTGGGAGTGAGGGGAGCATTGGCAGACTAGTAATTGAACATATGCTTCTGCAGGCTGTTCTTACTCGGAGGAGGTTACCCTGATACATATCCCCAAAAGACAGAAAAGGATGTGTTTAAGAAGGTATTGAACAAATTTGAAAGATATGTTGTGCTGATGTTCGTTAGGATAATTCCCCTAGAGTTGGTGCAGGAATGGAAGGGAAACAAGCTCTCTGGACAGTGCTGAGATAGCTGCAACACTCAGCAATCTTCCTGCAAAATTAGAGCACTGTTCACGCCTTAAGTTGATATTTAACATCCACGATCAGCATAAAGTGCACTGCAAAATTAACAGAATTCTGAAACAAAATAATTCATGTCCCTTTTAGTTAAATGTTTTGAAATCTCTACGAAAATGTCTATAGCATGATTTGGGCAAGGTAATATAACTCTCGTTCACTCAAAACTGAGGGCATTCACAAAACTGTGGACCATGACTTTGTTTCTTCTCTGTATTTGATACCTTTCTTCAAATAGTCTCATGGGTTAACTAGGCAGTGCCACCATTATGTGAGAGAAAAGGGGTTGGGGAAGCGGGAGAGAAACCAATAAGCACCGTCATAAGGGGATGTGGGACAGTACACGGCAAGCTTAAGCAGCACTTGTGTTTCTGTTTATAGAAAAAAGGCACGGAGAGTTTGTACAGTCTCTGGTATGGCCATCACTGAGTAGCAGGTGTAGGTGAGACACAGGAGGCAGAGAGAAGGTAGACCAACATTGTGGTACCCTTTTCAGTATCTGGAAATAAGTTATTCAAAGCCCTCATCCTCCTGGCTTAAAGTGTTACTGTAATATGTCATTCCACACTCACTAGAATTGGTCTCCTCCAGTTTGGATCTGTGCCTGTGGTTTAGAGTGATCCTCCAGCTGTGGTCTGAGATGCTCCTGAATCTCTGCAACTGTGTCTGCCCTAGAGTTCACTGGATGAATGAGATCCTGGTTTGGAGGCTCAGTCAGAAAGTCCACAACATGCTATGGCTGAGTGGTGCAATCTCTAGCAAACATATTGTCCAGCTCCTAATAGTACCAGTAGACTGTGCTAGCTTTCCCTGAAGTCCCATAGTACTTAGTAGTTCTATACTCCAGCTGGAGCTCCTTTGCTTTGATGACGACTTATGAAGAGTCACCAAATGCTATAGGTGAACATGTGCCTTACTGCAACACTGGAGAGCGTCACAGTTGTGCCCCCATCTTGCATTTGTCAGGATAGCCACTTTCACACCTGTGCTGAACAAATGGTGTTCAGATGTGCCTGATCACATGCCTCTCTCGAGAGGGCAATGAAGTCTGCAATCTCAGCGCAGGACCACAGTAAAGAATGAGGATGACTGATCAATAATCAGGAGCATGACAGAGGTTTGTGAACTCCACAGCAGCTGGAATTAAGAAAGACAGAACCTGGCTGTGTGCCAGCATTTAAAACAGGCAGGTGACAGCTGGTTAGGATGTCCCATGAGCAGTGATGGGCACACTAGTAAACAGAGAGGATGAGCAGATAGCCAGTCAAGTGTGGTATACCAATAGGATGACTTAGCAGATGTGCAACCATTTTTTTGGGATGAAGATGCACTCACACCTACTTTGCTGAAAGTAAACTCCTCCCGCATCTCAGTGAACCCATCTTCAAAGTGGGATTAACAATTCACATTAAAACGCTAGATGATTTATAACAAGAAGGAGAAACATTTATGGATGCAAGGCATTTAACAAAAAATAAATTAATCCACAACAAATTTCAAGCACAGACAAGCCCTTAGTTCGCTGTAGCTTAATCCTCCACCAAGGAGAGTTAAGCTACAGGAAACTAAGGCTTGGTCTACACTACACGTTTAAACTGATTTTAGCAGCATTAAACCGATTTAACGCTGGAGCTGTCCACACTACGAGGCCCTTTACATCGATATAAAGCACTCTTTAAATCGGTTTCTGTACTCCTTCCCGACGAGAGGAGTAGCGCTAAAATCGGTATTACCATATCAGATGGGTAGTGGCCTCGAAATCAACGGTATTGGCCTCCGATCGGCATCACCACATGCATCCTGTTGACTTCTCTGGTCAGCAATCTGAACTCCAGAATGCGTGGCCAGGGTAAACAGGAAAAGCACCGCGTAATTTTGATTTCATTTCCTTTCTGGCCTTCAGTGTGGAGCTCTGATCAGCACGGGTGGCAATGCAGTCCCCAAATCCAAACGAGCTCCAGCAGAACTCGTACGGTACTGGATTTGATCGCAGGGTAGACAAATCTAGGTTCTTTATCAGAGCTCTTTACAGAGACGAATCCAAAGGTTTGAAAAATCAGGCTACCAGTGGCTTGGCAGTGATCAAGCGTGGAAAGCAAAGAATCAATGCGATCAGCAGGGGGAGGGTGGTGTACTGAGGACTCCAGCTATACGCCCACAGTCACACAGCAGTCTTCCAAACATCATATTTGTTTTTGGGCTGAGCTATAACCAACACAATCGTAAGTCGAAAACACACCTTACGTCCACGCTGGACAGATATAGTCGAGCAATTACTCCTCCCACCCACAGGAAAGAAAAGGGAAAGAATCATTCTTGATATTTTTCAATGTCACCCATAGTCTAAATTGACTGAACGAGAGCGTGTCGGCATGAACCAGTTACACGCAATGTACAACATTCCAGCTACTCTCTCTATAGTGTGCAAGAACACAGACTGCAAAAATCATGACATGCATATCAATTGTCAAACGTCAAACGAGCAACGTAGAGTGCTCTAGGCTGGACAACAGGTTGAAAGGGAACAGCCAGGGCGCCTAGAATAAAGGTAAAATGGACTAGCCTTCCCGGTCTGTCCCAGTAAATGGTACAGAGCGGCTGGAACTGTCTTCCAAATCACGCACGGGGCTGAGCTCCAACGCCCTCCTTTCCTGTTGTAAGAAAGATCTGTACTGCTGGACCTATCATATGCTAAGCACTCTGCTGGGCTCCTCTGCCAGCATCACTGCTTAATGTTCTGCCTGGACTGTCATGCCCAAGGAGGTCGCCTCCCCTCATTTTATCTCACTAACAAGTCCTGTTTCTTATTTCTGCATTTCTTTATACTTCATGAACAATGGGGGGACATCTGCATGGAGCCAGAAGTTGGGGCGGAGGAGGGAACAACGTGGTGGTGGTTGTTGAGGGGTATCCCGTGAAGCATAGCACTATCATTCTGGCGCGATCTGACAATGGAGCTCTGTGCTCTCTGATACAGCCGTTCCAGTAAACTTGCCCCTAATCTAGGAGGCACTGGACTATTTATTAGAAACCAAAAGGATGTAGATGAACTGCATCGTCGGGGTCATTCCTGTTTTTGCCTTTCACCCCGGACTGCCTCAGCCAGGGGCACCCATTGATGACGCCGACCAGTAGCGAACGCATGTACGTCTCTCATTGCCATATTACACTGCGCAGACAGTACAAAGACTGATAACGTCTCTCGTTTATCACATGCAAAAGCAATGATGCTGTGCTGTTTAGCGTGGCGATATGCCTCTGACCACGGCATCGCACATATACAGTGCTGTAAAAAAAAAAAAAACTGACAGGGCCGCTTTGCGCGCTAATGGATCTGCAGGGCAATCCAGGGAAAAGGGCGAAATATTGTCTCGTTGCTTTGCCGGCAGGAAGGACGGAATGAAACATTTCCCAGAACCACTCGCGCAATATTTTTGGCCAATCAGCACTGAGCTTCAACCCAGAATCTAAGGGGTGGGGGAAACTGCAGAACTATGGGATAGTCTACGTGAATAGCTACCTCACGATGCAGCGCTCGAATCAACGCTAGCCCTGAACATGGATGACACACGCGAAATTCATCGTGCTTGTGTGTGTGCGTGCACTCGACTTTTATACCATCGTTTATAAACGCCTGTTACGTAAATCGGAAAATCCCGTAGTGTAGGTACCTAAGGCTACTTTACTCTGAATGACGAATCCAAGGGGTTTGATGCATCTTTGACCAGTGTGCTAATTGATGTCACATTAGTTGATTATATTAACTTCCTGGTGTCACTCATATTAGAAACCACTTCACTGGGGGCAAGATAGAGACCAAACATTGCGCATTCCACCAGGTAAGGGAGAGCTTCAGATCCAGAACTTTTGGGGACTGATGGTTAGGAGTTTATTTGTACTCAATGTATTTTTTTTTCCTCTATCATTTCTCAAATAAAATCACAATTAGAAGCGATGATGCGAGTAAATTTCTCCACAAGAGATTATACTTTATATTTTTAAAGATTACTTTCAGTCAATGTGGTTTCAATAAATCTCTTTCCTTTCTAACTTACTATCATAAGATATATACTTTGATTAAGAACATAAATGGCCGAATGGGTCGACCAAGATCCATTTCCACACAGTATCTCGTCCCTGACAGTGCCATGCCAGGTGCCCCGAGAGAGTGGACCCTAACAGGAAATGGATCAAGTGGATTCTCTTTCCTGCTTGTCCATCACACCACCCTCTGACAACAGAGGTAGGGCACCTATTCTTACCATCTGGCTAATAGCATTAAGATGGACTTAACTGGATAAATTCAATGGAGGTCTCTTTTAACACCCTCACGTCGCTGAAGACTTCACAACCTCCTAGGAGGCAAGGAGTTCCAACAAGTTGATGTGTGAACACTTCTTCCTTTTATTTGTTAAACACGCGCCTCATAATTCATTTGGTGCCGCGCTGCCCATAGTTCTTTATAGTCATGGGAACAATAAATAATTGTTTGCCTTATCCACTTTCTCACACACAGTGCACGCATGATTTATATACTTCTATCGCGTCCGGCCCCGTGGTCGTTTCCTCTTTTCCAAGCTTAAAAGTCCTGGCCTCTCATCTCCCCTCATACGGGACCAATTCCAAATCCCTAATCATTTTAGTTGCCCTTCTCTGAACCTTTTCTAACGAGATGAGGAGACCACATCTGTATGCAGTATTCAAGATGTGGGCATACCATCGATTTATAGAAGGGCAATAATATATTCTCCGTCTTATTCTCTACCCCCTTTCTAATGATTCCTAACATCCTTTTTGCTTTTAGATCACCTCTGCACACTGCATGGACGTCTTCAGAGAACTATCCACGATGACTCCAAGATCTTTTTCCTGATTCATTGTAGCTAAATTAGCCCCCCTCATATTGTATGTACAGTTGGGGTTATTTCTTCCAATGTGCATTACTTCACGTTTATCCACATTAAATTTCATTTGCCATTTTGTTGCCCAATCACTTAGTTTTGTGAAATCTTTTTGAAGTTCTTCAGTCTGCTTTGGTCTTAACTATCTTGAGCAGTTTACTACCATCTGCAAACTTTGCCACCTCACTTTTTACTTGTTTCTCCAGATCATGTATGAATAAGTTGAATAGGATTGGTCCTATTCAGATTCAATTCAATTCAAATTCCAACTAACATTCAGAAGGTATTAATGAGGTTTCTAGTTTTTACTTTATAGACAAGCATTGACAGACTGTACTTTTATAGAAGTTATGCAATAGGAAAGGAAATAGCAAGCACTGGACTTTGAAGGGGAGACAATTTAAAGAATCAATACTAAGAGAAAAAAGTCTTCATTAGCAGATACACTGCTCAATAATTAAACAATAAATAAGAAAGAAACTCATAATGAAAGCAGACTAACCAGTAAGAACAGTATTCAAAGGGTCATAAAAGGTTAGCATGACACTTACAAGTAACCAGAAAAAGACATTGCACTCATTGCTTCATGAACGCTTAATTTTATTGCATACATACGTGGACTCACACACAATGTTGCTGCATGTTATATGAACAAACAATACTTAGGCATAGAACAAGACAGAGCACCGTGAAGCAGGGAACCAAAACCACAAACTTTAAGAGGAACCAAATCCTGGAGTGAAAGTCCTATTGGTATTAAACAAAACATGATCACATCAAAACAAATGAGAAAGCAGATGTATTAAAACACAAAGTAGCCAAAGAGGGACACCTCATGGAGTATCACCTATCATGATCCTGCATTCAGAGCAACAAGAAAAAAGGGAAAAAAGAGCAGAAAATAGTTAATTATACACAATTCACTCACATCTAAACAGACTATTAGATTTATAAGAACAAGGACAGAAGAGAACCAGCAGAAGCAATCCCACAAAATATAACTAAATAAGCCATACTGCAGAGTTGAATACCTTGTCCTTCCTAAAAATTAGACTTGCATAACAAATTGTGTTCCAGACCAGTAGGAAGAACCTAGTCTTTCAGAACATCTGCTGATCACTAAGTGACAAATGAGTGGAGGCTTAAGTGAGACCTTTGAATCACCAAATGTTTATATAAACCAAAAATTTATGCTACTAAAGTCAGAAGCAAGGAGGTGGACTCAAAAAGTTTTTTTATGATGTACCCAAAGTAATCCAAAGCTTTAACTAAATGGTACAGTCTCACACATTAGGGACAGTAGATTTTTCAAGCACTGGGTTGAAAGAACGGTAAATGGGCACAGTGGACAGCACAGATGATGTGGGAGAGTTTGTCAAGGTTTAAATCTGGCAAATGTTCCTTTATTGGGAATTTATGCCACTAAATATCTACAGAAACATGACATTTGAAAGTTTAATATTGGATTCATTTTAATCCTTGAATGAAAAAGTTGAATGTAAGATTTACTCTACAGAAGGAAAACAATCAGAAATTCTTAGGGAACAATAAGGAAGTTGTTACTGTTAGAAGCCTGGATGATAGGGAGAATAGAAGGAGAGGTTAACTGGTTTTTTGAGAGGGGGTGGATAAAAGACAGAAACAACTGTCACTGGATACTGAAGGGAACAGGTGAAGTTGTGAAGTGTAAATGGACTTAGCTGACAGAAACTAGAAATTTGTGGAAGGTGGGTAGGGATCCAATGATAGTTCTATATAAAGCTGGCTAACATCATATTCTTCAGTCTTCACCTAGTGTTGTATTAACTGAGTGGTTATGCCTCATTCTAACTGTAATAAATGTGACAGCTGCTGACTGTAGATCTGGCTTGACATGAGTAACTGGACAAACTAAATTAAAAAATTCCAAAAAGGTCGAAAAAGCTAATGTCTCTTACCTATTTGCACAAAACCAAAGCAAAAGTATGCCACCCTTCAAGGACTATATTTAGTAAATACAGTGTTGCAGGCAAAATGTACTACATTAAAAAATAAATGCAAAAAAAAAAAACCCTCCAAAAAAAACAAAGCCACCAAAAATATAGCTAAAAATGTTGTCACTTCAAACAGTTTGGCACTAAATAGGAACTACTGGCAAAGTTCAGAGGGAATTGAATAGAGTTGAGGGAATGTGACAATGTGTTAGAAGTAGAAAGCCATTAGAAGAGGACATTTAAATTGGTTTAAGGAGATGAGATGATTCTTGGTTTAGATGAATTGAATAAGACGGTTACTCACCTTTCTTAACTGTTTGTCCCCTTTGAGATATGTTGTTTCAGTGATCCATGTCATATTATCTGCGCCGACCGCAGTCTCTAGCTGTCCGGTATGATATTTTTACCGCTATCAACACCCAGTGGTCGGCCTGGCGAGGCTCCTGAAGTGCGCCTTCATGGCGTCGGGATAATACCCCTACGCGACCAGTGCCCCATAGTTCTCTTGTCCGATACTTCAATAATGGGGAAAAAGGGGGAAAAGGGCCGGGGGGTTTGGATGATGTGAGCAACACACTCCGAACAACAACAGTTACAAAAGGTGAGTAACCGTCTTTCTTTTCCAGTGCTTGCTCATATCGATTCCAATTAGGTGACTCCCAAGCCTTACCTAGGCGGTGGGGTTGGAGTGAGACATCGCTGAGTGCAGAACCGCTGAGTCATCGTCTCTAGACTGCTGAACTAACGTGTAGTGAGCTGCAAAGTTATGTACAGATGACCAAACAGCAGCTCTACAGATCTCCTGGAAAGTGGCCGACGAGGCTTGGGCCCGCGTGGAGCGAGCTGTGAGATGCGGAGTCAGGACACCAGCCAAGTTGTAACAAGCGCGGATACAAGAGGTGATCCATGAGGAGATGCGCTGCGAAGAACCAGTGGGCCTTTCATCCGTTCAGAAACTGCAACAAAAAGCTGAGTTGTTTTCCTAAACAGCTTCATACCCTCGATATAAAAGGTGAGGGCTCTACGAAAGTCAAGGGAGTGCAAGTGTTGCTCCTGCCACATGGAATGGGGCCTTGGATAAAAGACTGGGAGGAAAATGTTCTGGTTCACATGAAAGGTAGATACCACTTCGGGAAGGAAGGCAGGGCGGAGGCGAAGCTGCACCTTGTCTTTGTGGAAAATTATATACAGTGGTTCAAACGTGAGGGCTCAGATTTCAGATTTGCATCTCGCTGAAGTGATGGCTACAAGGAAAGCTGTCTTCCAAGATAGATGAAGGAGCAAACAGGTGGCCATTGGCTCAAAGTGGGGCCCCGTGAGTCTAGAAAGGACCAGGTTTAGGTCCCATGCTGGAACAGGCTGCAGTGCTTGTGGGTTGAGACAATCTAGACTCTTCAGAAATCTAACAACGATCGGGTTGGAGAAGACAGAAGAAACACATTCTCCTGGATGGAACACCGATATGGCTGCCAGACGCAACCTGATAGATGATGTCGCCAGGCCCTGCTGCTTCAGGGATAGGAGAGAGTCTAGGATGAAAGGTATTGACACCTGTAATGGAGGCATGGCGCGCTGCCCACACCAACAGGAGAATCGCTTCCTTTTCGCCAGGTACATGGCCCAAGTGGAGGGTTTCCTGCTGCCTAACAGAACTTGCTGCACCATTTGTGAGCAGAGTAACTTCAATTGAGTTAGCCATGCAGTATCCACACTGTAAGGTGGAGGCATTGCAGGTCGGGATGACAGAGGCGACCATGGTCCTGTGATCTCAGGGTCAGCCACAGGGGGAGTGTGATCGGAGACTTTACTAATAGTTCCAGGAGCGTAGTGTACCAGTGCTGCCCGGCCCATGCTGGAGCAACCAGAATCATGCGTGTCTTGTCCCTGTATAACTTGAGCAAGACGTTGTGGACCAGCGGAAATGGAGGGAACGCATAGAATAGCTGGTCTTTCCACGGGAGTAGGAAAGCATCTGATAGGGATCCCGGACAACATCACTGGAGAGAAGAGAATACCTAGCATTTCCAATTGTTGCACGAGGCGAATAGGTCGACCCGGGGAAACCCCCTCCTCAGGAAAATCGGAGTGGATGACGTCTGGGCGAATGGACCACTCGTGAGTCTGGAAAGATCTGCTGACGTAGTCTGCCAGCGAGAGAAATGACGCCACCAGATGTATTGAGTGGGCTATGCAGAACTCCCACAGTTCTATGGCCTCCCAGCACTGGGGAGATGACCAGGCTTCCCCTTGCTTGTTGATGAAGAACATGGCCGTGGTGTTGACTGTGAGGACTGCCACACAACAGCCATGTAGGAGACAGCAAAACGTCTTGACATGCAAGGCGTACTGCCATCAGCTCTCGTATATTGATGTGGAGAGTTAGTTCGGAAGCAGTCGAAAGGCCCTGGGTTTGGTGTTCCCCAAGGTGGGTGCCCCAGGCCAGAGATGATGTATCTGTGACAAGATATAAGGAAGGTTGTGGGGTGTGAAATGGTACCCCTTCGCACACCGACGTGGGGTTCAGCCACCAACTAAGGGAGGCCAAGACCGGTTCCGGAACCGTGACCACCATGTTCAGGCTGTCCTGACCTGAACCATAGACCATTGATACCCAGGCCTGAAGCGGGCGAAGCCAAAGTCTGGCATGCCTGGTTACGTAAGTGCATGACGCCATGTCCCCAGAAGGCCGAGGCATGTCTTTATCATGGAAGTCAGGAAGTTTTGGAGGCTACAGATGATATTTGCCATAGCCTGAAAACGAGTCTCCATAGCCTGAAAATGGCAGGAGAGCACGGGCGAGTCTGGAGTCTAAGACTGCCCCGATAAACTCTATTCTCTGGGTTGGTTCCAGAGTTGACTTTTTGCTGTTGAGCAGGATGCCCATCTTGAGGAACGTGCCTAGGGTGAGCCGGATGTGAGATTGCACTTCTTCCCTGGTGTAGCCCCTAATGAGCCAGTTGTCTAGATACGGAAACACCTGGATCCATTGTCAACGAAGGTAAGCTGCCACGACTTCCATACATTTGGTGAACACTCTCAGAGCCGTGGACAGCCCGAAGGGCAGGACAGCAAATTGGAAGTGTTCGTGATTTACCACAAAGCGAAGAAAGCTCCTGTGTGGAGGATAAATCACTATGTGAAAGTACGCATCCTTCATGTCGAGGGCGGCGAACCAGTCCCCAGGATCTACGGAAGGGATAATGGTCCCCAGGGAAACCATGCAGAACTTCAACTTGACCATGAATTTGTTGAGTCTGTGCAGATCCAGAATGGGCTGTAGCCGCCCCCCCTTTGCCTTGGGGATTAGGAAGTAGCAGGAGTAGAACCCCCTGTTCCTTAGTTCCGATGGAACCTCCTCGATTGCTCCCATAGACAGGAGTGTTAGGACCTCCTGTATAAGGAGTTGCTCATGAGAGGGGTCCCTGAAGAGGGACAGAGGGAGAAAATTGGAGACAATATCCCCTTTCCACTGTGCAAAGAACCCATCGATCTGAAGTTATAAGGGACCAAGCATGGTGGAAATGAGAAAGACGATCTCGAAATGGAGGGAAAGGATTCTGGATAGAGAGTGGTACGCTGTCCTTGGGCACATCTTCAAAAATTTTGCCTAGGCCCCGACAATGGTTTAGGACCACCTTTGGATGTCTTGCTGGTGAGGACTGGTGCCATGGCTCTCTATCCAAGTCTCTCTGTTGTGCAGTACTCGAAGTTGCTGCTGGAACACTGCACACCGAGGCACTAGGTGCTGGAACTTGGCGTGCCGAAGGAGGAGCCAAGTTGAGGGCCGCCTCCTTAAGAAGCTACTTGAGTCTAATGTCCCGCTCCTTTTTGGTTCAAGGCCTGAAAGCCCTACATATCTTACACTTTTCGGCCTGGTGAGACTCCCCGAGGCAATTTAAAAAGGAGTCATGGGGGTGTCCTGTTGGCATAGGCTTTGAACAGGCTGAGCATGGCTTAAACCCCGGAGCCTTGGGCATGAGCCCAGAAAGCAGGCAGGGAGGAAGGGGAAGGAACCCCTTCCAACCTGCTAACTTTATATACAAACTAATTCTACAACTATCAAGACTACTGTACTACACTAACTATATAACTATAAGAACTAGAACAATTATCCAAACCGGGAAGTAAAAGCTAGGTAGAGTGGAGGACAGCAATGCCACGCTCCACAGTTCCAATGACCATCACAGGCGGTAAGAAAGAACTGAGGGGGTGCTGGGTCGGCAGGGATATATATCCAATGCCATGAAGGCACCACTCCAGGGGGCTCCACAACCAACCCACCAGGCGTTGCTAGGGTAAAAATTCTCCGACGATCGTGCATGTAGCATGTGCACATCTAACTGGAATCAATATGAGCAAACAGTCAAAGAAGAACCCAGCTACAGTAGTATAACTCAGTGCAGTCACATCCGGGGAAACCCTTAGTGATAAAACAAATTGTGCAAAGGGGAGGTCAGGTGATGACAATTAGCACCACTGTGTTTTTTCCCCTATTAGAAGTGTTCATAGCCATTCTACAGGAAATGGGCCCTTCCTAATGAATGTGTCTATAAATAATCAATTGTAAATGACACTGCACGTACACAGTGACAATTTTATTTGTATTACTAGACTATTGACAGTACAGTTGAGACACTGGGATGCAGGTAAAGTAAAAACTGCCTATGCTAGTAACAAGTATTGTGTGGTGACTAAAAAAAGACCACTTCTGGTATGACCCCAGGGGATATTATTTTATTTAGCCTATGTTCTGTTTCACACTTAAATCTCCTATGGTAATGCATATTTTTAAATAGTTATACCATTTTTATAATGTAATAAAAGCAAAATTAAAATAAAAAAATGCTTTGAAGACAAAGTAAACTTGTAATGTAAAATTACACCCTAGTAGTCTACACCAGAGGAGATAAGCTTGCACCC
Source organism: Chelonoidis abingdonii (assembly GCF_003597395.2). Classification (NCBI taxonomy): domain Eukaryota; kingdom Metazoa; phylum Chordata; order Testudines; family Testudinidae; genus Chelonoidis; species Chelonoidis abingdonii. The sequence continues at coordinate 25,638,407 of NC_133769.1, forward strand.
CCAGGAAGTACTTTAAGACTATTATTAATAGTAATTGAAATAATTACAACTACTATAATCTTCAAAATGTGCTGCTAAATAGTACACTTTAAAAAAGAAGAAAAAACAAAAATACAAATAAAACAAATGCCAATAATAAAAAGAAAAACAAAAGCAGTGGAATGTAACCCTGGCCTGAACCGAGTCACTGGACATATGTGAAGCTTCATTTCTTGGGAGACAGGATTAGGGAAGTAAACGGATCAGCAGGCTGGTAACAGAACGTCTGTACTAGCTAAGGCCAGGTCTACACCAGATAATTAGGTCATCACAACTATGTGGCTCACAGATGTGAAAAATCCACACCCCTGAGCGGCATAGTTAAGCAGACTCAATTTTCTAGTATAGACAGCGCTAAGTTGACAGAAGAACTCTTCTGTCAACCTAGCTACCGCCTCTTGGCAAAGTGGATTACCTATGCCAACAGGCTGCCCCAACACTGATCAATATTGCAAATGAGTGATTACCAAATACCAGCATGAATTTCTGAACCAATATACCCAAAAGTTGAAAAAACAAGTGACTGGACTTAAGGAATGAAAACCAAGAGCCATTCCAAGGTAAAATATAAACAAATATTGTCAAGAGTCGTTAAGTAGCAAGATAAAAGATTCATGCTCATTGAGAAATGAAGAAAATCAGTTCATCTGGATTCTTTTTTAAGATCACATGTGCCACCGAGCAAAGTGTTGTCTAGTGAAATGGAAAAGAACATAAGTGAGACATTTTCTGTAACTGTATGGCATCAAAATTAAACTGATAACAGAAGGCTCTATTCCACCTCTTTCACAAGAGCTCTTCAACCAACTTTGTTCATAAGTCTATTAGCTTACAATGACCAGCAAATAGCAAAGATCAATCGGCAATTATGCCATAAAAACCAAATTAAAAGGAAAAAGCAAACTAGATAAGAAAATCATGATTTTTTTTTTTACATACTTTCAGTGTAGTACAAGAGGAGAAATTTCAAGGAATGACTGCACCACTTAAACCTGGATATACTCCTCTAGACAGATTTAAAAATGTGTAGGTCCACTATTAGTCACTGCAAGTGAAGTAGTGGAGAAAAACTTAAAATAAACAAAGCTAAAAAGAATCAACAACATTAATACAAGACAGTTGGTCAAACAAGATAAATGACTGGATAACAGCTATAAGCATCCATATAAAGGAAGAATAAATAAAATTAGAGAGGAATTCATTCTAGTCGGAAAGGAAATCAGCAGAATATTTTGTCCTGATCAAAGTAGCTGAAGACGTCATTCAAGAATGCAGATAAAAGTATGACAAGATCTTTGTCAATTACTCAGACAACAAAATAAAGTGAAACCTTATTGAGAAGAAGGTAGTGATAGCAAACAGTCTTCACACACACTGTGCAACTTTGAAAAATTATTATCACTCTCTCCCTCATTTAACATTATGGTTGGTATTGAAAAAGAAGGATTAATGCCTAAATTTCTGACGATATTGTGAACTCTCAGATATCACAGACTGATATCTCAAGAACCTAAACAAAATTATGTATCTACATTTACTATAAATTACCCTATAGTTCAAATCTGTACTAAGTATAAGTAAAGTAACTGATCAAAATATAGCATGCTGTTTAAGGAACTATGCACAAAGGTAATAAGCTTACAAAAACAATGAAAGGAGGTTTCTGATAGACTTGACAGATCACAGGCTGATAGCTCCGCTGTCACAGTGCCAGTGAAAATCTTGCTTGTTATAATTAAACAGAGAACTGGAACCATACAAGCACAAAAATCAAGAAAATATTCAAAGCAGCTATGGAATCTTTCCATTATATAGTCTGCATGACTGAATCGAAATTCACAAGACATAGGCAGAGTCCAGCAGAAGAAGTGACATAATGTCTACTATTTAAAATTGAAGACACAAATGTCTACCCCAAATCTGTCTGTAAAGGAAGTTGTGTCAGAGTTTATTGCATGGAAGTGGTGTAAAACTGTGGAAGTAAAATCATCAGACAGGATAGTTGAAATCAAAATTGTCAGTTTTTCACTAATATCCATTTCTGTGCTCAGGGTCGCACCAATCAAGTGTGTTTTTAGCACTGTCTGATTAGTTTAATAAAGACTTTAGAACAGTCCAAGGCTTTAAAAAGCAAATTAATTTGGTAAAACTGTACTGGTATCTAAAAGGGAAACACTGAAGTGTTATTGTGGGGGGCTCAATACAGAATTACAAGGTTCATTTTGGACAATGAGGACTTTATTTGTAAGCATTTTTAAAGTGAATCACATAGTATATATTTTAATAAACTAAATACGTTTGTGCTTTCCTTTTCCAAATTGGGGGTGGACGGGTGATATAAGCTAATTTTGGATTAGGACAAGTCACAACCACACTTTGGGTTTAGTTTGGCAGGTTCAGTCCTCTGGCATTCATTTGATACATTTTTCAAGCCCTGAACTACAGTGGGCTTGTCTACATGATGCCAGCAGAGCACTAGAAGGGTGTGATTTGTAAAGCAACCAGACTGGCACATTGGAGATCCTGCTGGTGTACTTTAAAAGGGTATCACTTCGCATTAACAGTCTGCGTGAAACAAGACTACATTAACACAAACTAGGTTCCTTTTAGAGCATGCCACCTGGGTCTACACAGGGCAGTCAGAACACAGCACATCAGTGTGCTTTACAATCACACCCAACCCCAGTATGTTACTGGGAGAACTTTATATTTTGAAATCCTGGATTTTTCTGTTTTGAGATTTCAACTTTAAAATCAGGAAGTCAAAATACAAGGAGGAGGAGGAAACTGGTGCAGTCAGACTACTTTAGGCTGCAGACACAATTTAATGCAAAAGCTGAACTGGAATTAAATACTTCTAGAAAATCCGGACCACTGTTTGAACTCTAGATCCACTTGTGTAAAATGTGTTAGGAGACCAAAGAGTTGCAGGAATAGTAGCTTTGAATTTCAGTGCACTACGGCATAAGCCATGCACTTACACTTGTTACTACCTAGATTCTGGACTTCCAGCCTCCTCACCTAAAACTTTCAACTGGCTGCTGTAATGGCCCTGTTCAGGAAATGGTGGGGTAAAGAGTGCAGCAGGCATCAAGTCTTCACTGCCACCTCTTTAAGCTCTGCAGAGCTGACTCAGTAACAACTCGTCTCCCTTAGTCTTCATGGAAATCTTCTCTCCCCCCTCATCTAGCTCTTATACTTTACAGAGTAGTCCTTCTACTGCACTCTTTCACTTCATTTGATAGCTGGTCAATATGCTACACAACTAATGGTTTACCCAACCCACAAGATTTTAAGATTTTGAAAAATGTTCCCTATCGCGTACCAGGATGAAAAGAAGAAACAAATAAAAATAATTTAAAAAAAGCTGAGACTTCTGCAAATCAAAAATTCAAAATAAAAATATTTCAGATTAACAATCAAAACATAGTGTTTTATAATTTTAAAATGTTTACTTTTATTTCAGGTTTTTAAATTTTGTTTTACTTTTTTTTTTTTTTTTTTTTTACTATAAATTAACTTACATTTCAAGCAGAAAAGTAATTTCAAATCAAAAACAATATTTTTTATTTCTAAAATATGTCCAAATGGAATTTTTGACAATTGGAAAACGTTTCAAAAACAGAAAATTGATTGAAACCAACTCTTTCCTGTGAAAAGTTTTGGTTTTTGTCAATTTGGCATTTTCTGATAAACATATTTTGTCAAAAAATATTCGACCAGCTCTATTACACAGCACAGCTCCCTTTGTTTCCCTCTACCATTGCTACTTAACACTGTGGTAAGAGCACTGCCTGGCAAGCCGCTGCTGGGGAAGACACAACATGAATGGACCAGACTTTCCAGAGCATGCTACCCTGCAACTCCACATGTGAACTGGGAATGGCAGGAAGAGAAGGGAAAAGGAAGCCAGTGAATGAACAAGATGATGATCTAGGTAATTATATGCCTATTATTTTTTAAAATCCATCCCAGGTAAGATAACTACTACTAAGAGACTAGGCAATTAAAAAAAAAATTCCAATCTTTAATGAAAATCAACACGCTTGCATGGAAAATATATCTTGCCAAATCAACTTCACGAATTTATGGAGTCTGGTTGAAAAATGTAGCCAGCTGTGTTGACATAATATATTTAGACTTCTAGAAGGCATCTGAATTGATATTACTAAAAATAAGCATTATACAAAAATCAACATGGCATATATTAAATGGATTAAAACTAGCTCAAGAGATCTCAAAATATAATTGTAACTGAGAAAATGAACAGGAGTCTGTATGTGGTTGCTTCTAGTATAGTTTCATGTAGACTTATTCCTGTCCAATGCTATTTAATATTTGTATCAATCTGGGAAATAAAATCACTGCGCTGAGCTAAACTTTGCAGATGATAGATTGGTGGAATAGTAAATAATGAGATATGTCATACAGAATCTTCTAGATTGCTTGGTAAAATAGGATGCAAACAAGCCAAGATCACTTTAGTACAGCTAAATGCAACAATAAATCAAGGAACAAAACTATAGGCAACATGTACAGGATGGGGAATTTGTACAACAGAAAGCAGTAACTCCAAAAAGGATTTCAGGGTTATAGTCTATAATAACCAAGTTAAAATGAGATTCCAATGCAACACTGTCTAAAACAGCTAAGGTGACCCTTGGATGTATAAACTAGGGAATATCAAGTAGGAGTAGGAAGGTAATAATACCTCCGTATATGGCATTAGTGAGACCACTTCTAGAATACTTTGTCCAGTTTTGATGTACACATTTTTTAAAGAATGTTGAAAAACTGGAGAGGGTGTTCAGAAAAGCTGATGCACAGTATATAAAATATGCCTGAAAATGAGAAACTTAAGGGTTAAGAGGCAATTTGATCATGGTCTATGTCTATGAGACCATTACATTTTAGAAGGCTCTTCAGTATAGTAAACAAATGCATAGCAAGAACCAATGTTTGCAGGTAGAAACTCAAAAATTTTTTTAGAAATAAGACAAATCTTTCATGAGATTAATTATTGGAAAAGCCTATCAAGGAATGCGGTTAGAATTTCCATCACAGAGAATCTTTCAATCAAGATTGGATGTTGCTCTCTATATATATTTTAGTTCAACCACAAGTGGGCTTACCAACTTTCCAGGACTGCCCTGGAGTCTCCAGGAATTAAAGATTAATCTTTAATTAAAGATTATGTCATGTGATTAAACCTCTAGTAATACGTCCAACCATAACTGGCAATCCTAACCACAAATCATTGTGTTTGATCTAGGAACTACTGAGTAAAAATTCTATGGCCAGTGTCATGTAGGCAATCAACCTAAAATGGCCATGACCAGGGCCCTGAGGTACCTCACAGCACAATGAGAACAGAGCCCTTAAATTCCATGGCAGTGCTAATTTATTTCGCTGCCATGAAGGTAATCCTTTGATATTTAAAATAAAAGGTCAAATTCTGAAGTAAGACTCTGTAGCAGGAGCTGAATTCTGCAAAATTTTGCTACATCACAGAATACCCAAGGCCCTGATAATAAGGTCCCTTATGGCCTTAAAATCTATGAAATGAGCAAACGAAAAGAACTAAGTATTTGTGTAAAGGCCAAGAGATGAGGAAACAAGGTAGGTCAGAGATAAGTATTCATTCCCAAATATGCTGCAATAGTCCTCTTCACACATCAAAAGAAATAGAACACTGGCATGACAGCTGATTTTGACAAATTAGAGACAGAGTAGACTGAGGAGTAAGTAGCTCCTGTACAAAGGGGACTAGTACAAACCCACCAAGGAGGGTAGCATTAATTGGCGGCAGGGGACAATGAAGAGAGAACAGCATAAGCTAGGTAAAAATGAGTTGAGAAAGAGAAAATGGTTGGAGAAACAAAAAGCCAAATATAATGTGTCAAAAAAAATGACCTGAAAAGTGATACAGGGAGAACCAGGGGCATAAGTATGTGAAGAACCAGAATCACTGCCTGGCCAGATTTCCTTAAAAAAACAGAACTAAGCTTATCACCAATTTACCCCTCTAGGACAGGAGTAAAGCATGACAAATTGATTCAGGAAGTAAAATTGTTAGTAGTGAAGTATTTGTTGTGCACTGTGAAGATCTGGAGCCACAACAAGGGATTACCTATCATCCACTGCTAGGGGCATCTGGCTCTAGTCAACATGAAGGCATTTACCTTGAGTTAATGAATAGCTCAGACAAAAATGGGATGACTGCAAGGCATAGGTTACTCCTGTGAGAATTCTGTACCTCTGCGCAGAATTCATACTGTCCGCAGATTTCTTTGCTCCCCCACAGAACAATGGTGGAGCAAAGAAATCTGTGGGGAACACACACCCCTTCCCTGTTCACTGCAGAGGGCAGGGCTGGGCGGGTGCCTGCCTGCAAATGAGCAAGAAAGACTCACTTTGTCCCTCTTGCTCACTGTTGTAGTGCCCCCAGCTTGGAGGGGTAGGGTTTTGTAAGGCAGGTTCTGTCCCTGAAGCAGAGCAGAAATGTAACAACTTAGCAGGCAGGCTGCTGTTCCTGTTGTCAGTTAACTGTTCTCATTCTTAGTCAATTCCCCCAGGAGCCTAAAAGGTGTAAAAGTTTTAAGGCTCTTTTACATTGCCAGAGTGGTGTAAAGGAGTCTTAGGGCTTGGCTACACTTGCACTTTAAGGCACAATAAAGCCTCCCAGAGCACTCTACCTTACTCCCCATCCACACTGGCAAGGCACAGAGAGCGCTCTGACTCCCTGGCTAGAGCCATCTTGGTACTCCACCTCCCCAAGAGGATTAACAGCTGTTGCATATTGGGTGAATTGCTGCAGCTCCAGTGTAAACAAGGAGTTATCACGCACTGATTGACCTCCGGAAGCATCCCATAATCCTCTTAACTGAAGTGGTCTCTCTTGTCTTTGTTGTAAACTCAGGAGGCAGAAGTGCCTTTCAAAGCTCCAGTTCGAGATGGGCTACTTACCTGGTCCAAGAAAAAAAAAACAAAAACAACTACTGTTTGCCTTTGAGTGAGATAGTGCCAGGGGGGCTCCATTTGGAGTGCAGGCTGCTCAAAGAAAAAAAAACAAACAGCTACTGTTTGCTTTGAGTAAGTGAGAGAGAGGTAGGGGAGGGAGAGGGGTCTGAACTTACAAGATGGAGTGCTGACACACTCTCAGCACCCCAAAAACCCACTCTTTCCCCCCACACTCCCTGTCACACTCCACGCCACCCCACCTCACCCCTTTTGAAAAGCATACTGCAGCCTCTTGAATGCTGGGATAGCTGCCCATAATGCACCACTCCCAATGCAGCTGCAAGTGCTACAATGTGGCACACCAGTGCACTTTCAGCTCTCAGTGTAGACAGACTAGGGCGCTTTCCCTCATGCACTCTACGAAGATTGGTTTAACTTAAAGCGCTCTACAGCTGCAAGTGTAGCCATACCCTTATTGTAAAAGATAGTAAGGGAATTCTCAGATAGAAAGATCTATGTGCTTTCTTGATTTTTTCCTGTGCCAGAGTGGCACAATGGGGTTAGATTACAGTTCAGGATCTATTTTACTTACTCATTTTAAAAAAATGCAGCATGATGATTCACAAAACTGTATGACTTTCATATGTGAAAGTCTGAGCAATTTAAAGTGACATTCTACTTTATTTTTATTTCGGTGTTTGGTATTCTGTAATGTAATTTAAATGAAAATCCAGGATTATAACTGGAATGCAGGGTATTGGTTACCAATTATTTGTAACTTAACTTTCATGTGTTTAGGAAATGTTGACCAGTTATTGTGATATTTTTTTCTGTATAGTAGTTTAAATAAATTACCAAAATAAGTGAAACTGATGTGATGATACTGCATTACTTTGACAAATACAATATGTAGAATTTTGCAGAATTTTTAATGTTTTGGTGCAGAATTCCCCTGAGAGTAATAGGTAGTGTTCAGATGTTTCAGTGATGGGTCTATACAAGAAAGAGTGTACAAGAAGGAAAAGGTTCTGTTTTGGAATTGGCTTCCTTGTGGATGACCGATTTAGAGAGACAAACTGCAGACAACTGAAACATACATGGCGGTAGAAGAGCGCATGAGCATGGAGCACTGGGCCTGGTGTAAGACCTGAGGCCTGAGTCATAGTGAGCAAAGTCAGACCACGCCGTGAATCAAGGTCAGGCCATGTATTAAATCAGATGCTTACTAGTTCACTGTCCGATACATGAACTTGGCAAGGGTACTGCTGACACTGCTAAAACACAGGCACACCTAAGAAGAAACAGATGCTGGGTTGTTGTGTTTATGTATGTTTGTATGTGAACACATTACAAAAGATTAACACAGGTGCATCCTGACCTAACACAAGAAAAAGGGTTTAATAGAAGTGATGTATAGGGATGTTTTGCTGGAGACATCTGGAGCAAGGTACAAAGGAGATAACAAGCAGATGTCATGAAATACATAAGGTGGTACGCAAGTTGTTTGTCTCAGTCTATAAATATCAAGGTACCACACTGTAACCTTTTGTGTGACCAAGGAGACAGCAGAAATTCCTGCTGCTGACTGAATCATTCCCGGACACTCATGTTAGTGTACATGTAGCTACTATGGGATGCTAGTACTGAGCCTTGAGGGCAATGAACTTGGCTGAGTGCCTTTTGTCATCAAACCTTTCCTGTGGTCTTTCTTTATGAGTAAAGTCAAGGTCTGCTGAATTAGCAAGCTGCATTCTACACTGTTCCCTCTAAGCTGCACACCTGCGCAGCTGCACAACAGTCCATCGAGTGCCACACACTTCATTACTACAGACATGCACATTCTCAGTGACTTGTTTCAGTGCCCCACCCCTACTGCTCTGCTGCCACACGCTCCTGCCCTCTGCGTTGGAGACGCCCCGGACAGCTGCACCCGGCAGCCTCCCGCTTGCTCTTACATGCAGAGCAGGGAGGAGGGGGCTGTTGATGTCAGGGTGTGCCCTCCCTCTGACCCACGTAGCCCATCCCCGCAGAGCAGTGGGGGGAGAAGAGGGTCATGGCTTGGGAGCGAGACGGAACTGCTGGCAGCTGCTGCTGTGTTTGAACAAGCCTTCAGACTGGTGAGTGCTGCTCTGCTTAAAGTGACAGCGCATGGTTTCTCATGGTTTACCAGGACACACTGTCACACACACAATCTCCATCTCTCTCCTACACACACTGTCTCTTACACAGTCTCACACTGTCTGTCTCTCTGTCTCTCTCTCTCTCTCTCTCTCTCTCACACACACACACACACACACGCAGTCTCACTCTCCGACACCCACAGTTTCTCTCTCACACTGTCTCTCACTCTTACACACACACACAGTCTCTCTCTGTCACTCACACAGAGTCTCTTTCACACTCACCTCCCAACACATACTTTTATTGTTGGTGTTGTTACTGCTTGGTACTTCCTGCAATACACATAGTTTCTGTAATTTTAACCTTTCAAAGTGCTGTTATTTTAGTTTTTTGACTGGCCTATGCATTTCATAATTTTATTTCTCTCACGCTTAAATTTAAATTTTTTGAGTAGTGAGTTCTAAAATGCCTAACTTGTCCTGGCTGGAGTCATTATCATTACTACTTTTATTATTGTATTGTGCTTTGTCATTCAGTATTTAAAGTGGTACAATCCAATAATAGTACCCTTCTAGAATGTAACTTTAACTTGTAACCTTAGCTGTGCCAGTTTAACTGTGCAGATGTAGGCTGCTTATTTTCAGATTGTATTTTTAGTTATATCTGTAAAATAACTTACAATTTGCATGAAAATAAATTTAGTAAATCTACATTTTTTGTTTCTACTGGTGCTGCATATCCACACATTACCTCAATATTGGTGCACATAACAAAAATGATTCTGCACATGAATGGAAAAAAATTAGAGGGAACAATGCTCTTCTACTGCCGATAACACTGGAGCTCCAAGAACAGAAGTACTGAGCACCTGTAACAATATGGCAACAGTAACAACATTCTTAAGCAATATATTTAACAATGGCTACCTACAACACTGAGGCAGAAAGGGAGATCATAGATTTTATCTAGGTCACCTCTCAACAGAATTACACTGCCACATGAACTCATATATCTTAAATTCCGTTATGGGTGTCTTCCAATGAGAATTAAAGAAGAATATCTGAATCCTGACCCAGCACTCTGAGGAAGCACAAAGAAGTAACAAGTGTGCGAGAAAGAAATGTCTAGAAATCATTTTAAGGCAAAAATGAGCATTTGCGAATACATATATAGCTCAACTATATTTCCAAGACTGAATCATAGACTTCATAGATCTGAGGATATATACTACTATTAATGAAGGATTCATCTGCCAAATGCAGAAGGGCAGGCCTTATTACCAGATATTGAAAAAACTAACCTGAGAAATACAGAAGTTCAGATACAGAAATAGCTAATATGACAAGGAAAGGGGTAACAACAAAAAAACATGAAAGCATAGTGGAATCTTCTCTCAGATTTTGCTGGAGACTGAATCCAGGTGCTAAGAAGAGGCCTTGAGAATGAACAAAACATACTGAAGGGAACCTCAAGTCTGCATTTCAGCTAACCAAAATTAACAGGATGACAGTTGAGGCTCTGAAGCAAGTCCTTCACAGTCTTGCAGAGCCATCCAAAACCAACTGTTGTCTGGCCCAGTACAAACTTAAAATGACAACTACATTGCATACAGCAGCAAGGTGAAATAATCTATTTAAGGCTGAACTGGAAGAGCTAATAAGAAGGCTGCAAGTTTGTGGAGATCAGGAAGAGGATACAACTGCTTCCCACCCACAACATGTGTCTGATTCACCAAAAGAGTAAGATGCAGTGATGATAATAATAATACATCATACTTTATATGCAAGGGTCATCAGAGGATCTTAAAGTGGTTTATAAAATGGGAATATTTGCTCTTCTTGATACATGGGAGAAACAGTACAATTAAGTAGTTTTTCATGATTACACGAGTCACTAGAAGAGCTAGAAAGAGTATCTAAGTCTACCAACTCATACTCCAGCATCCTATCCACTGGACTATATGCAGGCAGGAGTGCTCACAAATGGGAGCTATGGTGGAGGTAGAAGCCTAGGACTTCTATAACGCAGAGCTAAAGCAGATTTGAAAAGTGAAAATTCTTCAGATATACTGCAATAGAAGCAGAAGGCGTAAAAATCCCTTAGGTAACCAGAGAATATTCAGAAAAATGTTGCAGCCCAGATGAAGCAGCTATGAGACTCATATCCAATGGCCGCAGGAATCTTAGTTTAACTTTGTAGTCCTAAAATTTGCCTAAGTGGCAAAATGAGAAACATGAGAAGATGGATATGAATTACAAGCAAGCAGACAGATTGGGGAGGCTTAGCAGCATTAGCCCTTTATGACCTGCCAGCCAAGATCTTGATTCCACTGTTTTCTGGAGACACTAACCAAAGATGGTAATGAGAATTTTCCCAATATATATACCCTGCCTGCTAAGTTAGCAAATACACAAGAAGCAAAGCATTAGCTGTCATGCAGCCAAATTCTGACAAGCCAGCATATCTAGAGTGGTCAGTGTTCACACAACAGAGAATGCACACCAAGTCTACTGAAAACTTAACAGAAAACACAGAGAAGAAAAAACACAAGATACAAAGTTTTCATTCCAAATAAAATGCAGACAATGAAAAAGAAAGAAGAGAAAATCTTGGATGCATTAATGCATGGATCTTTTGCCTCCCCAATTCCTATCATCCTTAGTCTTTTTGCATGCCTCCAACTAAAATTTTAAATTTAAGCACAGAAAATTTTAAAGTTCTTACAACCAACAGTCACAGAACTGTTGTAACTATGAACAAGGAATGAAGACTGTTGTAATGTGGCATTAATTAGTAGTTTTAATAGGATATTCAATTTACCATTTATATGAACACATGTACGTACAGTTACAAATCAGAACAAAAAGTAAGAGTTCTTCTCTGTAACTTGAGATACAACAACAACAAATAATCCTGGGGAATGTAAAAGGATACACAGAGTAATATTCTTTTCCTCCCTACCGCTAGTGAAACAACCATCAAATGGCTCTTTAAGAGAAAAGATGGAATATCGAATTAAACGTTCCATAGCTGTTAGCTACCAAAAAAAAAAAAAAAAAAAAAATCAGTCCAAAGTATAGGGACAGCAACAAGTTTCCTTTAAGAAAGAAAAGCTGAAAGGATTGTGGGAAGCAGTTTAAAGCAAGAGAAATAGCATAAGGGAGATGAGTGAGTTGAAAATAAGGAGGCTGAAGTGAGAAGAGCCAACATAACCAGACAGAGAGAGAACACAGATAAATGAGATGTGCTCCTAACTGTATTAAGAGAATTCAAAGGGTTAATTATTGTCTGAACTGCCTCAGTATAAGAGACAAGCTACCTAACATAATTTATCAGAGAGAAAAAAAGTTTGAGACCACTAGATGTTCTGGTGAATGGTAATTTGGTTCCGAGGGCAATACTAGTAGTACTGAAGCAGTTAATGGAATACGGTACTGTGATTCAGATTCAAAAAGAGTTATCAAACTAAGTGACTCTGGGTCATTCAACCCTCGTTACACTGCACTAGAAGGAAGAATTATAGCATATGATCTCTCTAACAATTTCAGACCTAATGACAGTTCACAGAGGAGCAATATTAATCTTGCTTTATCCAAAAAGAGGCTGCTGAAATGCAAGGCTTTTGTGAGGGCTTAAGAGTAGATCACAGATGACACCTATTGAGGAGACAATAGCAGAAGTGAAAAAATAGGAGGGAATGGCAGAAAAATGGAATGGGTAGGAGGGAATGATTGGATTGGAGTAATTTGGCCACAAGTTCAGTCAGTATATGACAAAATCAGATTAAAGAAACTGGAAGAATCTCTCCACTTGAGAGAATCTAGGAAGGTCTTCACTTGAAACTGTTGCTGAGTGACTCTCTAGGAATGAAACTAAACATAATTAGTTTTCCTTATAGCTAACCTAACTATAAGAATAGTTAAGCTCAGGAATAGGCTTCCAGGGCAGGCCCTAGCATCCCCATCACTGGAGTTTTTTAAGAACAGACGGGACAAACACCTGTCAGGATGGTCTAAGTTTACTTCATACTGGTACACTGCACGGAGCTGGACTTGATGACTTCTCATGGTCCCTTCCAGTCCTACATTTCTATGATTCTACAATAAATACAAGAAAACCAGTTGTATTTAAAGCTCTCTTATTATGATTTCTTATTTAAACATATGATTCTATTGTAAAATGCAACTAACATAGCACAGAGGTGGTCCATGTGTCTCAGATTTCCAGATCCAATTTGCTCAATTTACAAGATATTTTATTTAACTGATAATACTACAAACTGAGCTGGGACCTAAATTCAAGTTGTGGTCTGACGTATGCTACAACAGTAGCTACTGCAACTGAAATTTTGCTACACTGATTCACAAGACAGAAAAGAAATATAGTTCACTCTCGCAGAGCTGTGTCTCTCTTGGTGGTGCTAAAAAAAGCAGAAGCTTATATGCGTCACTTGAAACAGGCAGATAAGATCCAGAACATACATAGGGAAAAGTTCTGCTATAAGTGCTATCTTCACATACTTTTCTTGTCATAACCATACAGGTAATCAACCCACAGCTTCAGGGTAGTTTATCTATCTAAAAACTCACTTCTAATGCATACATCACTACAGTACCTAGGTACCACATACAGAAATAAAGACCACAGTTGGATCCATCCTGACTACTTTAAGTTGTCTCATGAAGTGAGAACATTTTTGGTGATTATTCCATAATTCTAGAAGTCTTATTTAAGACAGGGGGTAAGGCTTTGGTACAGATATATGTGGCAGTACTGAATGTAGGTCTTCTGTAGCAAAAGAGGATGCTTTGTCTGTTAACCACCAGTTTTCACAGCAACACGTCTTAATACTGGATATTCCTTGTGGGCAGTTCTTTTCTGTACACTACGCACATTTTAGCAAAAGGTTATTTTGCAAAGTTTTACACACAAACTAAGATGGATAGTATACTATTCACATTTGAACACAAATTTTTATGATTACATTTATATAGGCAGAAGTTATATGTGATTTTTTAAATGGTATATGAACATTCTTTAAAAACTACGTAGTAACTTGTTTCTTCTGGTAAACAGAGTTAAATGTAATTATCATCCAAATTTGATGTCACCAAAAATAGAATTGTTCAGCTTCTTCATTAGTTCTTTCATGAATATCTATATAGGTGTTTACACAGCATTCATTATGGTAATCTAATGAAACTAAAAATAATTAATCTCCTGAAGTTATACAAACTGAAATGATTTGTGTTCCTCTAAGAAATAACTCTTAAAGAGAGTTAAGAAATATCAAGCAAACAGCAGCTATTGTTAGAGATCATATAATAATTTTCCTCAGATAAAACCTAACTCAGGAAGTTGACCCACCATTTTGCCCCATGATTTAATAACTTTCAAGGGAACAGAGTTAACCGAAAGGATTCAGACTAACTGTAGGTCAGTGCCACTATATGGATGCATTTAGAAGCGTCAATATACATCTTAATATACAATAAATTGTGCATTAGATGGGCTCTATGTATAAAATGTTACTATTTTGTGAAATAAGAACTTTTGTAGCCTTATGGTTCGTGTCCAGATATCTAAATGAAGCCAACACCAGCCAGAAAATTCATTCTCATGCTCCAAACACGACAGCTATTTTTCAGCCAAGGAAAACCAATCTCTAGAAGGGCGTACACATACACACACTTCAACTGATCATAGAAAGTGCAATGGAATGTTTGAATGCAAACAAATCTTCCTTATCTATATTTTAAAAATAAATAGTTGATTACTCAAATATTCTTTGGTTATTAATCTTCTGTTTTATCTATATACTTTAGCTGATAGTAACTATGTTAAAAAAATCATTTATAGTTTATTTGAAACCATTAGATGTTTTTAGAAAATAAAATGTGTAACCTCTTACCTGAGCATGGAAATTTGACATAGTCGTTGTCTCTATATCCTTCTTTCCCAAAATCTCCATTTTCACTGGTGAATTGGGAAAATTAAATGAAAAGTAGTCTAAAAAGTCAGGTAAATAAGTAGCTGCCCCATGAACAATACCCATTACATAGTAAGCTGCACAGTTTTCATTTTCACTAAAAACCAGACCCACAAACTCTTCTGCAAACCTCTCCATCTCCACAGGAGACAAGTGAGAGAGTTCATTACTGTAGGCATGGATAACTGATGCACCTCCATTAGGCTGGTGCTCAATATGAATGAGCTGTTTGAACTCCAATGTGTCCAACCTTTTGAGTTTATTCTGAACGCGTGGCTCCTTTAACAAGACAAATGGAAACTCACTGTTCTCGGGTATCTTGGACCCACAGTCCTTCTTGGGATCCATATTCTTCTCACTGAAATTCTTAAGATGATCATCTATGATGCCTTTGGCTTCTTGATCCTCAACATCAGAAACCAATCCTGAGCAGATGGTCTGAATAGATTTGCTGTACATTTTTGGACGTTTCCTTTTCTCACATTCTTTGTGTTTCTTTTTCTTTTTCTTCTTTACCTTTTTAATTAGTAATTCTTCTGCATTGGTTTTTGGTTTCTCCTTCCCACCTGTAAAGAGGAAAGAGATTTCTGAAACATCTTTATTTCCCCATTTAAGTAATAGCATTAAAAGTTACCCATACATACACCTATAAGAGGTATGCTGAGTGAGACTTAACACTACAATTAAAGTATCAAACAACTTTAGAGGTATTTTACTGAAACCAAATAGAAACTAGAGCAATGTTATGCAGTCATGTTATGTCTGACCACTTATTGAAGCAGGTTATTGACCATACCACCAGTCATCTCCAGAACCCCAAAACTTACCATTAGCTATAATCCTATCAAATGTGTTTTATCTTCATATTACGCATTATGAAATAAGTACTCTGGAATACTGTGGATAGAATCACTATTTATGATTAGAAACATGGCCCAGTTGTTAAGAAACAGGAGTTTTCAGCTTTTAAAAAAAAATTCAACAGACTCATGCACTCTGAAAAAGTTAATAACCCTACTCTGAATATTGTTCTTTTGCTTATACTATTGAATTAGATAAGATGTGTGTGAGTGCAGGAGACGGCAAAGAAAGGCTCACCAAAAAAACCCAGATTGACCATGAAAGGAAAGTTTTGTACAATCACAATCTTACCTATGCTGTTTAATCAGAGGTGCAACCTCATCAGCAATTATGCCAGTAGGTTAAATGATTTAAATGCAGACTGCAGTGTTGTAGCCATGTTGGTCCCAGAGTATTAGAGAGACAAGGTAGGTGAGGTAATCTATTTTATTTACTCCTGGCAGTACTGTGTGTCACTGCGCAATGCAGAATTTGCACAGAATTAATGTTCTGTGCAGAATTTCCTTTTTCCCCCATAGAACTGGTGCTGCACAGCTGCTGGTCACCCCAGGTACCGCTGGACCTGGCAGAGCCCAGCACCCCAGCTTGCAAATAGAAGACTGCGCGTGGGGGGGGGGAGGCACTGGAGAGTTCCTGGCAGCTGCAGTTCCCAGCACACCCTGAAGGAAGGAGGTAGTGTGCAGGAAACTCCATACAAGCCTGGGACCCAGCATCAGGCTGTTTCTC
This sequence comes from Chelonoidis abingdonii, assembly GCF_003597395.2. Taxonomy (NCBI): domain Eukaryota; kingdom Metazoa; phylum Chordata; order Testudines; family Testudinidae; genus Chelonoidis; species Chelonoidis abingdonii. Next base: position 25,655,103 of record NC_133769.1, read on the forward strand.
TGTAGATCCCTGGGCTCGAGGCCCCACTGAAGCTAGCCTCTGTGGGGAACAGGTTGCAGCTGTCTGGGCTGGGGGGTCCCATGCCTAGGCTCTATGGGGGCTGGGTGAGCACCCCAAGGCGGGGCTCTGAGGGGGAAGGAGATGTGGGTGTCTGCACCGGGAAGGGGCACCCTGCAGCTAGGCTCTGGGGAAAGAATGTGTGAGTATTTGGGGGTATTTGGTGGGGTTTCTTTAACTCACTGCTCCTGGAATTTTTTTGTCATCTGTATTGCTACAGAGTTGCTGACAGATATTTTGAAATAAAATTACCAAAATAATTGAATCTGGTGTGCTTATATTGTGTTATTTTGACAAATAAAATATGCAGAATTTGAAAAAATATTGTGCACAGAATTTTTAATTTTTTGGTGCAGAATTACCCCAGGAATATTAATTGGACCAACTTCTGTTGATGAAAGAGACAAGCTTTCAAGCTACACTGAGCTCTTCTTGAGGTCTAGGAAAGGTACTAAGAAGTGTCACAGCTAAATACAAAGTAGAACATATTCTAGAAGACTATTCAAGATGAAATGGCCCATTAACACCTCTGCAGTCATAGAATAAAACAAAAAAAAGGTGGTGCATTATAGATTGTTGTAATAAGCCATAAATCCAATGTCTTTATTAAGACCATGATATTTCGCGTCCAGCAAAATTATGAATTTAAGCTCCCAGGCTTGTCTTTTGAAGGTTTTGCACAGGTTTCCTCTGACGATGAGGACTGATAGGTCAGAAATGGAGTGATCATTTGTCAAAAATGTTCACCACATGAATGTTTTTGTCTTTTATCATGTTTCTATGAGAGTTCATTCAAGAGAGTTGAGATTGTCCAGTTTCATCCACATTGTATTTTTGGGGCATTTAGTGCAGTGGATGAGGTACAGCACGTGTTGCAAGAGAGACATGTAGGTAGTGTTACAATATGTCCAGGTTTTCACGGACATTGCCTCTTTTTGGAGGTTCTATCCTCTGTCCAGGTGGTTTTTCCAAACACGAAATGTCCTGGATTTCTGCTGAGCAGACACTGCAGCTCAGAAAGAGTCCCAGTTGGTCCATTCGCCAGCAGCCACAGCTGCCACATCCCACCCACCCAGGCCCCAGATGCCATCCCTGGGGAGGAGGTCCTGCAGGGGGGCACTGACTGGTGGCTCTTGCTGTGGCCTACGCTTGCACCAGTCATGCTGCCACCCTGACAAGGAGCAATACTACTCCCCCATCTCTAGTGAGTGCCCCCACCACAGGTACCCGCCCCACACCTCCAGCAATGTCCTCTGTTTGGGAACTTGAAACATAGTACCCTTATGTGTAGGACCCAAAGATCCTGAAAGGTGCATTATGTGAGATATGTCTGCAGATTTTTCATCTGTGGTTCTGGCTGGCTCTGGTGCTGCTTTGTGCTGGTGTTCTGGTCGGTGGAGAGCTTGTTTCCAATTATGAGCTTGGCAAGACTGGGAGATTGTTTGAAGGTCAGAAAAGGGGTTCAAGAAAGATTTCTTTCAGGATATGGTCCCCACTGAGTAGGGACTGTAATTGTTTAATGATACTCCATATGGAGTACAGTTATGTGGAAGGTGCGTTATTACTTAGAATGTGTGTTTACTGCATATGCTAAACAAGCTGTTCCACCTCCGAGTACCATTCCCAGATCTGAAGACTTCTCTAGGGCAGCATTTCTCAAATGCGGCCACTATGACTACATGTGGCCACCAGGGCCTTTTCTTGTGGCCACAGCCTCCTGGGCTGTGACTTGAAGGGGTGTGTCTGGCATACAATACAGTAGCCCCTCTCCCTCACTCCTGCATACACCACCTTGGTGTTGATTGCTGGGGCTACCAGTAAGGGTTGGGCCCACCCCCACTCTGGAGACACCTGGGGCATAAAGCTGCAGAATTCACTGTAAACCTGCTCCTCCATCTTCCCAATGGCAGTGGGGGGCTCAGGCTTAGGGCTTCAGCCCTGTGGGGTAGGGGATAGGATAGCAGGTGCCAGGCGGTGGGTTTTGGGCTCCAGGCCCCTGCTGCCACTCCAGGCCCCCTCCCACCCATCAACCTCCATTGCTCCTGGCCTCCGCTGCTTCCCCCAACTTCCTATCCAGGGCTTAATTTGGCCCCAGGCTTGACAGGGCTGAGTAAGTCTTCGGTGAAAAGTGACACTTCTTAAAAGTGATATTAATAAACATACAACAGAGTTACTAGCTAGCAATAAATTACAATGATTTGGATGTGTATATGTACGTACTTGTGTTTTTCCTAAAGCAAATTAAGTATTTTAGGAAAAAGTGAAAGAGCAGCCACGAGCAAGAGTTGGTGGCTGCACTCTGAGGCCACCAGAAAACATGTCCTGAGAACTCCTGCTCTAGGGCTATATCGACACTTAAAATGCTACCACAGCACAGCTGCAACACTGTAGTTATGCCACTGTAGCACTTCACTGTAGACAATCACTACATTGATAGGAGGAGTTCTGTCACTGTACTTAATCCATCTGCTTGAGAAGCAGTAGCTAACTAGTGCTGTCTGCACCAGGCAGTTAGCTACAGCCAAAGTTAGGTAGACATAAGCTGCCTTATGTTGACCTAACTCTAAAGTGTCTACACTACAGTGCTGCTCCTGCCAATGTAAGTACCCCACTACGCTGACCTAATAACTCCACCTTCACAAGGAGTATAGCACTTAGGTTGATGTAGTTAGCATGACACGGTATCTGTGTAGACACTGCACTACTGACATCGCCCCAGCTTAGAGCCATGCACCCAACTCCCTACTGGGAGCTAGGTGCAGAGCCAGCAGCCTGAGGTGTCAGCCTGCCACACTACCCTACTTAAGCCCATTTAAGCACTCCTGGTGGGGACACAAACCCCCGGCAGAAAGAAGGCAGTGTGGACATGAACATCTGCAGTAATTACTGCGGTGGCTATGACTGTAGAGCAGGGGTCGGCAACCTTTCAGAAGCGGTATGCTGAGTCTTCATTTATTCACTCTAATTTAAGGTTTCGTGTGCCGGTAATACATTTTAACGTTTTTTAGAAGGTCTCTCTCTCTAAGTCTATATATAATATAACTAAACTAGTGTTGTATTGTAAAATAAACAGGATTTTCAAAATGTTTAAGAAGCTTCATTTAAAATGAAATTAAAAACTGTTTGAACTCTTAACCCTGCTGGCCCACTCAGCCCACGCTGGTCTGGGGTTTGTTCACCTAGGCTGGCATGGGGCTGAGCGGGCCTGTGCCAGAACCACACGCTGGCAAGGGTCCGTCAGCCAGAACCCCAAACCAGCAGTGGGCCTGTCCGGGGCTGGTGGCCAGGTACCCAAGGCTGGGGCAGGGCTAGGCTGGTATGTGAGGGGGTGTAGGTGTCAGGACAGAGGGGGCGCTGGGTATGGGTGGGGGTGCCAGAGTCAGGGCTACAAGTTGCAGGTGGGGAGATGAAGGAGTCAAGTAGAGGCTGGGTATGTAAAGGGAGGTACAGGGCTCAGGGCAGGGGCCTGGGAGGGGCAGGCTCAGGGCAAGGGCATGGTGTGTGCGTGGGGGGGGTCGGGGATCAGGTGAGAGTGCTGGGTGACTGCCCACTAAGAACTCTCACCTTGCTGCTCCTTGTCCCCTGACTGCCCCAACTACCCCTCAGGACCATCCCCTATCTAAGCCTCTCTGTCCTTGTCCCTGACTGCCCCGAGCCCTCATCCACACCCTATCCCACCAGACCCAGGGGACTCCCATGCCTATCCAACCACTCCCTGCCCCGCAGGACCCCTGAACTCCTGACCATCCAACCCCCCCTCACCCCTGCCTGCCCCAACCTCTTCCACACCCCTGCCTCTGCACAGGACCCCAGAACTCCAACTCGTACAATCCCCCAGCTCCTTATCCCCTGACCACTCTTCAAAAGACCTCCCACCCTAACGTTCCCCTCCAGGACCCCTCCTTCTCTCAGTCCCTGATTGCCCTGACCCCTATTAACCCCTGCCCCTCACAACCCCAGACTCCCATGCCCCATCCAACTCCCCCCCTCCCCGGCGATTCCACCCCCCCCATCCAACCACCCGCTGCTCCTTGCCCCAACCCCTTATCCACCCCGCGCAGCCCTGGGCCCCTTACAGTGAGGCTCCACACAGGCCCTCTGGTGAGCAGGGAGCGTGTCTGCCTCCCCGCAGGGCCAAACGCTGCCCGCGAGCGCGCAGCCCGATCCCCAGAGTGCTGCGCCTGGGGCAGGCTCAGGGAGGGCAGAAAGTGGGGGAGGGCCGGCATTGCTGCGCTCAGCCCACGTTCCGGCCCGGGAGCGCGGACCTGTGGCTTGCCATGCCGAGGAGTGGGGCCATTTGCCCACCCGTGCGCACAGCTATGCTTCTGCTCCCTGCCCCCCGCGGGGAAGTGGAAGGCAGAGGAACGTGCCGGGCTGTACAGGATTTTTAGTGGCATGCTGGATCCCGCAGGCTCCAGCGTGCCATTAAAATTGGCAGCTGCCAATAGGCTGCTGACCCCTCTGAGAGTGTAGCGTAGACAGGCCTATGTCTCGGAGGGTGATTTTTCACATCCAAAAAAGAATAGCTATGTAAGTTTTGGGTGCAGACAGCTGTTAGCTCACAGCTCATCTCTTTCACCAACAGAAGTTATCTTTCATTGGAGCATACCTCGCCCACTCTGCCTCTTTAAAATCTGATTATCAGCGGTGCTAACCAAAAGATCTGAAAATTGCCATTGAGCATCCAGCCACCTATCTGCCTGAGGCTCATGGTGCTGCCAGAGTTCCTCCCTCGTGTCATGTAAATTATGGAATGGTCCTGCAGCATCACATACAGCTGACGGACTTTTATAAACAACTAGTTTTCACAGTTCTTAAAATCTACACGTATATGAAGCTGGCCTGAAAATTGGTAAACAGACCAGAGTAGAGTTAGTGGTACAAGTTGGGATCATTGCTAAGGGGCTCCCAACATAACTCTTCCCAGATAATCTCATTTAAAATTCGCTGTTTCTTAAGCACTTTTCTCCAACTTTTTTTTGGGGGGGGGGGGCGAGGGAGAGGGAGATGGACATGGTAGGGGCACATACGGGCAAAAATCTTATCCCCCAAAAACTTCTATCGTGGGACTACTCTGAGCTTATTTAGAGCCTGGCTCCACAATCCACCTTGAGAATTTAATAATTGACGTTATCAGGCTTTCTTCTTGGGTCTACATAATGGTGCACATGACTGATTCAAGCTAAAATTAGCCACATACCAGAGACTCCCCTTAGATACAGTGGGAAAGGCCTGGAGCAACATTACTGTGCCACATATAACCTCTAAGTGCTCTAAAAAGTCTCAAACTCCAAAAACTGGTATGCCACACCAAGGGTTGGGTGTAGACATTGCAGTACAAATTTGGGGCCCTTGAGCCAAGAAGTTCCAAAGATGCAGTTGTCCAAAAGTGACATTTTAAAAAATGCTGGCTTGGTACATAGCACTATCCATATCAAGGTGAGAACTAGGTGGTTTGGGGTATGACAAGCACATAGTGCTGAGATTAGCAGGGAGGAGAGAACGACAAGTTGATGAATGACTTAGGTCACACCTCTGCCAGGCTACTGAGGTGTGAAGCTACCACTGCAAAACTCCTATTATCTTTTCCCCCCTTTAGAAATACCATTTTCCCCTGCTTCTGTGTGGGTAAGAGGAACTCTGAACTCTTTTCCCACTCATTTTCCCCTCAAACAAGGAAATGGGCTCTGGGATTCCCCAACACTCACCCTTAATGACAACCACCCCTCTGGTCAGGAGTTTCTTAAAACACAGGGCTGTCACATGATTAAACAAATTAATAGCAATTACACTGTTAAACAGAATACCATTCATTTTAAATATTTTTGGATGTTTACTACATTTTCAAATATACTGATTTCAATTACAAAGAACACAAAGTGTACAGTGCTCACTATTTTTTATTACAAATTTGCACTGTAAAAAACAAAAAAGTGTATTTTTCAATTCACCTCATACAAGTACTCTAGCGCAATCGCTATCATGAAAGTTGAACTTACAAATGTAGAATTATATACAAAAAAAATGCATTCAAAATAAAACAGTGTGAAACTTTAGAGCCTACAAGTCCAACCAGCCCTACTTCTTGGTCAGCCAATCACTCAGACAAACAAGGTTGGTTACAATTTGCAGGAGATAATGCTGCCCATGGCTTCTTTACAATATCACTTGAAAGTGAGAACAGGCGTTTGCATGGAACTGTTGTAGCTAGTATTGCAAGGTGCCAGATGCGCTCAAGATTCATATGTCATGCTCCGATCACCATTCCAGAGAAATGCTGATGATGGGTTCTGCTTGATAACCATTCAAAGAGGTACGGACTGATGCATGTTCATTTTCATCATCTGAGCCAGAAGCCACCAGCAGAAGGTTGATTTTCTTTTTTGGTGGTTCAGGTTCTGTAGTTTGTGCATCAGAGTGTTCCTCTTTTAAGACTTCTAAAAGCATGCTCCACATCTTATCCCTCTCAGATTTTGGAAGGCACTTCAGATTCTTAAACCTTGGGTTGAGTGCTGTAGCTATTTTTAGAAATCTCACAACGGTACCTTCTCTGCATTTTGTCAAATCTGCTGTGAAAGTATTCTTAAAATGAATGTGTGCTTGGTCATCATCCAAGACTGCTATAAGGTGAAATACATGCAGAATGCAGGTAAAACAGAGCAAGAGACATACAAATTCCCCCCATCCCAAGGAGTACAGTTATAAATTTAATTGACTTTTTTTCTTAAAACGAGAATCATCAGCATGGAAGCATGTCCTCTGGAATGGCCAACGGCCATATGAATGTTTAGCATATCTGGCATGTAAATACCTTGCAACACCGGCTACAAAAGTGCCATGCAAACGCCTATTCTAACTTTCAGGTGACATTGTAAATAAGAAGCAGGCAGCAGTATCTCCTGTCAATGTAAACAAACTTGTTTGTCTTAGCAACTGACAGAAATAAGCAAGTTAGGATTGAGTGGAGAACTTGCAGGACTCCAAACGTTTTACAGAACTATTTGTTTTTAAGTGCAGTTTCTGTAACAAAAAGCCCGCACTTGTGTTAGTTATCACTTTCACAATAAAAGAATTGCACTTCCAGTAACTTGTACATAGGTGAATTGGAAAAATACTGTGTCTTTTGTTTATCATTTTTACAGGCATTATATTTGTAGAAAATAATAAGTGAGCACTGTGCACTTTTATTGCATTGCAATTCAATTAGTAGTCTGATGTTAATTGCGATTAATTGCAATTAATTTGAGTTAATTGAGTGAGTTAACAGTGATTAATTGACAGCCTTATTAAAAACAAGGGAAATTCACTAATAAAAAGCTTTGCTAAAGGGGTGCTAAGGCTGCTTAGCAGTGCCTCATATCCTTCCAGAATGTGGAAGCTGGAAGCCAAAGACAGGCTCTAAGAATCAGGAAGAGCATGCAACCATACAAAATACAAGCTCGAAAACCAGCTATTGTCATGCTTCCTATACCACAATGGACCCAAACTTCAGACAGAGGAAGTAAAAAACCCAAAAATATGGCATAGGGAATTAGGTATGTGTCTTATATACCCACACGTGGATTGTAGCAATAGGAGAGAGAGGGGGGTTGGTTTTTGTATTTTCTTAGTTAAATAAAACAAATTACAGATAAGCAGGGAGCTTGAAGGCAGGTGTAATACCTGAAACCACTTAGCTCTTTAAATTATCTAGATTTAATGTTGGTGTCCCTGCAGGTACCATTTTAAACATTGCTATACATTTCCAGACTGCCCTATGCTGAAAGCTACTTTGGCAGCTATGAGTGAGATCAAGGCATTCATTATCTGTCAGAGTAGGGAACCTTCCCTCCACTTTCAAGGTGGCAAAGAAAGGAATGGAGGTTGGTTTATTTTTGGGGGGAACTAGCAGTAGTATTGAGAATGGCAGTCAAATCCATTAACACAAGTATGGAATTACATCTGATTTTTGATTGTTTAAACATACCATGAAGTACAAGTAGGTTCCTACACTTTATTTTTAAACAGATACTAGTTTCCCCTTACCCAAAAATGACACAGAAGAGTACTAAATGTTTCACTGTCTATTTTGGGTACTTTGTATAATGGTTCCCATTACTGTAGTATCTGAGCATATCACAATCTAATCTATTTGCTCAAGACAGTATCTCAGGGCATGGCTACACTTACATTTTTGCAGCGCTGGTAGTTACAGCTGTGGTCGTACAGCTGTGTAGGGCCAGCGCTGCAGTGTGTCCACACTGACAGCGACCAGCGCTGCAGTGTGGATAAAACCAAAACTCACCGGCTGGGTTTAGAAGGATGGTGCATTGGTGGGCAGCTATCCCAGCGTTCAAGTGGCTGCAACGTGCTTTGCAAAAGGGGGGGTGGGGTGTGGAGTGTGACAGGGAGCTTGCGGGAGACAGAGAGAGTGGATTTTGGAGCAGACACTGTGGACAGCTCCTGCCTTGCAGAGTCCAAAAGAAGGGCGGTGTGAGGTGGATGGTGACAGGGAGCATGGGAGACAGAGTGATTTTTAGAGAGACACTACTGTGCGACAGCCTCCCTGCCATTCGCAATGTCTGCCATTTCCCCACCCACTCCAATCCACCTAAATGTAAAAAGGCTCAGACCAGATAAAGCAGCTTCTCCGCACGGACACCTCCCCTCCCCCCCCGTCCACCCCGCCGCCGGTGCTGTTTGTCTCCCTCAAGAACCAGCCTGTGGAACATTCAAATAGCCTCGGCTCGCTCACGCTCGAGCAGCAAAGAGACTATGTGTTGTTTTTAATAAATAGACTCCCCAGGAAGTACCTTCGGTTGTGGTATAACAGGAATTGTGGGTAACCTCCTAATAATTAGCTCTCGGAGGCAATAAACCAGGCGCTAGGTGAGTGTCCAAGCACCGATGAGCAGAGCGCCTGCATCGCAGCGCTTGGTCGCTACACCCGTAGCGGACCAGGTGACCACGCCAGAGCTGCAGGAACGGAGTTGCAGCGCTGGCTGAGCTCTGTAAGTGTGGACACCTGGTAAGTTGCAGCGCTGTAACCCCCTCACCAGCGCTGCAACTTGCAAGTGTAGCCAAGCCCTCAGAAACTATCAGAGGCAGGGAAGATAAGAGAAAGGTTCTTTGATCATTCTTCTATGGGAGATTATGACCAGCTTTGGCTGTTCAGTGAAGCCCAAACAGCAGATGCTGTCAATATATTTCACTCTACCTCTCCTCCTAAGGAAGATGCAAGAGCGGCAAACACACTTGTGTAATCTTCCAATTCTGCTGTACATGCATTGTAGAGATAGTGGTGAGAAAGAAAGAAGTCATTTCTCTTACATGCAGTTTTTAAACCATCACAAATGATTCTTAACCACATTTGGGTGTGCTTAATTGTATAGTGTACAATGCTAACAGTAGACCCCCAATGAGTTTGCAGTTTAAGGCTATGACTACACTACCGACTATGTGGACAAAATTTATGTCACTCAGGGGCATGAATATTCCACTCCCTGAATGACAAGTTACGCCAACATAGCACTAATGTGCACAGTGCTATGTCAGCAGGACAGCTTCTCCCACTGATATAGTTTATGCCACTCACATAGGTGGGTTTTTTATGCTGACAGGAGACCCCTCTCCTGTTGGCATAGAGTGTCTTCACCACGTGCGCTATAAGCATAGACATGCCTTAAGGCAGAGGTACTCAGAAAGCGGACAGCGGGCCAAATCCAGACTGCCACATGATTTTGAACAGACCATGAAATCTTTTTTATTTACTTATAATCATTTCTGTTATTGCAGTGTGAAAAATGTCTCTCTGAAGTCTGGACCTTGACTATACCTTGACCGAGAAATTTGGACCTTGACAAAAAAATAATTGGCTACCCCTGATCTAAGGTCTTGTCTATGCAAGAAACTTGCATACGTTTAAACTGATTTTGAAACAGATTTTAGGTAAACCAGTGCAAACCCAATGTGCGAACATGCTTAAATCAGTTTAATCACACTTCAGTTTAAATCACCAAATTAAGCTAAATCAACATAAGTGTGTCCTCACTTATTTAACTAAATTTTAACAAGAGATTTTAATTAAACTGGTGAAACTTAAGTGTATATAAGCCAGGCTTGGTAGGGCACTATTATATTAAAAGACCTCTGAAAAGTCAAGGACATGTCTCATAATAGCAGCAAAGAATCCTGTGGCACCTTATAGACTAACAGACATTTTGGAGCATGAGCTTTCCCACAAAAACGTCTGTTAGTCTATAAGTGCCACAGGATTCTTTGCTGCTTTTACAGATCCAGACTAACACGGTTACCCCTCTGATACTTGACGTCTCATAATGCTTCCCCAGTCCTGTTGTCCCCCTGAAGTCCATGACCTTATCTTCACTAGGAAAAAAATGGTGTATTTAACACATTGGCTAACAAATGTGAAATTATGTATATTTCCCCCCTCAGTACAGAACTAGTTCATCAGGTTAGTTAATTCTTCACCAATTACTAGAAAGAACTGTCTGTTCAGTTTTAGAGCAGTAATTATACATATACATACACACACACACACATATTTAACCCCTAAGATTACTAAAACTGAAATACGTTAGCAATAATCGCTATTTCTTTCATTACTAATATAAGCATGGCAGGAAGTCAAAGTGACTGTATACAAAGTTTTAATCACATGCTGGAGTGATTACACCATTTATGCACAGTTCTGAGAACTGCAGCTATATATTCTCCCCCAGGTCCTACAAGGGTCAAGGAAGCACCTGCTGGCAGCATGACCCTCAACAGGACCAGAGAGAGAGGTATCTTATCTTAATGAGACTCAAGGAAGTACTGGAACAGCCAAGGAGGGTAGGAATTAGTCTACATTCTCTGACCTCCACACCTGGGGGCAGGAGAGGGACCAACAAAAGAGAAGCTGTGCTGGATGAAATTCCTCACCAGATCTTGAATGGAAAGCAGTGGAGATCCCCATATACCATCTCCCATCTACAGAAAATAGCAAGGAGAAGCAGCAGGCCTGGAGATCAGTCATCTCTTGCCCTCTCCTTGGGGCAAGGAGGGTGGGAACAGCTCCACACAGAGAATACGAGCTGAGCAAAGAGGAAATAGCACAGAAAGGAAGGGAGACTGAAAACAGCTCATATTCCCCTGCTGAAAGACCCTTAAAATACACCAACAAGAGTGCAGAAGTAGTTTTCTTATTTTTTTAAAAGGAATTAAAGTTTCTGGACTTTACTGGGAGGCTCATTTACTGAGAGGCTATATGATTAGAAAACTGGGTATTTTACAGTCAGTCTTCTTTAATTTTTCAAATTAACAGCCTCCCTTTAAGAAAAGAAGATTTTTTTTTTTTTAAAGCTCCCTGCATTCTTACACTGGTCTTATTCTTCACTGAAGTTACCATTAAGAACCGCTTAACAAGGTTTTTGTTTTGTTCTGTTTTTTAAACCACACACTACATACACAGGACTGATGTTAGTTTTAATCAAGCATTGTGCTTCACTTTTACCCCGAGTGCAAATCTAGCGTATCATAGTAGCATATGATCACGCAACTAAAGACTGCATCGTAATACATATTATTCACAATGGTGCCAAATCAATGTTGCACAGACAATCTTAAATCAGGCACCTCTTAACTTTTCAACTTAAGTGTTCTTTAAGTTGATTTTTACTTCCCCAAAAGAGCAAGTAAGAGTGCCTCTAGAGCAATGGGTCTCAAAGTTGTTGTTTTTTTTTTTGGTTTGGTTTGGTTTTTTTTTGTTTTTTTACTGGTGACACCTTTCACATAGCAAGCCTCTGACTGCAACGCCCTTTATACATTAAAAACACTTTTTTATGTATTTAACACCATTCCAAATGCTGGAGGCAAAGTGGGGTTTGGGGTGAAGGTTGACAGCCTCCGACCCCCCATGGAATAACCTAACCACCCCCTGAGGAGTCCCGACCCCCAGTTTGAGAACCCCTGCTTGAGGGCATAGTGCATAAACAGTTTGATGAAAAGATTACACAGCAATCTAAAGCCAATTACATTCCGATATCAATTCTGTTTTAATATTCTGAATCAAAGCAAGATGAACAGTTAAACTATATAAAAGGCTTAAATTCCAAGTTAAACTTAATTTTTATTTAAAAAATTCAAATTTCAAAACATGAAGAATATAGGATCCACTCAAGGATATGCCACTGGCACTCACACTCACTGCCTGAACACACATCAAAAAGCTAAAGGTATGTGTTCACTGCAGAGTCAACTTGGATGACCAGCACCCAGGTCAGCTTAGCTCAAGTATGAGAAGACACACTGCAAATCATTCCCAAGTTAGCATCCTCACTGGTGCTGCATTCAATGATGTGGGTTGCTAGGATTCTTGAGGGCTTCTCTCATTCCTTACACTATAGAAAACTCAGCCACTCTATGCTTACTTCCCAGTGAGTTGTGGGAAAACTTGTATGTCCTTCCTGGCACACAGCAAGGGGATGGGGGAATTGTGGAAAGGTTTTGGAGGACTATCAGCACCCAAGTGATGTAGCCTGTGTCCTCACAACACAGGGGACAAGTTACCAATCAGACTGAAAGCAGCACTGAGCTCTATCTTATGCCACCAGCTAGGCCAACTAGCCTGGTCTGAAAGCACCCTAAAGTTAAGTGAGCTTTGAGCAGGACAGAACGAGGGTTAGGAAAAACACTCGACTTACTGAGTCAGGATATGTCTCTACTACACAGTTATCAGACCAAAGGACAGTGCCACTTGTGTTAAAGTTGCTTTTGTAAAAAGATGGGATTGGGGAGAAACAGGCCTAAAAGCAACCCAAGAGGATTTGTGGGTTCTGGAAGGGCTGAAAGGAGAGAGGAGGAGAAAATTACTATTAATCTTCTCCTTTTTAGAAGGATAGGCCTTCTGACTAAAAATAATTTTACGCTTTAATCATGTAAACCACTGTACAAATATTAAGTTTCTACAGGCTTCTCTATACAGGGATTTTTAAACTAGATCCAATCAAATTAGTCCAATTTGAAAATGCTTGCATACACATGACAACCCATCACTCTACACTTACTCTTCATTGATCAGGAACTCTGGAGTCCTCTGGCAAAGTGAACTAGGGGTTTGCTTAGAACTGAATTAGTTCAGTCTTTTATGTGCATGAATTGCTGCACACCACTTTTTGCATGCTTCCACTGGCTATCCCACACTGATTTGCAGGTCAACCACAACTGATCTGTCCATTTATTTGTCTCTCCTCCCTGTCCTGGTGTCAAGTTTCCAGGATCACTCTTCCCACCCTTTAAAAGGTTGTGTACAGACAGATTTTGCCCATTTGCTCCTGGATCCCAGTATATCTTTATTTTGGTGATACAACTGCAATAGCAGTTCAGAAGCCCCATAACATGCTTTGCACAGCTGCTTGGACCTCTGTCAAGTCCTTGGATCTCACTGACATCGGGGAAGAAGCATCAGTTAATGAAACTCAAGACTAAGGATCTTCTCGAGGACACTGCAAAGCACATGTCTGTGAGGTGTCAAGACTGGGACACCAATCAGTGCCAGATAAAGAGCAAGCAGCTCAGGAGAAAGCATATTAAATGTCTCCTTTTATCCCTCATTCTCCCTTCAATACTAAGGATGACCAGCTAGACCCATCAGAGGATGAGCAGGATGATGCTGGAGAGGAGCTGCCTCCTGGTAGCCAGGATCTTTTGAGACTCATGACCATCTGGAAAAAAACAGAGTCCCAGTCCTGCACTGCAACAGTTCCTGTCCTATATTGGATGATCCTGAGTTCCAGCCAGAAACCCAGGCCGGAGATAACGTCACATCCTCCAGAAGGAACTTCAGCATGTAAGTAATTATCTTTACAATTCATTATTATTATTGGCAGTTATGAGCTAAGAGCCTCTCCCTTCCCCCACCCCCTTTTGCTAGCTTCAAAACGGCACCCGCCAGCATGGCGTAGTCACAGTCTGCCCCCCACACCTCTTCCTCAACAGATTTGAATAATGAAAGCATCTGCGCAAAATTCAACAGTTTACTGAGACAGTGCTCACAGGAAAAGAAATCTATTTAGTTTTCTTTGTTTACCTGAGGCATAAGTGCATGCTGCATGCCTGGACAAGGCACAAACAATGTGCTCCCCACTGAAGTTCAATGCCCTGTAACACACACTGTAGCTGACAGTTATTATAGGACCTCATCTATTCTTCTCTTCACATTCTCAGTCTTAAGTTTTGCTAAATCTCCTCTGCACACATGGAGAAATAGCTCGAATTTGTTTTGCACATTAAGAATAGCCACATGCTCATGCTCCCTAGTATAGCTTGCAAGCTTCTTCCACTCCTACAGTGCTTCTGTGGGGTTGGGGGGAAACCATCCTGGTAAATAACTTCACAGCGTATCTTGCTGGTCTGCTCTTTGCCTTTCAGAATAAAACCACTTTCTACCTCCTCGTCATCCACCTTAACATAATATCATTGAGAATGAGGACAGCCTAGATGTGGAGAGAATTACAATCCAGCTCACCTCCCAAGAACCCCATATCCCCTCTCTTGACACCTATGACATCATAACAGCACTTCCAGCACACAAACAGAACTGCAAACAAACCTGGAGCCACCCTTACCCCTAACAGCATGGAAGCAGACACAGTACACTGAAATCCAAATACACGCTGACCACTTAGATCTCTGAATTTCTTCCAAGAATGGGAAGTGTTTTAGATGACAGACATGCTTAAATCATGATGCTTATTGTTCATATCCCAAACAAAGCAAGCTAAGGTCTCTCCCTCACCCCGCAACTCCCACAGCCATGGCACCTGCAACAGCCAGACAATCAAACACAAAGTCTCTATATACTACTGACAGGCTGGCCAATCTGAGGGAGAGAAAGATGACGACTAGGGACAACATGTTTGCAGAATACATTACAGAGTCATAGAGGAACGCCAGGCTGGCTGAGAGGTGGAGGCTTTACATGAAGAATCAGAAGGACAGAGAAATGCACTTATTTCAGGAGATCATGGCACAAGCAAAGGATAGAATCACCATGCTTAAAGAGAGCATGGAAAAGACAGATGCAGAGGCAACTCACGGACACTATCCCAAGACAGAAAGTCCTCCTGCAAAACATGTTCCTGATAGGCAACAGGCCCTGCATTCCCATAATTTGGGACCCAGCCATGTCCTTCAGCACTTGGCACTGCTTTCTATTGGGACCAGCAGCAACTCCTAGCAACTGTGATCATTCACCACAGATCCAACTTCTGGGCACAAAGAACACTTGCACCTGGAAGTCCAGCTCTTTTAAGCCTTGCAACAACCCTGAGAATTTTGAGCAGAGGCACTCAGCCCCAGAATGCAAGCCAACAAGAGCCAGAGGCAAGGCTTACAGTCACTTATCTCCCTCACCAAACTGTGGTATTTGAAATGTCCTTACTGTTGCACTTTCAATTCTGTTTACACTGTTGCAGTAATTAAACACTTTGTACAGTTGGTCGATATTGTATTTAGAAACATTTAACTAACCAAATATGATATTTTTCTATTGGTTTCATTAAAATGTATAATTTTTATTGTTTCATAATAAAACCATTTACAACACAGGCCAAGTCATCACTGCATTTAAAATAAAGAATCCTTGAAATAAAGTTGAAATAATTCACAATGTTTTATAAAGGCATATAAGAACATTAAACTTCAAAACACATGTAACCCCCAAGGAGATTACAGAGATTCCTGGAGCTCTGTCTGCTGGCTGCTCAGGGAGGAGGAGCCAAGGCAAACTCAGAGTCTGCCCAGCAACCAATAGAGAGAGATGCCCCACCCAGGGAGTTGAGCAGAGGGGAGAAGCCATTTTGAAGAGGGGGGAGTCAGTGAGGGACAGGGGAGGACTCAGGGCCGTCCTTAGGCATAGGCAACATAGGCAGCTGCGTAGGGCACCTGAAAATTTGGGGCACCACTGGGTCTTAGTGTTCACCCTCTTCTTTTCCTATCCCTGTTCTGACCCTTCCTGCAGGCTCCCACAAATGGCTGCTCTAGCCTGGTGAGTCTTCCTTGGAGGGAACTATAGTAGTTAAAAGTGAAAAAACCCCAGCCTGCCAGACCTATTGACAACATTGAAACTGTTTAAGAGACATTCAAGGGGTAATAAAGCCATTTAACAGGCATTTGCCAACCCACGGTATTAATGACAGTTTAGAGTGGTAGTCCTCTTAGTCTGTATCAACAAAACAAGGACGAGTCCTTGTGGCACCTCAGAGACTAACAAAATTATTTGGGCATAAGCTTTTGTGGGCTAAACCCATTTCATCAAGCTGCCCCGAAAACTTAGCCCAATAAATTTTTATACTGTCAGTTTCTGACTTTACTGACAAAAACAGTTGTGCATTAATGTAATCTTTACCAGAACATGTCAGTCACTACAGCACCTTAGTCTAAATTTGCTTTAAAATCTTTCATTAGTGAGCTGGTGAAAGATTATAAATCACTCATTCTCAAAAATGCTTGCATAGAGTTTTAATGCACAATCATCTTTGAAACTAATGCGTGATCTTCAGACATACAGTTTTTAAATAAATCCTTCAAAAGACCTCCTTATCTAAAATACATATTTTAATTACTATAGTTAAAAAAAAAAGTGCTTCAGTCTTCCTGTCCTTTCTGTCATCCTTCACCACCTCTCCCCCACTCGCCACTGAAGAGAGCCTTAAAGGACAACAGTCCTTCCCTTCCAGATAGCTGCAAAGAGTTTCCCTTTCTTTACTTCTGACTACGATGACTAAGTTTTAAAAGAACCCTCCAGCAAACAGTACCCTTAGTAAAGACATAAAAATCCTTGTTATACCTAAATCTTTGGAACATACTTTTTTAAAGTTGGTGAAATTTCATAACTATGTCTCTTGTTATGGAGATCACACAAAGTAAATTACTGTTCCTGTTTCTAAAAGCAATGACATTGTTATGAACACCTAACCTCTCTGATTAATTTAAAATAATGTCCTTGTTTCAGTGAGTTAATATAGAAATCTGGAATGCTGGCTTAAGGTTTGGCATATTTAAAATATAAATTCACTAGAAATACTGATTAAGACAATGTAAAACAGAAGAGCTGCATCATGTATTCCATTATAATGTAATGTTGTATCAGCAAGACAGCTGACCCACTCTTACTGAGGTTTTTGCAATAAATCTCTGACAAACTTCAGGGCATATCAAAAAAACCTGTGACTGACATTTTTATTCCAAATTTTAGTGCTTTTAATTAGGTACTTTCTTCGTGTCCATTCTGCAGAGGGAGGGTATGGGAGTCTCTGCGGGACCTGTGACTCTCTGCCACCATGAGGCAGGCCGGGCATCCTCATTATCCTTTGCTGTCTCATCCCTCTTCCCCTCCCCCACAAGGCGGTGAGCTTGGGCTGCCATCCGGCATAGGGGTACCAGTTTAATAATACTGCGTAGGGCCCCAATAATCCTAAGGACGGCCTGGCAGGACTGATTGTGTGGGGAGCTGGTGAGTCCCAGGTCTGCAAGCGGTTCCCCTGCAAATGGCCTCTAAGGACCAAACGCCAGATCCTCAGCTGGGTTTTCTTCCCCACAGATGCTTCCCAGTTGGTAGCGTTTGCTGAGAAATTTCCCCAGCCAGGCTGGGTTCACCTCCAGCTCCCCTGGTGAGACTAGTCACCACATGGTCAGCTCTGCTAATCCAGGGAAGCTGTCTGCTGAGTGTGTGACTAGAGGTTGGGCTAGGAGGCTACAGTTTGGATATTAGGGTAGTTGTATAACCTACAACTTGAGCCCTGCGCCCCTTTGTGATGAGGGAAGATCCTGGGACCAACGCAGCCTGATTCCTGCTTGAGGAGGATCCCTGACAGCAGACAACAGCCTCCCTGCAGTGACTGAGCAGTCCAGCGTCATCTTCAAACCTGAACATCATTCATGGAGATCTTGAGTGCACAGTCTTTAGTCAGTCAGGGAATTTGTTTTGGGGACCCCCTACTCCCTGAACTGGGTCCTCAAGCCAGGGAGAAAGGGTTTGAGGATTTTATAACCTACTGCTTATTACACCTGTGGAGGGATTCACCACCTCCTCCCACTTGTGGGTCCTTTGGGCTGTACTGAATCCAGTCAGTCACACTGCTAAACCACTGCAGAGAATTTTATAGATCAAGGGCCCCAGCAAAGTACGCATACTAACAGGACACTAATTTTACACTTGTAACATCAAGTCACAGGTATTTTAAGTGTGGGCACCAGTGACCTTAAAAATAGTGTTTCACCCTGTTATGTTGTATTTGTTGCCTGTTTAATATAGTTGTTGTGTTGAATATATTTTTGTGTGTTGTGTTATTTCTTGGAAGTCTCCAACTATCTGGCAAGTAAGTGGGGATTTCTCTGTAGTTAGAATTTTCCGCCCAAGCTGCCCTGGTGACCCTGCCAGGAAGGAGCGAGTGGGGTGGAGGCACCGCCAAATAATTTCATAACAAAAAAGAAAAAAGGTTCACCCTGCTGAGTGGGTGGTGGGATCTAAAAGAACCCAGACCTGTCCATCAGAACCTGTAAGCGGATTGCCATTAAAGGAGATAATCAGGTGGACAGGGGCGCTACACACACAGACAATGTTTCCTAGTGTTCATGTCTGCATCTCACTACCCACCCCATCCCCCCAAGCTAACATGTTCAGGCATGTGATTCAAAATACAAACAGTAGGCATCCCTGACAGCATTCCTGTGGGTGTTCATATTCTCTGTGGAACCCCTGCTCTCTGCTCAGACCTCAGAGCAAGTCTCCACACCTCAGTCTCCCCATCCATCATTAAGGCTTTCCTCTGGCTCTCTCAAATACTGTCCAAAAACAAAACATGCACTTACAATGGTTGGAACATCTTCTTCTGCTGCTTCCAACCTATTCCACAAACAGTACCATCTCATAGACTCATAGACTTTAAGGTCAGAAGGGACCAATATGATCATCTAGTCTGGCCTCCTGCACAAAGCAGGCCACAGAATCCTCCCCATCCACTTCTATAACAAACTCCTAACCTATGTCTGAGTTATTGAAGTCTTCAAACTGTGGTGTGGTGTACTCCAGTTTACAAAGTCATCCAGATCTTCCTGTGGTTTGAAGACCTCAAGCTGCAGAGAATCCACCAGCAAGTGACCCGCGCTCCCACCTGCAAGAGGCGAAGGCCAAAAAAACCTCAGCGGCCTCTGCCATCTGCCCCGGAGGAAAAATTCCCTCCAACCCCAAATATGGCGATCAGCTAAACCCTGAGCATGTGGGCAAGACCTCACCAGTCAGCCACTCGGGAAAGAATTCTCTGCATAACTCAGATCCCATCCCATCACAGACCATTGGGCATACTTAGCTGCTGATATCAAAGATCAATTGCAAAATTAAACTATCCATCATACATCCCTCCATAAACTTATCAAGCTTAGTCTTAAGCCAAGTATGTCTTTGCCCCCACTCATCCCTTGGAAGGCTGTTCCAGAACTTCACTCCTGTCATGGTTAGAAACTTCGTCTAATTTCAAGTCTAAACTCCTAGTGTCCAGTTTTATACCCATTTGTTCTTGTGTCCATATTGGTCTAAGCTTAATAATTCTCTCCCTCTCTAATATTAATCCTCTGAATATTTATAAAGAGCAATCATATCCCCTATAACCTTCTTTGGTTAGGCTAAACAAGCTAAGCTCTTGAGTCTCCTTTCATAAGACAGGTTTTCCATTCCTCGGATCATCCTAGTAGCCTGTCTCTGAACCTGTTCCAGTTTGAATTCATCCTTCTCAAACATGAGAGACAGAACTGCACACAGAATTCCAAATGAGGTCTCACCAATCCTTATATAATGGTACTAAACCTCCTTATCTTTGCAGAAATACCTCGCCTGATGTATCTAAAACGCATTAGCTTTTAATGGCCATATCACATTGGCGGCTCTGTCATAAGTAGATAGGAAAGTAAGGGTTAATTTCTTTTACTGTAAAGGGTTACAAAGGGAACCAAACACACTGACCAGAGGACCAATCAGGAAACAGGATTTCAAAAGTAAGAGTGGAACCTCTGGAGGTTTTTTGTTTTGTCCTCTGGCTTTTGTTTCTCCCGGCTATGGAGGAAACAGCTTTCCTGCTAACTACCTATTTCTTTCTAATATTCTCCTACAAAGTGTGAGTACAAAGGCAACCAAGGCAAATAGGCTTTATATGCTTTGTGTTGTATTAACATGTGTGTTGTACGTGCTGGACTGGTTTAATTGGGCTATCTTTTAAATCAGACTGTTTATTCAATATTTCTTATAAGCAAGAGCCTGTATTGAGTTTAATGCAGTATTATGTGTCTGTATTTCTCTCTTTTTTTATATAAGTTCTTTAAAAACTTGGGAGTTTCTTTTCCTAGTGAGGCAAAGGGATAGAAATTTCTGTACCAGGTATCTGTCTCCCTACGGAAAGACAGAGAGGGGGAGGAAGCATAACATTCTGTTTGACTTTCCTATTGTTCCCAGGGCAGAAACAGGCTCCGGGAAAGAGAGAAAGAATCAACTCTGTTCTCTTGTGTTTGAGGATTTTCTCTAGTTACTGCTATGAGACCAGGGAGGGGTGATCTCCTGGGTGTGTTAGCTGGGACTAGCTTTGAATGCCTAGCCTCGGGGGAGGTAAATGGCTCTCTTGGTTTTGCATTCAAGGAGTTAAGTATAACATCGCCCAGGCTCACCCAGAAGGGGGGGAAGCTGGGAGGATGAGATAGGGAGACCCAAGGGGTCGGTCTGGGGGTCCTCCCAGGAAAGTTGGGAGGCCAGAGAGGGGGGTCCCCCAAGGAATTTGGGAACCCAGGCTGATAAAGAGCCTAAACTCTTATCTGGTGCAGCGAAGTAAAATCCAAGCTGGGTATAAGCTTGGGAGTTCAGGGTAAACACTCAGAGTTGAACTCTAAGTCCAGATTTGAGACAGACGTTACCACAGGCTCATAGTCATCCTGTGATCACCGATACTCAAGGTCCTTCTCCTCCCTGTTGCTTCCAACTGATGTGTCCCCAATTTAAAAACTAAAATTCTATTATTAATCCCTAAAATGCATGACCTTGCAGCTTTCACTTATTAATTTCATCTTATTAATATTACTCAGTTACAAAGTCATCACAGATCTTCCTGTATGAATATCCCGGTACTCTCTGTGTTTAGCAAATACCTCCCAGCTTTGTGCATCCACAAAACTTTTATGAGCACATTCCCGCTTTTGTGCCAAGGTCAGTGAATAAAAAGGTTAAATAAAGAATTGGTCCCAAAACTGATCCTTGAGGACTCCACTAGCAACCTACTTCCAGCCTGACAGTTCATCACCCTTCGGTATGACCCCAATTAGTAGTCTCCCCTTTAACACAGATCCTTACCACTTTCAATTTCATATTTGATCCCATCTTTCCAATTTAACTACTAATTCCCCATGTGGAACCGGTCACGATGCCTTCTGAGGAAATGAGGTAAATTAAATCTACTGCATTTCCTCTGTCTAAATAATCTGTCACCTTCTCAAGAGGAATCAGGTTTGGTTGGCACGATCGA
>NC_133769.1:25677565-25762139 GCF_003597395.2 Chelonoidis abingdonii
ATTCCAGGCCTTCTCCGCATTTAGATCCACAAGTTCTTCAGTCCAATCCACTTCCCTAACTAAATTTCTTTAATTCTTTAAAGTTAGCCCTTTTGAAGTCAAAAACCCTAGTCCCAGATCTATTTTTGTTTATCCTTCCATCTGCCTTTCAAATAGCCAAATGCACACTTGGCTACCAACTACTCAGGTGATAATTAAAATGTTCCTTCCTTCTGTACAGGTAGCTTACATATGGCTTTATTAGCCAAGGCATCTGGGGATAAGCCAGATCTCCCAGAATAACCAGACCAACCTCCACACCATTAATGTCCACATTACTCCTGGGGGGCAAATAGTTCTTTCTCCATTAATTTAAATAGGACTGAGTTCTGAAAGATCCAAGCATCGTGGACCCTTTTAGACCACCCTGCACTTATGTCTTTAAGCCTGCCACAGTGGTCCACCAGTTCCTGCAGCGTCATGAAGAAAAAATCCTCACTGTTTATAAATGCTGCACCATGGCAGACAGGAGGAAAGAGACTGGAGGGAAATGATGGGGCAATTGATGGAACCATGTGCCCAATTCAGTTTAGGAACTTCATGCATGCAAAGCATCAACAATCTGAGCATTAATAAGCTTCCTGAACTGGTCAGACAGCACCTTAATGGTTTAGCAGACCTGTATGAGAATAGTCCCAAACAGTTGATTTCTCCACACTGAATTGGTTGGCTGCAGACTGGTAACATTCTGGAGTGGTCAACTGCCAGATGGAAATGCCAATGCCAACCTGTCTCTTCACAGATATGGAGCAGCACACCTTAGTATCCTGTCCCTGAAGCTCCTGGGTCAGTTCTACACTGGTCTCAAAAAAGGTAACCCTTCCTGCTCTGAAGTCTTCTTGCTACTGCTGGTCATTCGAGCTCTGCAGAACCATCTTCTCCCACCAATCCACACTAGATTTCCTGGCCCAGAAATGACAAAATGCTATGTAGATGATCCAGGAACTTGTCGTCTTATTCCAACATCTTGGCATCCTCCAGTTCTTCTATCTTGTCCTGCTGCCGCCACATCTGCTGCTGCCGCCATAGAATATTTTCCTGCTCCCACATCAGCTTGGTGGCGTGACACACAAGTCCAATACAGAATTCATCTGGCTCCAAGTGCTGTAATACAACTGAAGCAGCCTGTGCATATTCACAGTTGTCACCATAGAGGTACAGAGCAAGTTGGGTCCAGGCTGATGACAAACAAAAATGGCATGAGCCAGCCCACAAAGGAAGTATGGGACGGAGTCAGTGGAAACATGAGTTTTGTTTTTTTCTAAATTTGTACCCACCTGACTTCCCACATTCACAGCAAAAACAATCTTAGGATGCACAATGCTCAGCAGCAAAGAAACAGACCATAGGAAATCCTTAGCGAACATCGCATACACTATGTGCATATTATGTGTAACATCTTAGTTGAAACATTTTCTAATGAGATTATTCCAGTGTAGACATGTAAGCCCATACAAAGGAAATAGCTTGCAGTCTCAGATATTAGAGGAATCTATCATGGAGAATACTGATCAACATACTAGGAAAAATCTCAATTTTAAAAAGATGTATTAAGATTAACAGAAATCTAATTTCCATCCAGACAAAAAGCAGAAAGCAACAGACTACCCTCTAAAATAGATCATTTCCATCTCTGGCTGCTCCAATCCATATTTATATGATCACAGTTAAGGGTATACACACAAAACCCTCCCACATTGGGGGGCCCAGAAATATGAAGCAAAGATGTGAAAATTCACTTATGTATTAAAATAGCTCTCTGTGGAGTTGTGTGGACCAAAGGACTCATTCAGAATTCCTAGAATAATCAATGAGCAAGATTGTCACATATTATATATAATATGGTCTGGGAGGGTCCACAATGCCTGAATCTTTCATAACTCAATTCTATTTAAATAAATGGAGAAAACTGTTTGCCCTCAGGAGTACTGTGGACACTACTAGTGTGGAGGTTGGTCCGGTTATTCTGGGAGACCTGGCTTATCCCTTTTTTCCACCAAAAAGTTTAGTAGTGATTGGATGTCTAATACAGTGAATGCCAGTGAAAATGAGATAGGATCTAAGGCTAAACTGGGGAAAGAAAAAGTTAAAGAATTACTTGGACAAGTAAGATGTCTTCAAGTCACCAGGGCCTGATGAAATACATCCCAGAATACTCAAGGAGCTGACTGAGGAGATAATTATCTTCAAGAAATCATGACAGATGGGACAGATTCCAGAAGACTGGAAAAGGGCAAATATAGAGCCAATCTATAAAAGGGGGAATCAGGACAATTGGGGAAGTAGAGACCAGTCAGTTAACATCAGCACCCAAAAAGATAATGGGGCAAAAAAAATGTAGCAAATCAATTTTCAAACACCTAGAAGATAATAAGGTGATAAGTAACAGTCAGCGTGGATATGTCAAGAACAAATCATGTCAAACCAACCTAATAGCTTTCTTTGACAGGTTAACAAGCCTTGTGGATAGGGGAAAAGCAGTAAATATGGTATATCTTGACTTTAGTAAGGCTTTTGATACTGTCTTGCATGACCTTCTCATAAACAAAGTAGGCAAATACAACCTAGATGGTGGCTGCATAACTGATTGGAAAACCGTTGGGGTCCTGCAGGGATCGGTCCTAGATCCTGTTTTGTTCAATATCTTTATCAATGATTTAGATAATGGCAGAAAGACTACACTAATAAAGTTTGCGGACGATACCAAGCTGGGAGGGGTTGCAAGAGCTCTGGCGGATAGAATTAAAATGCAAAATGAAGAGGACAAACTGGAGAAATGATCTGAAGTAAATAGGATGAAATTCAATAAGGACAAATGCAAAGTACTCCACTTAGAAAGGAACAATCAGCTGCAACTACATGAAAAATGGAAATGAACCGCACTTGGAAGGAGTACTCACAAATAGGGATCTGAGGGTCAGAGTGGATAACAAAGTAATATATGACTCAATAGTGTCAACATGTTGGGGGAAAAAAGCAGCAAATTATCATTCTGAGATATATAGAACGAGTGTGTAAGCAAGACAGGAAAGGAATAAACTCTCGCACTCTACTCCATGCTGATTAGAGCCTCGGCTGGAGTAACTGTATCTAGTTCCTCTGGCACCACATTTCAGGAAAAGAAATGTGGACAAACTGGAGAAAGTACAGAGGACAGGCAACACAATTATTAAAGGTCTTACCAAAACGTGACTATTGGGGGGAACTGTCATGTTCTGCTCACTTCTTCAAGTACTTAAAAGGTTCTACAGGAGCGAGAAAAATTGTTCTCCTTAACCTCTGAGGCTGAGACAAGAGCAGTGGCTTAAATTGGACAAAATGGCGCGTTTAGGTTGGAATTAGGAAAATTTCAGGGTCAGGGTATTAAACACTGGAATAAACTGCTAAGGAGGTTGTGGGAATTCCATCACTGGAAGTTTTTAAGAGCACATTAGACTCATCTGTGACGGATGGTTGGATAATACTTAGTCCTCCTTCAGTGGCCGAGGACGTGACAAGAAGACCTCTCTATGATACTTCCTCCATAGTATGCAAAATTGCAGTACCAAAGAAAGCTTGAGTTCACATTTCAATGAGGTGAACAGGAACAAGGGTAGGAAAGATTACAATCTGCTTTCTATTATTTGGCTGAATATATCATACAAGAGCGTTATAAGGGAAGCACATATTACATAGAATATGTAAAAATATAACATTTGCATTTAATCTGTGCATAGCATACTTGTTCAGTGAAAATGCCTTCTTCTTGCACTACATACTTTAACATGGCTTGTCTCCTTCAGCTTTAAACTATTGCAACCATAGCAAGCTAACCAGTTTGCCACTGCCTGATCATTAAATGGCACATGGGATTCCTTCCACAGCTAGTTCAGTCTCTCTGCAGTGCTGACGAACCCTTGGACGTCCATCTTGACAGCCCTCCCTCCTTTCTCCAATCCTTCGTATAGCAGGTCTCTCAGTTTTACTGCTCCCATGCTAGTGCAGCTCTGTGTGCAGCATGTCCATAACCTGTTAAGGTTGGAGATTCAGAATTTCTGCAGTTTTATGCACTACCCTAATTGCACTAATCTGCATAGCTTGGTGAACTTGCTATCCTTAGATACATTAAATGGCAGCATATTTCCTTTAAACACCCAGATTTAAGACTGACAAGCGCAGCATTAGAGGAACCAAATTTTTAGGAACTGGCAACTCTCCCGGTGGTTTTGGCATCTTACCAGATTAACATCTAAGTAATTCGTTGGGTCTACTGGCTTGCTTTTTTGTCTTCGACCCTATGGAAGGTTTCCATTGGGGTTGCTAGTCCTGGTGCTGCTTGCTCTGGACCCGGTCAAATCTGTCTACCTTACTGTATCAGCAGTAGATACTCTGGCTTGGGCATCTGGCTCCTACCTGGCGTGTCTAGCTCTGGCTACACCTTGCGGGAAGGCTCTAGATGCCACTGCACACTGATCCCTGATGGGATAGGGAAGGGGAGAATAGAAGAGGAAGTAGCTTTGGCTCCACTTGGTTTATTCACAATCCTACGTTGACCACGTAAACCAGGGTCTGGAAAAATTCTTTTAAGCTCTATAAAACCTACCGCACCAAGATGCTCATTTTTAAGCTTACATCTCTCAATATTTACAGGACCTATCAAGTGAAAGTTTAATTAATAGAAGTTTAAGTATAATTTTATCCATTAGCGAAGACTTTATTCTATAAAAAAAATGATAATGCTATAAGTTTCTACTAGGCCTACTAGGAATAATAAGTTGTCTATGAATTCTTAGATGGATAGAATATGTACAATCATTGGTAAACAACACAAAAGGGGTAAATGCAAACCGTGCAGAATTCCTATTGCTGGATAGGCTGAAAAACTAATAGGGTTAAATGTGTTGTAAAAACCACAATTCTTAGAGTGTACCAATACCTACAGTAGATAAAAAATGTAGCAGCCTAATCAGTTAGATTTGGAATTATTGCGATTTGTGTTTAACGTATAGAATTGCAAGCTTTAAATTATGGGACGCGCGTATAGCTTTTTGCCTGAGGAATAAATATGCTTTAAAACCACAGCAGCATACTGGTAATGTCACTCTTTATTTCATGACCTTTTGGTGACTTTCGACAGCACTTTGCTCCTCTCCACCCGGTTAACAGCAAGTCACAACCAATATGGGAAAGCTGACCAAATTTTCCAAAGATGCACCACACAAACATGATTAAACAGCGGCTAATTAGGTTTAGACATGAATAGGATTTAATAAGCTGCTACATGCTATAAAAACTGAACACACCATGTTAACGCACGTTCTTGCAATAAAAAGGAAGCAGACACTTCATTAAGATCTGCAACCCTGCTAAGAAAAGTCATATTAGAATTTTCTATTTACTCTAAAAAATAAAAAAAAAAAAAAAAAAAACCCCTTCCCTAGGCAAGATCGTAATTCCTCAAGAGAACTAGTTTCTCGTCGTATACAATTACTGGAGTTTTGTCAGTTCCCTGAGTTACTAAGGAACAAAAAAGACTTTGCTGGCTGGCAGAACATTCTTTTCTCACCTTTAGAACTTCATGACACTCTCCAAAACCAGAAACATCACAACAAAACTCACAGCTAGGCTTTAATAAGCTAATTTCCATATAACCACAAATTTCATCTTAAAACAATAATGATTCAATAATGGAGAAAGATATCAGAGGACTTCATTTATCAGGGCAGTCATGCTGTTCATTTACAAGACTCAAGGACGGCACGCTTCCCACTGACATTGCCCTCCGAGCATGCTTCATTCTGACATGGAAGAAATTAGGAACTTTTAGGAGTAACAGAGAAGTTTAGTCTCTATGGCCCATGCAGATCTCTGCTTATGTTGAATCTCCTAATTAGCGCACATCTGCTAATTAGTGAATTTGTCATGTTGGTGCTGGAACTGAGACCCAGCAAACTCATATTGTATAGGGATCACAAAACAGCCAATAAATGGGAGCAACTTTTAATCTCTACTGAGGTAGGCTGGATTCATCTGATGATTCACCCATGAAAGGCTTTGTAGCTCACTAGCAATGCCCTGAGGTATCCAGTCCCCCTGCTCTAAAAGGAACCACTCCCATTAACCACAATACACTAAAAATGCAACAAGTATTTACACAGCATCTAAGCTTATGTCTAAATATTTTGGCTTTACACTTTAAAATCATTTCATTTCAAAAGTTACAATTAATTTCATGGTCATCAAAACAATTTAGAAAGAACCCACACACACACCATGTGTCATAAGCAGGCTTTGAACCCAGTCTTCAGATCACCATTAGAAACTTCTACTTCATCAAAAATAACTGGAAGAAAACAGCCTTCTATCTCTATATGGAGCCCGCAGAGGGACACAAATGTAATCCAATGGCAAGTGAGAGTCAATTATTTATGAGACTGCACAAGATGTTCCAAAGTATGATGTATGGGGTATTTAAACTATGATATCAGGGAGAAAATACTTTTTTCCTATTTAATAGCACATATGACCAAAGCAGATTTTCACTTTTCAATTTGCCACATTTACACTGCCTCATTACAACCATCTGGAAAATGGGCTTTTCATTAAAATATGAGAAGTGCCACTAAAATTCAGCATTCACTGGAAATATACAATTATTTTAAACATTAACACATTACTGATGAACACTGCTATTTTGTTTGAACCTACCTTTCTGCAATAATGTGACCTCACCATTCTCTTTCTTGATCTCATTCATTATTTTATGTTTCTTCTTTTCTTTCTGCTTCTCTTTGTCCCTCTCTTTAATTTTGTCTTTGATTTCATCTGAAAGGGAAACATTTTAAGACTGAGCAGGAACAGAAGAGTTTCACAGGAAATTGTCACACGCATGTTCCATACTACACAAAGTGTCTAATCAGTCTGGGGAGGGAGTGGGAAAGGAAGAGATATTTAAATCACAGGACTTAGACAATAAAACATTTACAGATATCTCACATCTGTTGTACAATATTGAAAGTGTGTTTAGCTATGCTAAACGTCTGTTTTCTGGGTCTGTTGAACCACCTGTACACAACCTTTTATACACTGGTAATGTATCAGTGGTTAAAACAATTTATGCATATTCATCACAAGTCAGTACTTATGGCTATGTTTATATTTCATTGCAAGTAGATTTGATTTCTTGAAGTTCACAGGTTCATTAAATATTTTGTCTATTTCTTATCCTCCAAAGAAATCCGAAAGAAAAATTGGAATTTGCATTTTCCTACAGCCATGTCCACAACAGCAACCCTGCACCAAAACAGCCTCTTAATATCCTAAACCTGAATACTCCATGTTGCAAATGAAACTTCAAAGGATACTTGAAAGATTCGAGTTATTTTTACATTTGTCACTACTGCTGACCTGTTTGAAACAAACACTCCAGCCAAATCCAGAGATGCAAGATCTTTTACATGGAATGCCCTGGTTGTAGTGTAGCATAAACAGCAATTAGATGTTAGTTTCAGATGGAAATGGAAGAGAAATATCAGGCCAGCTAAACCTCTCCTTTTGCAATATTGTATTGGCACAACAAGAATTCTTTTTAAAATTTAAGTGTCTCAAGCATTACGGCTTCCATCACTTTTCCACAACCTAACAGTGCTTACCTGGAAGATTCTCTCAATATTCAGTTTTAATTTTCCCTCTTTTAAATTCAGTCTGGGTTTTATCACTATTTGCCATGGCTCTGACCTCTAAAGACTGAGCCATATAATTAAGTTTTTGCACTTCATTACACAGAACAGTAAGTACTGGATCCACAGGTGTATGCTCCGGAGGACTGGCCCTTTCAGCAGAGGCCAACTCTTGGGGCTAAGCATTTATGATCAGTAAAATGCAATCTTTATTCCTGGAGGAATTTTGCATCCCTGTGCATGTGCAGAATTCTCCCCCCCACTCCACCCCACCTACAGCAGAAAATACATTCTGCCCAAGTGCTGCAGTTCTACCTTTTGCCAGCCAGAGTCCGCTGTAGTACCAGAACCACCAGCAGCATGAACGCAGCTGGCGGTTCTGGTGCCATAGTGGACTCTGGTTGGAAAAGCTGGAACTGCTGCATCTCTTGGGCAGAATGTATTTTCTGTGGGGGGAAAAGATTCTGTGCTTGTGAACAGAATTCCCTCAGGAGAAGTTCATCACAGCACCCTGGTCACAGAGCCAGGTTAGGACAGAAAGAGTGGGGCACACAGAGCTGGTGGGGGGGGTCACAGACTCGGGCACAGGCTCAGGAGCTAGTGGGGTGACAGCGTTGAGCCAGGGGTTGAATGGGAGTAGAGATGCAAGGCCACATTGGATGGGGGAGGAGGAGGCTGCAGAGACCCCTGAGGATGGGAGTGGGGTTTGGGGACAGGGCTGATGTGCCTGATTGAATGGGAGAGGCTTGGGGTCAGCCAGGTTCTGTATGGGGGAGGCTCCCCAAAACCTTAATACCGCCCATCCCCCCAATAAACCTGTTCCATACTTCCCAAACCCACATCCAACAAACCTCCAAGTTCACTCCAAGCTCCTTCCCTCTACCTCGGCTCCTCTGCTACCCCTGACTCCCCCTAAACCTTTGCACGGTTTCTGATGAGTACAGGAAATTCATTTAAATTACAATACAGAACTGTATTACATAAAAGTTCTGTTTTAATATGCTTAGTAAGGAATCTATTTGTCAAAAAAAAATTACCAGAATCTTTTTTCGGTCTGTATTGTTACAGACATACTTGCTGACAGGTATTTTGAAATAAATTACCAAAATAATTGAAACTGGCATGATTATATTGTGTTATTTTGACAAACAAAATATGCAGAATTTTAAAATATTGTGCGCAGAGTTTTTTGGTGCAGAATTTCCCCAGGAGTAAATCTTTGTGGGTTCACAGTGACTGACACCATACCAGGCTTTTTAACCCCCTCAGCAAGGTCAGAGCTGAAGCTGCTGTCACTGCACTTAAGGAACCATGCATTTTAAAGCCAGAAGGTTTAGCCACTAATGCCTCCTCAACAGCATAGCAAGGAGGCAATTCCAGTAGTCCTTTCTGGTCCTGAGGGTGAGGGTAATGCACACAGAGCAAGGAAAAAAGTTAATTACTTTCCATTAATACTCCTGAGAATGTTCTGTGCCAAAAAATTAAAAGTTCTGCATCAAAATATTTTAAAATTCCACAAATTTTATTTGTGAAATAAATGTGGAGATTCTAGCCTTGTGGAGCATAGGTCACTGGCTGCACACAGGTGGGAGATCACTGGGCAGCTTGCCTGGGACACTGAGTCAACAGTGAGGTTGAACCAAACCCTGACGCAGTGCAAGGACTGGGCTTGCCCCAGAAACACCCCATGGCCCTGCCTCTCTGTGCCAGGTGCATCAGGTGTGGGCAGGCAGGCTCAGTAAAAAAAAAACAAGAACAGGACGCAAGAGTGGAGGGATTAGCATGGAAGGGGTCCCTGGTGTGAGTTGAGAGGTTCTGTGTGAGGAAACCTGTGTGAGCAGCTCAATGGGGGGGATCCATGTGTGGGGGATGGAGGGATTGGATGCACAGGGGCTTGTTGGGGAGAGGGTTCTTGGTGCAATGGTAATGGGGACTCTGAGGGGGATCCAGGTGAAGGTGGTTGGGTTCAGTAAGAAATGCATCGATCCTGAGCCTAAAAAGAAAAACCTAATGCCTAATTAAAGTAAGGTCAGGCAGCACTGGAAGTGATCTAGTGCCAATAACTCCAATTTCAAGGAGCTGGCAAGGTCTTGATCCACTTGCTATCATAGTTTGTAGGAAATGGAGGTAGTCCTGTGTGGCAATGTCCTTTTACAGATGCACTCATCAAATGTTCAGAACCACAAAAGGTAGGGCAGGGGACAAGAAAGCGCCAGTCTGAGTCCGCTGCACATCAAGAAATGGGTATGTGAAGAGGCCCCTTGAAGTACCACATATTTTAAAGTGGACTCACCATGGAACCTAAGTTTTTGGAGGTATTTTAGGCTGCATTCCATATTCAACATATTGAAATTCACATGAACATTCAAAGGAATTTTGAGGAAGATGCAAATTGAGAATATGGCCCACAGTTCACAGTATTGTTATTTAAGTTGATTTAACTTTGAGAAAATTCCAAGCACTATGTACTTATTGTAGAACAACTATTTTATTATCAAACATCCATAACTCTACCAGTAAGAACCAATACACAGCAAATGACGTTTAAAAAAAAATAAAAGTTAGTGTCATTAAATCTAGAATTATATTTAGTGGTTCCCTCCTTTTGCTTTTTTTTTTTTTTTTTAACCTTTTGTGAAAAAACAAGACACTAGAGAACGATGAAGATATGTGGTTTCACTCAGAAAAAGAAAAATATTAAAGTTCTGGCTTATTCTTCCAAATTACAAATAAAATATAAACTAATCAATAAGAATCTTCTAGGATATATTCAACCCACATGTTGAAAGGTAATCTAAAATTATTTGGCATAAGTGGATCGAATTCTGGCTGAAAAATCCAAGGCCAACACAGGAAACGCAAACAGATGTTAAGCCAACTTTATTCTGAGTCACCTGGAAAACTGGTGGAGAGACTGTTCAAGAAATCTTGAAAGTAGCCACAGAATGGGCACTCTACCTGGAAGCTCAGAGGCTTGACCTTTATGTTACATAGAAACTGTGTTCCACAAAACACACGATTATACTTTGTAATGTATATTGAAAGTAAGGGTCATGGCTGACAGCGGTCTGTATATAGATTTGTTTTATAGATGCAGACAACAGTGTTAGGACCCTTTTGGTGCAGATACATAACTTGACCGCTAATGTTAAAATAAACTGCTTTCAGTCATCATTTATTAAGCACCACAGATGTACACTATATATATAGCATAGTTTAGCAGCAGAGAGATGACAGTCTGAAAGGATTTAAAATGTAAAAACAGGACAAATAAAAACCTATACCCAATCTTCTTTTAAGCAGTTTCTTGAAGGCGGAGACTGAGGGGGTTTGAAATGTTAGTGAAGTAATATTAAGCAAGATATTTACAAAAAAGTAAGTTTGTTTTTGGTTTTAAAAGACATGCACCATACATTAAGGCTCAAAGTACATATATCATGTCTAACACACAACATAATTACACCTTGCAAAGGACAAACACCATTGTCCACAAAACAACCAAATCACCTCCTCCCCTCCCTACTTGAGAAAATAGCACTTGGACCATCCTTGAGTATCAGTAAGTTTGTGATTCATTAAATCTGAAGAGGGAGCAATCTCCAGAGCCAAAAACCCAAAACCAGAAGTGTCCTGCCCCCACAATTCACTCATGGCATTAATATCTGAAGATTTAGTTCAAGCACCTGTGCTAACCTCAGCTGATCACAAGGGGAAAGTTTCAGATTGCAAATAACCTAACCAGGGTGGATACATATAAAATAAAAATCAATTATTTAAAAAAAAATCTGATTCTTTTGATAAAATGCTTCTTGAGGGAAAGGAACACCTAGCTAAAGATAGTTTTAATTAAGATATCTTTGAGCTATAATGTACCTCATCATGGAATATGGATTATAAATTCTATAGTATAAGACAATATATTCATTTAATGTTTAAGAAAAGTTTTGTAAATGAGTTACAATAGTTCATGGATTTAGAGACCCAATCTTATGGGGTTTCAGGGACTTCTGTATAGATTAATCTTTCTGTCTACCCAAGGGGACTCAATGCTCAGTCTAGAAGATACTGTCAGAGATGCTTAGTTTTGCAGTTCTCAAACTATGGATTTGTGTCTCCAGAGAGAATACGCTTGTTAACAGCAAAAATGTTTTTAAATAAATAAATAATATATAGAGGTAAGAAACAACAGACCTCAACCCTATTGTCATTCTGCAAATTTGTGTACACAGAGTCAATCCCTTACTTCTCTCTAAAAGTGTAAAGTTTCAAAAAGTTCAATGAATAGAAGATTGTTGGGGGCGGAATAGACTTGGACATGGAGAAGTCTGGAGATAAATGTGAGAAGGGAGGGACGGGCAGCAGAAACAAAAGTGAAACTGTTTGAGCAGCATATTCCAGGTCTTTCTGATTGTAGCCTTCATTGATTTGAGATCTACTATACCATTCTCTCACTAGAAGGGAAAACCTATAATGGCGGCAGGCCGTAAAAGAGACCCAATTTGGGAATATTAATATTTTAATACCTGTGGGTAAGACAGGCATGCATGCAAAATGCAAACAGTGCAGCAAAGAAATGCAAGGCCTGGTTGCCCAAATGAAACATCATCAGTAGAAGTGTTTCTTCTTAGGAGGAAGCTGCATTGAAGATAATGAAAGGAACATGTCTGAACATGCAGGATCCTCAGATTGGTAAACTTTATTTCCTACTTCTTTCTTAAGGACTGCCTGTCTTCCTTCTGGACTATTCTTGAATTCTCACGTTTCAGCAAAAAATATACTTGTTACTCTATGGTACTATCATTTTAGACACAGTTATGTTAAAAAAATAAATAGCTGAAATAAGCAGATCATCCTTTTACAATTTCACCTTTAAAGTAATACTGTCAGTGAATGCAAGGAGTAATACTAAATGAGGAGTATGGTAATAATAATTAAATAACTGCACTGACTTATTTTGTTTAGGAGAATCCATCCTCAACCTACAGCATTCTGAAGACTATCCACCTTCAAGATCACCACCATTTTCTATAATTTCAAAGTTATCTGCCAATGATAGTGTTTCAGTATCATGTATGTCACATAGCCACAGTATATCACCTGTAGCAAAAAGAAGAAAAAAAATCTCCATCATCTAGAAACAACCATAGATAAATTTGGGATAAGAACCAGCAGATTACAAAGAGAGGTAATTGATGAAAAAAATGCCCGGTTTGCTTATGCAACAAACTCTCCTTTCCGTATGATTGAGAACCCACACTTCATTAAAATGGTTCAGTCGTTAAGACCAGGCTACAGTCCACCCAACAGAGCACGTCACAGGTAAATTGCTGGATAAAGTGTATGAAAGAAATTGAGCCGTGTGCAAGATGTCTAGAGGCTGAAATTGTTAACCTGAGTCTTGACCGGTGGAGCAAGGTCCACAATTATCCTGTTGTATGTGCTTGCCTGACAACAGAAGAGAATGTCTTCCTAACAGAAACAACTGATACATCAGAAAATGCACACACACCAGAATACTTACAAGAAGTAGCAGTAAAAGCTATAACAAACTGAAAATAAATTCAAATGTCTAGCATACAAACTTGGTCACAGACAATGCTCCAAATGTATCCAAGATAAGAAGAAATTTAGAAGAGAGTCCCAAACTAATGACATACAGTTGTAGTACTCATTTGATGCACCTCCTAGCCAAAGACTTCAGTGGGGCTTAGAGAGACTATTTTTGAACATTTCCAAAAAAAAAGTAAAATATGCATCTCATATATGTCACAACACCCTGGCTATAAAGGTTTCAGTTGTATTAGTTTGGAGGAGCTACATAATACACCACTTTTGAAGAATGAAGGAGTTTCAAATTCATGTTGATACAGGCTTCATGATACATTTAAAATTCTTTATTTTATATACACTATCTAAACACTACACCTACCACTGAAATGCAATCAACTAAAACAAGAAATTATGACTGTTTAACAGCATATTCTGCTGTTAGATCAACATAAAGAATCCCACTGCAAGGAAATCTTGGTTCCCACCCCCATCCCAAGATACAAACCAAGGAATATCTACTGCACTAACTCAGAATGAAATGAGAAATGCAGAGTCCCTCTCCAAATCAGATAGGCTTACTTTTATTTCAAAGGGTGGGGAGAGGGAACAGAAGAGATGGGTGTGGGCTTTGTTTTGGTTTTTTTGGGGGGAGGGGGAGGGTTGTTTGTTTTTTTAAAAGATAGGGAATGGGTAATTCTCATTTATACAATAAACAGCCCTTAGAATTTACTAATACTGGAAAATGCAGTAATTATCTACTAATCAGGTATCTTGCTGTTATCAATAATTTTCTAATTTTGCCTTCCAGCAAAGTGAAATCTGAGGGAAGGACAATCCTGTTCAGAATTATGAAATTCAGCCCAAGGCCTATTGGGGGCTTTCTATACATTTAGTGTTTTAAAATGATCAAAAAACAAGTCAGTCAGATTATTCCCAGTCTTGGAAGCATAATACATGCAAAACAAATGGCAGCAACCACATTTTGCACATAGGTTTCAGAGTACCAGCCATATTAGTCCGTGTCCGCAAAAAGAACAGGAGTACTTGTGGCACCTTAGAGACTAACAAATTTATTTCAGCATAAGCTTTCACGGGCTACAGCTCACTTCTTCAGAAGTGAACTGTAGCTTTAAGAGAGCTGTAGCCCACGAAAGCTTATGCTGAAATAAATGTTAGTCTCTAAGGTGCCACAAGTACTCCTGTTCTTTTTGAATATAGTATCCCTAAGCCTATGAAGACACAAGACAGGTTTAACCGGTCTGGTTTAGTACTGGAAGCAACAAGCTTTAGGACCTCGTAGAACGTCAAAGGCTGTAGCTGCTTTGCATTAGTTTTCCAGATAGTAACCCACAACAGTAGTCAATCACAGATTACATTCTAAGTGTTCTTCCTCTGCCTCCTCCCTTTGATTTAAAGAGAACTGCCATAAGGCAAAATATTTACCAAATTACTGTTAAAGGACAGTCAAATGTTACCAACACCGACTGTGCTACACTTAGGAAAAAATTAAGAGTGTATGTAGAATAGTCTGCCCCTCCTCATTCTAATACTAAGACCAATATTAGTATATGTGCTTGCTTCGGCAGCACATATACTAATATTGGTCTTAGTATTAAAATGAGGAGGGGCAGACTAGTACTTTTTAAAAAAGTGAAATCTCAAATATCCATTTGAAATCCACTTATTTGGTTATGTAGATACAGAGGAATGTTTAACAGTTTAAGAACACTACTTCATTGGTTGTGACACCTGCATATATGAAGTGCAGGCAAACATACAAGAGCAGGCCTCCTAGACTTGTGTGCAAACAAAACACACAGCATTTTTGGAATACAGAAAGGGTTATTTTCTTCTTATTCAGAACAGCCTGAAAGATTTGGCTGGTGTCCCTTTAAGCTGGGAAGAAGAAAATCCTGGAAGGACAGAACTTGGAATCCGAAACGTTATTCTAGAAATCTCCTCGCCAGTGGAGAGAAGGATATTTTCCGTTGTGAACGGCAAAGAAAGGCTTCCTTACATTTCTGTAAGTTTCTGAAAAATATATAAGGGTTTAGTCTTCATGGTTCCAAAGAAAGCCTTCTAGACATATACAAATACAGTTTTGGTTTTTTGAATATGAAGGAAACAGCCTGAAGAGAGGTATGAATTTACAAATTTAAGGCCCCAAATCCAGCCTGAGCACTAGGGAGTTCTGCCAGGGACTGGAAGAGGAGGAAAACAGGACATCGCATCAGCACGACAAACAAGGCCACCAACTCCAGTTTTAGGGCTAAGGACTATGCCACTTGTATCTTAAATACGTGCAGAGGAATGATCAGGTATTCCGTACAGCAGCAATCAACCTCAGCCCAAGTTTCTGCTTAACAATAGCATGCAGAGCTGGATTCTATTGTGCATCTCTATATGTGCTCTCCATGTCCTGTCCCCTCACAAAATAAAACCTATAAGAATATTCTGTGGGAACAAAACAGGAACAGGATTTGCCTTCAAGAGAAGTATAAACTCTCTCAATTCTTCTCAGCAAGTGAAGCTTCTCTCAGTTTAAGTTTTATATTTCAAAACTAAACTTCTGTATGCCTGGAACTTCCAAGAGAATTCCACCATCAGCACCACTGCCCTAACACTTCATGTGCACTTAAATGTATCCTATTGATCACTACTGCTTAATCTAATGAGATACTGGATGACTTGCAAGAAAGTTGATCAGAAACTTCCAGAAGTTTATAATGATAGCTGGAATGGGAAAGTCTGAGGAAGTTCCTACTGTCTATGTTCTGAAAGTGAAATAAGTCTACCAATTCCTACTTCACTGAGGAAAGAAAAGGGGAGTGAGGAAGTGTTCACATGAAGCATCATATAGAATATGAAGGAAATGAAAGCAAACCAAATAAAGGGAAAGGGTTAAATTTAAAAGAAAAAAAATAGGAGAGGCATGCTCCCAATTCCACTAAAGTGTGAAAAAGATAAAAATATATTTTCCAAAGTCATTGGGGAAGTCTGAATATCAAGCAGGATCCCCAGCAGATGAAAAGTGAAGTAATGCAACTCTAGCAATTTCCGTTTTTCTGCTTCAGTTGGGGAAGCCCACTAAAAAAGTAACGCCTACCAAAAAGTCTGAGGGCTTGGCTACACTGGAGAGTTGCAGCACTGGCGATGGGGTTACAGCACTGCAACTTACTCTGTGTCCACACTTGAAAGGCACAGCCAGTGCTGCAACTCCCTGGCTGCAGCGCTGGCTGTACACCTGGTCTGCTTGGGGTGTAACGATTGCAGCACTGGTAATGCAGCGCTGCTCATCAAGTGTGGCCACCAAAAGTGCTTTTATTGGCCTCCAGGGTATTAAGAGGTATCCCAGAATTCCTGTCCACAACAAACAGGAAGAATGGCTGAACTACGAGCTCCCCGGACCTACTTATCTAAAAAACAAACACAGCTGCTCTTTGCTCCAGTGAGCAAGCGAGCAGAGGCAGGGGAATTGCTTTGGAATGTTCACAGCTGTTTGCTTGAGGAGGAGGGGAGGAGTCCATGTTGAGCAGCTGCTTATGTGGTCTGAAGGCTATTAGGAGTGCATTATTTGCATTAGTGAATAAGAGAGGTGGGGGAAGGGTCAAACTTTTTAAATGATTGAAGGTAGGTGCTGTGTATCTTCCATCCTTTAGAACTTGCAAGGCAGGGAGCTGAGACCAGTGTCAGCTCCAAATCCACTCTCTTGGGTATGGCTACACTCACACTTTACAGCGCTGCAACTTTTGCGCTCAGGGGTGTGAAAAACAGATACAGCGCTGTAAAGCATCAGCGTAATCAGGGCGGCAGCGCTGGGAGCGCGGCTCCCAGTGCTGCACGCTACACCCGTAAAGGATGTGGTTTACATGCAGTGCTGGGAGACCTCTCTCCCAGCGCTGCCGCTCCGACCACACTCACACTTCAAAGCGCTGTGTGTAGCGCTTTGAAATTCCAAGTTTAGCCATACCCTCTGTCTCCCCCACATCCCTGTCACACTCCACCCACTCCCCTGTTTTGAAAAGCACGTTGCAGCCACTTGAATGCTGCGGGATATGCTGGCCACAATGCACCACTCCAAAGCCACTGCCAAATGCTGCAAATGTGGCCACACTGCAGCACTGGTAGCTGTCAGTGTGGCCACACTGCAGCGCTTTCCCTACACAGCTGTAACTCCCAGTGCTGCACATCTCCAAGTGTAGCCATACCCTGAGAGAGCTGGAACAGCAGAAGTAAGGAATGAACTACTGCTGCATGACTAAGGAAGTGCTGAGGAAGGACTCCACCTACCCTGCCGGGGACAGCAGAAGCAAACAGTCTCTTTCCACCACAAAAACAAAAACAGAGTTGGTCTTGAATTAGGATCCATTAGAAGACATCAGGTAAATAGTTTCCTTATAAAGTTTTGCCAATTTGTAGCAAAAAAGAAAGATTACCTCACTGGACTCCTGTAACAGTGATTTAGTACCTTTACTATGGTTCTGAACAATAACCTTGCCTATCAAAAGTTATTACATTTCTCTTTTTAGAATTGTGTCAGGTAATGTCATCCCTGTCATGCTTAATTAAGCCAACAGAGGGCTGCTAGAACCCTACACTTTCCCTAGCCCTTTTCCTCAGAGACTCATCACAATATAACCCAGTCATTAAGAGGCACACTACTAGAACTTTATGGAGAAAAAAAAAAAAAAAAGAAGACTTCAGAACTTCGTAAGGCTCATCTTGAAAACCAAGAGGCCACCTAAAACTTGTTGGAGGTTCTCCCCTCCTGTAGGCTTAAAGAATCTTTAAACAAAAATCCAACCCCTCATAGAACACACATGTAGTACACATACTGCCAGAGGCCTTGTCATCCCATGTATTTTATAGTTCTGCTGCTGCTCCTTGGCTTTGCTCTGGCACGGAGATCTGTCGTAGGAGCAACCCATTTCCTTCATTTAGTAAACCTAAGCATTCCAGTGACCACTGGATGAGCTCTCTCCCCTCACGGCAAAACTCAATCCAAGGACCTGTTTACAGGACCACGTGAAAGCAGGAGAGACTACAACTGCCTCACACCTTGCAATGAGTCTGAATCACAAAAAGACAACATGGGCATACACCAGAACAAGAGATTTGAGGGTGTAGGTAGGAGGCAAAGACACAGGATATCTTATCTAGGGGACCCGACACTGGAGTGTGCATAATTAAACAGACAAGTCACTTCAGCAGTGACCAACTGCAGCATGGGATAGCCGTAGAATAACTAACTGAATTGAACTACTTATATCAGAATGGCAATGCATCCACATGGAGCTTACACCAACTGAATTCCGACAAAAAACTGAGTTAAGTCAATTCTGAAGTGACTTAATTTAGTTAGCAAGATAAGCAGATAGAAGCTCATGTGTGTGTGGACACAAGGCAGATTGTACTGGAAAAAGAAAAGTGTGATTTCCTTGTGTGCACAAGTCTCAAAAGAAAGGAACAGTGTCCATCTACCTTCTTCCTCCACCTCCTTGTCCTCACTTTGTCTCCCCCTCAAGGGGTACAGAAGCAGCGATCCCCTTCCTATGACATTAGGAGATCTGTAGAAGGATAGGGAGAGAAGGAGGCCTATTGCAAGGTAAAGAAATCATTTTCTTTTCTGTGGATTTAAGAACCATCCCCACACACTAGGTTCAGCAGCTAACACCCTCACCCTCTCTCTCTCTCTCTCTCTCACACACACACACAAAGCTATTCCCTTAAGGTATGTCTACACTTCAATGAAAAACCTGCAGCTGGCCCTTATCAGCTGACTCAGGCTGCGAGACTGTTCCACTGCATTGCAGATTTCTGGGCTCAGGCTAGAGCCCAGGCTCTAGGACCCTGCAATGTGGGAGGGTCCCAGAGCTCAGGCTGCAGCCTGAGTCCAGAAGTCTTGCAGATGACACAAAGCCAGGAGGTATTGCCGATACAGAGAAGGACCAGGATATCATACAGGAAGATCTGGATAACCTTGTAAACTGGATTAATAGTAATAGGATGAAATTTAATAGTGAAAAGTGCAAGGTCATGCACTTTGGGATTAACAACAAGAATTTTTGTTATAAGCTGGGGACTCATGAGTTGGAAGTAACAGTGGAGGAGAAGCACCTAGGAGTATTGGTTGACCACAGGATGACTATGAGCCGCTAATGTGATACAGCCATGAAAAAAGCTAACACAGCCTTGGGATGCATCTGGCGAGTATTTCCAGGAGAACTAAGGAGGTGTTAGTACCATTATACAAGGCACTGGTGAGACCTCATCTGGAATACTGTGTGCAGTCCTGGTCTCCCACGTTTAAGAAGGATGATTGCTCTCTATAAATATATCAGAGGGATAAATACCAGGAAGGGAGAGGAATTATTTAAGCTCAGTACAAATGTGGACACAAGAACTAATGGATATAAACTGGTCATCAGGAAGTTTAGACTTGAAATTAGAAGAGGGTTTCTAACCACCAGAGGAGTGAAGTTCTGGAACAGCCTTCCAAGGGGAGTAGTGGGTGCAAAAGACATATCTGGCTTCAAAACTAAGCCTGATAGGTTTATGGAGGGGATAGTATGATGAGATAGCCTAATTTTCACAATTAATTGATCTTTCACTATTAGCGGTAAATATGCCCAATGACCTGTGATGAGATGTGTTAGATGGGGTGGGATCTAAGTTCCTGGGTGTCTAGCTGATGAGTCTTGCCCACATGTTCAGGGTTTAGCTGATCATATTTGGGGTCAGGAAGGAATTTTCCTCCAGGGCAGATCAGCAGAGTCCCTAGGTTTTTTTTTGACTTCCTCTGCAGCATGGGGCACTTGCTGGAGAATTCTATGCACCCCGAAGTCTTTAAACCATGATTTGAGGACTTCAGTGGCGCAGACATAGGTTAGGAGTTTATTACAGGAGTGGGTGGGTGAGATTCTGTGGCCTGTCATGTGCAGGAGGTCATACTAGACGATCATAATGGTCTCTTGTGACCTTTAAGTTTAGGAGTCTACACTGCAATGAAACAACCCTGCAGCCCCAGTCAGCTGATATGAGCCAGGTGCAGGTTTTTCTTTGAAATTTAGACATGCCCTCTGTGCCACTCCCTACCCCACTCCCACGACCCTTTTATCTGCTGACCAGTCTTATGGAAACACGAGAAGATGTAAACCAATCTGCGTATTAACGTGCCCTTCAGATGCTTCCTTACTTATGGTGGGTCAAAATTAGCTTTCACTCAATCAATCATTTAAAACCACCATTCATAAACTATCTATCTCATATCTGAGAGAAAGTACCAGAGGGCCTCTAATGTTAACTTGCCCAAAAAACAAACTGTGCATTTCAAATTTTCAAAGTTAGTATTTATATTACATCAGCATAAGCCGTAAATGCTAGATCTTCTAGCTATGGTGTTAATCATCATCAGGTAATTTGCAGAGGTAGTCAGGGTCATCAGTTTGATCTACCTGGTGCATTTGCCAGCATACTAACAGGACACTAGTACTCGCGCACAGCAAAAAGTTTTGTGATTGCCCTGCAAAAGCAAAGCAATCAGGTATAGGAAGGAAAAGTGTCTTATGCATGTCACCTGCTATTTTTGAAGAGTTCACATACCATTTTCTACTCTAAGGTTAAAAGAACTTTAAAAAAGAAAAAAAAGACAAATGTACTCCCGCTTTTATTCATCCCATTAATAACCTACCAAATAGCTTAGTGTAACATAATATGGTCAGTGCTAGTAGAACAGAAGACCAGGACTTATTATACATTCTCATTTTATAGTCCCTTACTTTGCTGCCTCTAATCACCCTAATTTTATGCAACAGTCTTGAACAAACTAATATGCAATTTAACAGTTCATTCAATATGTGGATCTAAAAAAAAAAAAAAAAAAAAAATTCAATTAAGCCTCATATCTCAAGGTGATGAGGAAATATTCCCATTTCAAGAATGAGGAATGACAGAGATTAAAAGTTTTGCCCAGATAACAGAGTCCCTTGTATATCTGGACACAAAATCTAAATCTCCAATTCCCAGACCTGTGATTTAGCCGCATCACATTTCCACCTCCTTAAAATAATTATTTTGCTGCATATTCACATTGTCAGTTTGTTATTACTGACCAAGACTTTTAATCATGACTCTGTGTTTGGAAATTGATATGCTTACAGAGTAACACACACTCACTTTATATACTGCTAATATTATTATAATATATATATATATATATATATAGCTTAAATACGTAAATCATTTAAAAATGTTTAACAGCTATAATTAGTATGGGAATGCTACAGGCCCCAGCTGCCTTAAAAAACAAAGAACATAAGAAAGCTATCCAAATTATAAAACCATATTACACCACTTACTGTCACCTTGTGATCTGCTTTTCCTACCTCCTAAAGATGAAATGGAGGGAGTGTGAAGAGAAATTAAATTAAGAACTAATGTATGTCACTTGCACAGTAAGCAAACATTTCATATGATAGATTACAAAAAAAATGCACTGATAACAGCCAGGGTCACAGGAAAACAGAGAGCAACAGAAAGTCGTGTATTAGAGAAGACAACTCAGAAGAAAAGGTAGGTTGCTTTTCTTAACTGTAGAAGGAATCTACTGTAAATCTGAAAGCTACAGAAAAATGCATGTCTCTTCTGAAGGTAACCTTTTATGCTACAGGTCTCAAATTTTTTTTTTTAAATGAAAGACAGTTGCATTATTTTGACATCTTGTTTATGTTTGATAGCATGGCATTCTGCTGCAGAATCCTGTGCTCTTTAGCTACTACAAGATTTTCTGAATGAGAATCACGTCATGCTTGGCCATGGAATTTAATCATCTAAATTTTATCTCTATACCTGTGTTAATACTGCTTTAGGATGATAAGTTTTCATTTTTGTTCAGAAGAAACTGAGGATGGTCTTTCTATGCTTTTACACAGCAACAGATTACTTAGCACAGGGTGCATGATATAACTCTAATCCTGGGGGAATTCTGCACCAAAAAAAGAAAAAAAATCAAAAATTCTGGGAACGTTATTTTTGAGTTCTGCAAAATTATGCATATTTTATTTATCAAAATAACATTACATAATCATGCCAGTTTCAATTATTTTGGTAGTTTATTTCAATATACTTGTCAGCAACTACGTCTATAACAAAAAAACAAAACAAAAATTCCC
The DNA here is from genome assembly GCF_003597395.2 of Chelonoidis abingdonii. Classification (NCBI taxonomy): domain Eukaryota; kingdom Metazoa; phylum Chordata; order Testudines; family Testudinidae; genus Chelonoidis; species Chelonoidis abingdonii. The sequence continues at coordinate 25,699,983 of NC_133769.1, forward strand.
CCAGAGTAAAGACAAATAAAACCCTTTGACAACCCAGTTTCTGTTCCTCTACGCCCCCCCCTCCCCGCGAGCCCCACTGCTGGGCCTCCCCAGTCCAGACATCTGCAACCCATCCCCCACAGAGCCCAGCTGGGGGGCACCTTCCAGAGCCCAGGAATCCAGACGGAAAAACAGCCTGGGTCTCGGGCTTGTACAGAGTTTCCTGCAAGACACCTCCTTCCTTCAGAGTCTGCTGGGAACTGCAACTTCTCAGAACCTCCAGCTCTTCCTGCCCCTTCCCCCAGGCTGTATCTTCTATTTGCGAGCTGGGAAGCTGGACTCTGCCAGGTCCAGTGGCCCCTAGTGGCAGCCAGCAGCTCTGCAGCACCAATTCTGTAGGGGAAAAGGAAATTCTGCACACGACATGAATTCTGCACAAATTCTGCATTGTGCAGTGGCACAGACTTCCCCCAGGAGTACGTACGCACGCAGATTGTGTGGAATCTAAGCTCTTTTAAACAAAAGTTGCTCACTCTCATGGCTGCAGAGAACCTCCCAAAAAATGAACAGAGTTTAAATCAAAGTTATGATGTTCAAATGTCAATATTAAAGACCATCATGGTGATGGCACTGCCACGTCAAAGTTAACCAATCATTCTGGTGGTCAGAACAGGTTAGGAGGGAGAAAAGCTCTCAAGTAGCAGAAACTGGGAGCTGCTGCAGAAAAGAAAATACAGCAATAAGAGTTTAAATACTACATAAATACACTATAGTCCCTTGATCTCTGTGTGAATTGCCTACTATCATTAGTGTCATTATGGAAAGAGGGAAGTGTGCCATTTTGAATTTATACCTGGGCGCTCAGACCATAAACAAACATGGGATCTGTCCCTCTCATCCAAATGAGCTTCACATCCTTGATCTACAAGATTTAATTTCTTTGCATTACTCGGAAAGAGAAGGTTCCTCAGTAATGAGCTCACTTACCAAAGGAGGATACCCAGTAAGTAAACAAAAATCAACAGCCCTAACTGATTAAAGATCTAAGTACAATCATTTGAAACAGAAGGAGAAAACCTCACTTCCTTTCTCCCCTCCAAATCATTATTCTCTAGCCATTATACAACAAATTAGGACTATGAAGATGCCATTGCAAATCATTCTCCCTTTCTGTTGGCAAAGACAACTTTTCTTGACAATTGCAACAAGGTGAAGTTTCTTCACATGCTCCTAAACTCATGCCAATTATAAAGATTGGAAGACTTGCTTCTGAAATGTATTTGAGACATTTAGATTGTTAGCATTACACTAAATTACATTAATAATATTTTTACAAAAACAAAGTCCAAGTACTCTATTTGTCTGTTTCTCAGCCAACTGCTATTTCTCATTTCAGCAACACAACAGTGGAAAGCAGAGTTCAGTACCATTAACAAAAAGACTAGCTGATACACATACCTGTTTAAAAAGTGCTGGAAATGGAATGAAACTAAGGTATCTTCTATTTCCCTGCCAGTTCAATATTATTCCCTAAGGTACATTTACTAATCAGTGCTTTTTCCAACCTAATTTTAAGCATCTAAAAACAGGACCATCACAATGTGTCTCAGAAGACTGTTTCCACAGCCTACTATGTATGTCAAGACTTAATTATATACAGCAGTGGTACTCAACTAGGGGTACGCGTACCCTTGAGAGTACACAGAGATCTTCCAGGAGGTACATCAATTCACCTAGATACTTGCCTAGTTTTATAACAGGCTACATAAAAAGCATTAACCAAGTCAGATCAAACTAAAATTTCATACAATGGCTTGTTTATACTGCTCTATATACACAATACATTGAAATGCAAGTACGATATTTATATTCCAATTGATTTTATAATTATACACCAAAAATGAGACGGTAACCATTTTTTAGTAATAGAGTGTTTGATTTTTTATGTCTGATTTTATAAGCAAGCAGTTTTTAAGTGAGATGAAACCTGGGGTACACAAGACAAATCAGACTCCTGAAAGGGTACAGTAGTCTGGAAATGTTGGGAACCACTGGTAAACAGGTAACCTTTTCCCCTTTTTTAAATTTTGTTTCATGATTCCTAGTTATACTATCAATTTGCTATGACACCCAGAAAACTCAAGACTTAGAAAGAATGGTAGACATCCCACCTGGAGGAGTTTATCCCCATCCCTAAAACAACGAGGGCATGAAGAATATATCCCTACCACTATATCATCCCCCCTCAGTCTCCTCTGGGACCTCCTCTCCCTTGAATAATTCCAGGACATACCTCTGCTAATTCTCACAGCTTTCCTCAAGCAAATGTGAAATTTATTGTTTCAATACTGCCCACCCTGTTCTGAATACCAACAATGAAAAAGTGACCGACCTTGTAAATCTCCATGATGCTGCTCATCATTTTTCCAGCAGTAAAAGCAGGGAAACTGTCTGGCTGCAGACTCAGGACGATGATACTGCTTCAGCTTATATTAAGTTCACATTTAGAAAGTTATAATTACAGCCAAAACAGCAAGATAAAAAAACACCACACAGTGCTATCGAAAAACTGATGTAGTGGGGCCCTCATTTGCTCTGAAAAGTTTTACCCATTAGGGTGTATGGATTTTTCAAGCAGTAACTGAAAGGTTTGGACAAATATTCACAAGGCTTTATAGCTAAAATCTCAAGTACTTTTGCCTGTCCATATACTATCTGTTTGTCATTTCCCAGAGAAAAGCCTGTTGTTGTAGAACCTCTAATAAACAGCCAACCAGTATTTTCAAGGGGGCCCAGCTTCATGTGACAATTATATTTATCATGCAGTATCTTTTAAAGACTTAGGAACATTTTATCTAGTTATTGTAACATTGTTTCCACAGATGCATTTATATGTTTGTGACATATTGAGGCAATATAACACACTGAATGAACAGAGTTTTTTTTCCAAAACTTTGTAGCAAACATACTGCTGGGTAGCTCTTAGTACCCATTTTCCTAGCAGGCAGGAAGACTTCCATCCCTATTTGACATATATATGGAGAATTACCTTTTTAAAAAAAAAATAAGTATTTCTGGTGAAACTTGTGGAAGTATTTTTGGTGAAACTTTCATAATTAGTCTTAAGTATTTTACTTGTTCAACTATTGTGTCTCTGGCTTGTCAATTTAAATACCAGAAATGTGTAGTGTTTAAGACCCCAATCCCACAAAGACCTATGCACATGCTTAATTTTAAGCTTGTGAATAACATACAGAACCATTCACAACGCTAAGCATGTCCTTAAAGTCTTTAAAGGATCAAGGTCTAATATTAATGAATAAAAATATGAATAGAAAGAGTCTAATTATTAAAAGAAGCAATAAGTTTTAACTAAAATGGCCACTAGCCTAAGATAGCCCTAAGCATCAGGAATTGTTCTAAGCTCTTCTCATCGTACATGGGAAGAGAGGCTTGTAGACCCTAAAAGTTGTGTGGTGATTTTGGTCAAATATGAAAAAGCCAACACATTATCTACCACTCCTCCAGAGGAAAGTTCAAGGTTTCTGTTATGTTCCAAGTTATGTTCAGCCACTTAAGTCAGCCCAAAACACATTCTGTTTCTTCTGAGCCCCCCTAAGTACTTCTCAGAAGTTTTACCCTGATGATCCTCTGGAAACGATTCTGAAGAGGCACTTAGATGAGGTGTTCAATGGCCACCTCTCTAAAGTCTAGAGGCATGTTGTTCTCTACCACTGCATGGCACAACCCATAAAAAAATAATAGCCTGAAAAAAAATATACACCAGGGTCTCATATATGTTACAGGAAAGAGTTTGCAGCTTACATCTTTTCGGAATATTCATTATTTGCACAGCAATGGCAAGAAGAGTTTCATTTGATGAACTGAATCAGACCACTAGCAATCCTTATTTCCCTAATAGGTATGAAAAACTAAGGCCTCTGGCAGCTTCCAGCTGACGCCATCGCTAATTCCACACCCCCTTTTTTGACAGCATCCGCCAGACCGAGCTGTTGCTGCCGCTTTCTCTACGAAACCTACACAACAGCAACTCTCTCTCCCAACGAGCACTCCAAGCCTAGGTATCCCTGGCCTCTTCCGTTGTCGGGGGTGGACGCGGGCACAGTCTTTTAGAAACACCCTTAACAAGCCAACATATTTACTGAGGGGTGGGGGAGGAAGAGAGGCAGCCATTCCGATTACAGAGTAACTCAACATTACAACCATTTCCTGCTCCCGGCCAGCAGCTTCAGGGAGACCCAAAGTCCCGTACCCGGGAAACCCCCACCTGCCAGACACGCCCTCCCCCCCGCGGTGCTGCCCCCTTCCTGTCCCCTCCAAGCCCTGCCACATCCCCCCTTTGATGGCTCCCCCAGCCCCTCCCATCACCTCCTCAGTCACCCTCCATTGAAACCGGTGGTTTCCCAGCTGTCCAGCCCGGGGGGGATTGAGGGGTCAGTCACCCTGCGCCGCTGAGCGCAGCCCCGGGCACTCACCTTTCTGCAAGAGCAGCTTCACCTCGCCGTTCTCCTCCCGGCAGGCCGCACTCAGGCCGCCTCCCACCGCCAGGGCCCCGTGCTTCCTCTTCTCCTTGTCCCGCTTCTCCTTGGGCCTCTTGGCTTTGCTGCTGCTGCCACCGCCACCCCCGCCGGCGGCCGGGTCGAGGCGATGCCTGTGGTGGCGATGCTGGTGCTGCTGGTGAGAGGGGGCCGGCAGCAACAGCTTGCCGTGCACTTGAGAGGGGAAAGCGAAGCCTCCTCCGCCCCCGGGTGGGCCGGCAGGGAGCGCCGCGAAGCCCCAGGCGGTGGGGCCGCCGTAGCCCGACGCTGGTGGTGGCGGCGGCTGCTGCCTATTACTCCCGCCACCACCGCCCCCTTCGCCGTTGACGCGCTTGGGGCCCTTCAGGCCCTTCTCGTCAGCTCCCTTCAGCCTCTTGGCTGCCGGCTGGGGCCCCCGGGAGGCCTTAGCGGCCGGAAGCGGCCTGGCGCCGAAAGCCTCCTGCTCCAGCGGCGGCACCGCGCCGCGAACGGGACTGGGAGACTCCGCCATTTTGGGCTCCTGCTTCTATTTACTCTTCGCTCGGATCAACCGATAGCAGCGGGAGGGGCGGAGAGCAGGGCCGCGGCGCCATGGTCTCGCCCAATGGGAGGGGGAGATGCCGGAGAGACAAGGCGCCCAGCCAATCACAGGGGAGAGGGGCGAGTGCTGAGGGGGCTAGGGAAGGCGGGCTCGGCTGAGTGCGCAGTTGGTGGGTGAGGGGTGGCAGGGCTGCTGTCATGGGTAGCTCAGCTGCTTGGGGGGCGGAGACACTTGAAGCAGGAGTAGGCAGGAAGGGAAGGTTGAGGCGCGCGAGCGGCTGCCGGGCAGCCTGAGGGGCAGGCAGGGCTCGGGCGGCGGATGGGCAATGCCTGTCACTTTAGCACGCGGGGACGCTGGGAGCTAGAGCACAGCGCTTTCTCCCTGAGGCAGGGCCGGGGCCCCTAGAGCACCACAGACGCCGGCCTTGGATGCAACCAGAGTGTACGCAAACGGTGCGGCAGCGTCCCACACCTACCCTGGCTGGGTCACTAAAGTATAGAGAAAATAAGATTTGGTGTAACTCTGAATTTTAAAATAAACTAACAATCTACCTAGTATCTCATATCTTTACAGAGTACTACCTCTAAGAGCTGGCTTGAGAGCCAAAGGAGGAAACTATGTCCTGTGATCACAGTGCTAGGCCTTGTGTCCACACATAAAACTTGCACCAGTTTAAAGGTGTGGGTTTCTTTTAAACCAATTCGTGTAACATGGAGCAAGCTTGTTAGCAGACCATCTTACTTCAATTCCAGACCTGCTAAGTCTCCTACTTTAGCAAGGAGATGCCTGTTTTTAGCTGCACTTTAAACCATTCTTGCCCACAGCTTAGATCTCTTGACTTGGCCAGCTGAAGATTTATTTTAATTGTTTAACCAGATGTAAAATAATAAAGATGCCTATCCAAGTCTCTGGTCTCTCTAACAATTAATCCTACAATAAATACATTTAAATTATGTCTCAGCAGCATTAACATCAGTTCTCCATGAACTTGGCTGGCCAGCCAGCCACATACCTCCTTCATCATCTAGGAAGCATACGGTATGTATACTCTGCACTGTTAACTTGGGTGATTAGCACTTGGTGGGGTACTCGAGGGGTTTTTCCCAGTCAGTTGTGGGAGAATTTTTCTCTCCTTTAGAAGGAAATAATGAGAAGGGCGCTATCAGCACTTGAGTGAGTTAAGCTTCATCCTGACTGCAAAGTTAAAGCGGAGCTTGAGTTCTAACTCACAGACCTACCAAGTAAGGGGGATAAGAATAAAACTGAGGTAACAGCCTGAGTTAACTGTGCTGTGTAGATATAACTATAGCCTCAACCTTCTCCAGAAACCCTTTTTCAGCTTGCCCCAAAAGTCACCAAATTTGGGCTCACTCAAGCCAATTTCCAGAGTCTCAGAAACCTAAAAGAATGTCCTGACAGGCCCTCCTTCCCCCCTCTCCAGCCATTATACTGAGGATTCAGCTCAAGTGTCCCAGCTGGGGGTTGGACTAGATGACATCCTAAGGTCCCTTCCAACCGTGATATTCTATTCTATAAGAATGGCTGTACTGGGTCAGACCAAAGGTCCATCTAGCCCAGTGTCCTATCTACCGACAGTGGCCAATGCCAGGTGCCCCAGAAGGAGTGAACCTAACAGATAATGATGAAATGATCTCTCTCCTGCCATCCATCTCCACCCTCTGACAAACAGAGGCTAGGGACACCATTCCTTGCCTATCCTGGTTAATAGCCATTAATGGACATACTCCTTCAGTCAAAGAAGCTAATGTTAATGTTACCTCTGCCATCTCCCTGCAGTATCCTATTTTAAAGCTCTTCAGAAAGAGGAGCAATTGCCCACAACTACTTATTGAGATATCTCCAACAGAAAAGAACAAAGACACTGAAGAGCAAACCTATCCATTCTCACTAGGGTTTGCAGGTAAGTCAGCAATACCTCAGGATCAACTGAGATCTAATACCATCTGCTTAGATACCAGGTCTTCACCACTAAGACAAGATAATAAAATCTTGGGGTTGGAAGGGACTTCAGGAGGTCATGTAGTCCAACCCCCTGCTCACAGTAGGACCAATTCCCAAACAAATTTTTGCCCCAGATCCTTAAATGGCCCCCTCCAGGATTTAACTCATAACCCTGGGTTAGCAGGCCAATGCTCAAACCACTGAGCTATCCCTCCCCGCTAGTCAGTGTAGTCTGTGCCATAGCCAGGTCTATGCCCAGACTGACAAGGGTCAAGAAGATCAAAGGAATTTATATACTGTGATTGTTATCTCTCAATAGCCTTTTCCACAGTCATACACAAAAAGGGAAGATGTTGGTAATTAGCAAGATTGTCAAAGTTCAGCAATGGCTTTTTGAGCAAAGGCCACACTATTGCTTCCTTTCAAGCAATAGGCAGCCTGCCCTTTTAAAGAGCGGTGTTAATAATCTCCGTAAGTAAGCGACCCAATACTCTCCCACTGGCCTTCACTATCTAGGAACAATCTGAATCCAAAGCACATGTTGTGGGATAAAGTTCTCCCAAGCAACTCTAGTATATCAGGAAGCATAGATGTCTGAAACTCTAGCAGCAAAGATGAGGCCCATGTTCCCTCAAGACCTTGTTCTGCCACTAAAGAAATAGACAGCTACCCTAATCTGATCAATCTTGTCTGAAAAATAGCCAATAATTATCTTGCAACAGGAGAGATCCATACTAGCTACTGAACTGAGATAGTCTGGATTTACCAGACTACCACCTGAAACAAATCTGTTGCCCAAGACTTTATAGGTGCTAGAATAGTGGAAAGGGACTTTTCTTTTTCTTTTTTTTTTTTGCCATTCTCACAACCACAGTTTAAAACAATCTTTACACTACAATCAAACAGCCTTAGCAGGAAAGTTCTGCCACTGGTGCTTTAGCTGTCTCCCTCCCACACCCCAACCTCAATTTTGTGAGCATTCATGGCCTGCCATACAATTTCTATTCTAAGATGTGGCCCCTGGGCCAAAAAGTTTGCCCACCCCTGGTTTAAGAGGTACCCAAATTCAATTATAGTGCTCACCCTAAATAATCAAATGAGATTAACTTGGCTCCTAATCTTAGGATCCTTAGAGCCACATGAGGGAGCTTAGAACTTCAGAGAGTGACTGAATCTGCAATAGCTGTAATTGTATCTTGTTTAATTTTACCATTTTAAATCGCTAAACCAGGGGTAGGCAACCTATGGCACGTGTGCCGAAGGTGGCACGTGAGCTGATTTTCAGTGGCACTCACACTGCCCAGGTCCTGGCCACCAGTCCAGGGGGCTCTGCATTTTAATTTAATTTTAAATGAAACTTTTCTTAAACATTTTAAAAACATTATTTACTTTATATACAACAATAGTTTAATTATACATTATAGACTTACAGAAAAAGACCAGCACGCAAAACCTTAAATTAGAGTGAATAAATGAAGACTTAGCACACCACTTCTGAAAGGTTGCTGGCCCCTGGGCTAAACCTTTCCTAACGTGACAATCGCTATTACGTCTTTATATGGCTGAACTTATATCTTCTAACTTGGCTTTTTTGTTTGTGTGAAATGTTTGGATCAGATTTTTTCTTCTATTGAGACATAAGAATATATCTATAATCATGGAGAAAACTTGAGAAATATTAATATACACAATTTGAACTCATAATTTATCTCATATTTCAAAGGTAATCTTCTTGGCTATAGTCTTTTATTAACATCTAGGGGAATTTAGAGACGAGTTGAGAGGTCGTCAATATTTTTCCATGAATATAATAGAAAATGTTGAGTGACTAAATTGTTAATATAAATTTGAATACAAGATAAGCACAATGAATTTCTTACTTCATACTAAGATCTCTGTACATACCTAAATTGTAAACTCCTTGGAGCAGGCACCATCTTGTTCTGTGTTTGTACAGCAGGGTCCTGGTTCATGATGAAGGCTCCTAGACACTATGGTAATACAAAAGAAAAGAATAAGACAATTTACTGTGTCTTTTGCATCAACAGAGAAAACTCCACTAAATTTGGAGTTTAGTGTTCAGTAAATACTCTCCTATTACAATTTTATTTTTTATGTATTATGTTGGAACTGTTTTGGGAAGCTTAATACAAATCTCATTCTAACATTTCGTACTGTCAGGATGGTACCCTAGATATCTCTTTTAGTCAGTCCTGTAGAGACATGCATACATAGTAACTGCAGTCCTCATTTTCTAAATTGTCTTAGAATCAAAACCATGAAACTCAGTTCCACCTAAAATTCTATCAAGATCTCACTTTTTTAGGATTCATTCACTTCCATGGGTTTTATATGTGGCAGATTCAAACAATTTTGCACTATTTATAGTTAATCTAATAGAATCATAGATTAGGGTTGGAGGAGACCTCTGGAGGTCATCTAGTCCAACCCCTTGCTCAAAGCAGGACAAACACCAACTAAATCATCACAGCCAGGGCTTTGTCAAGCCGGGCCTTAAAAACTTCTAAGGATGGAGATTCCACCACCTCCTTCGGTAACCCATTCCAGTGCTTCACCACCCTCCTAGTGAAATAGTGTTTCCTAATATCCAACCTAGACCTCCCCCCACTGCAACTTGAGACAATTGCTCCTTGTTCTGTCATCTGCCACCACTGAGAGCAGCCTAGCTCCATCCTCTTTGGAACCCTCCTTCAGGTAGTTGAAGGCTGCTATCAAATCCCCCCTCACTCTTCTCTTCTGCAGACTAAACAAGCCCAGTTCCCTCAACCTCTCCTCATAAGAGCTAGACTTGTGGTTAGCCCTGTGCTGTTACACAAGAGGAAAAGTCACATTGCATACTGGCAGTGCTAGCCACCTCAAAAGGGGAAAAAACAGTTGTGACCTGCCCCCCCCAAAACTTGCATAAAAGGAAACATAAGTGCCACACTGTACCCGAGTGGTACAGTGGCTGTGCTTCCTGGAACTCCAAGAGGAACTATGTCTATTCAAGGAGTCACAATTGAGTTTAAACTAGCCAGTCTTCTATACAGTACCATCATGTAGGTTCTGAGCTGATATTGAACTGAAAACTTTCATGAAGTTCACAAATTCTTTCATCGGGGATTTGTTATTTTGACAGTTTTTAATGAGTTTTCTTAAGCATAGCCTGTCTCTCTTTGATAAATCAACATTGACAACAATTTTATGAACTCCAGTTCTCCAAAAATCCCTTGTATTAGTCAAAATGCTCTTGTCTCCCAATCTAATAGTACGCTATTCTATCCAAACCTCCTGACTTAACTTCAGATTTTATTAAGGTTTGAGTGTCTCCATGAGACTTGTAAAATTGAGGTTTACATGTATTTTAATCAAGTGCCCCTGATCAATCTGCAATCAGTGTAAAAATATTAATGCAACGAATAGTTAAATTGATATGTCTGTATTACCCAGAACTTTCCTAAATAAGACCTATCTAGTACTTTCCATGCATAGATCTTAAGGCCTTTTACAAATGAGCTGAGTATCAAACGTTGAAACTGACATAAAGGTGCTGGGAACAGAAACCAATTCTCTGATTACCAATCTCTCTGTGTGTCGTCTGAGCCACAATACTTCCTCTTCGTCCACTCATTTTACTGTTCGAAGTCATTTACTATATACAGAAATCATAAATGTACAGAATGCTTTACAATTATAGATTGACATGTTCATTGTCCCAAAGATGTTATATTTTAAGTAAAACAAGACAGTGGGGGAAAAAGAGAGGTGAGATTGCTGGAAGAGGTGCTTTTACTAGAACAGATATGAAGGACATAGTGTGTACTTAGTGGATGAAGCCTCAGATAGAAGTGTTGAAGGAGAAAATTAGATCAGAGAAGCAGGACCAAAGTATTGTGAAAAGCATAAGGAATGACAAGAAAAGTAGGGGGAAGTGAGAGCTGAGATGTAGGTAGAATGATGCGATATAGTGCCTTTCAGACTAGGATTAGGAATTTGAATTGAATGCACTAAGAGACAAAGCCAATGATAGGATTTAAAGGGATGTGGTTGGTATTGAGGAAGATAAAGATGACTTGCAACAATATTATAAGCAGACTGAAGAGGCGCTGAGGTGCAGTGAAGCAAGACAGAAGTTGAGGAAATTAAGGTGAGACATTACTAATTTGTGGAGCATTTTAGCAATAGAGATGATAAAGAAAATGAGGATTTTGAGTCTTATATAGTATATATAAGAATATATATACAGTATAAGGTGGATCCAGTGGATATAGTGTATTTAGATTTTCAGAAAGCCTTTGACAAGGTCCCTCACCAAAGGTTCTTAAGCAAAGTAAGCTGCCATGGGATAAGAGGGAAGGTTCTCTCATGGACTGGTAACTGGTTAAAAAATAGGAAGCAAAGGGTATGAATAAACAGTCAGTTTTCTGAATGGAGAGAGGTAAATAGTGGTGTCCCCAGAGGTCTGTAGTGGGACCAGTCCTATTTAACATATTCATAAGTGTTCTGGAGAAAGGGGTAAACAGTGAAGTGGCAAAATTTGCAGATGATACAAAACTACTCAAGATAGTTAAGTCCCAGGCAGACTGCAAAGAGCTACAAAAGGATCTCTCAAAACTGGGTGACAGGGCAACAAAATGGCAGATGAAATTCAATGTTGATAAATGCAAAGTAATGCACATTGGAAAAATCCAACTATACATATAAACAGGGTCAAAATAGCTGTTACGCAACTCAAGAAAGAGATCTTGGGCTCATTGTGGGATAGTTCTCTGAAACATCCCAATGTGTAGTGGCAGCCAAAACAAACAGAATGTTGGAAGGGATAGATAATAAGACAGAAAATATCATATTGCCTCTGTATAAATCCCTGGTATGCCCACATCTTGAATACTGTGTGCAGATGTGGTCGCCCAATCTCAAAAAAGATATATTGGACTTGGAAAAGGTTCAGAAAAGGGCAACAAAAATGATTAGGGGTAAGGAACGGCTGCAGTTTGAGGAGAGATTAATAAGACTGGGACTTTTCAGCTTGGAAAAGAGACGACTTAAGGGGGATCTGATAGAGGTCTATAAAATCATGACTGGTTCCTCCTCATAACACAAGAACTAGAGGCCACCAAATGAAATTAATAGGCAGCAGATTTAAAACAAACAAAAGTAAGTATTTTTTTTACACAATGCACAGTCAACCTGTGGAACTCCTTGCCAGAGGATGTTGTGAAGGCCAAGACAATAACAGGATTCAAAAAATAACTAGATAAATTCATGGGGGATAGATCCATCAATGGCTATTAGCCAGGATGGAGTCCCTAGCCTCTGTTTGCTGGAAGCTGGGAATGGGCGACAGGGGATGGATCACTTGGTGATTACCTGCTCTGTTCATTCCCTCTGGGGTACCTGGCATTGGCCACTGTTGGAAGACAGGATGCTGGGCTAGATGGACCATTGGTCTGACCCAGCTTGGCCGTTCTTATGTTCTTATTATTATTTGTGCTTATATTGAGAAACTTAAACTCAATCTTTTTACTTTAACCAAAAGAAGGTGATCACATTCTACAAGTACTGACTTGGAGAAGAAATTTCTGATAGTAAATGGCTCTTTAACGTAGCAGAATAAGGGGTTCAATGGTGGGAAGTTGAAGCTAGAAATATTCAGACTAAAAATAAGGCACAAATGTTTTAGCAGTAAGGAAAATTAATGATTGGAACACTTACCTAGTGACATAGTGGATTCTCCATCAATTGAAGATAGCACATCATTTAGAAATTGAGCTTGCTGCAGAAGTTACTGGGTGATGTTCTTTGGTCTGTGTTATGCATAAGAGGTCAGACTAGATGATGATAATCATGGTCCTGTCCTTTATATCTATGACTCTGAAGAGAAAAAAGTTACATGAACGTGAGAAATACTGGACGGTGTGGAGGAAAGGAAAAAAGAGCTTAAGGCTCCAAATCCTGGTCTGCACTCTGGCTATTTGCATATCTAAACCCAGCAGATCCAGCCCCAGAAAATCTCCCCTATTCAGGGGGAAACTCAGACAACATAGCATCACCATAGCCTAATAGCATTCAGCTACCAACATAAGGGGGATAGCGTGTGCAAGGGGGATACACAAGCTTTGCCTACATCCTGGCAATTTCTGGATATCAAGGCAGACACTTGCCAGACAATGTGTTTTAAAGCAGCCTTTGGGGACAGTGGGTTCAGGATCGAGTGAGTCAGTGCAAAGGGCACTGTTTGCATTCCCACCTTTAAAATGCAGTAATTGTGTCTCAGACACATCTGAAGAGCTGGTCCAAAGATTAAACTGAACTTTGAGCCTTGGGAGACAGGAAAACAGTAGAGTGAGAGTGGGTGAACACCAGTGGAGAGAAGTGAGGAAATTGAGGAGGCATTAAGGGACACACTGAAGGTTTGATTAGCAAGGAAGAAAGAAATCACAGTTGAAGAATCAAGGAGAAAGATGAAGTGGAGAAAGAGGGATCAGCAGCATTATGGAAGGCAGACAGATCAAATATTCCCCATTTAGATTTAGCAGCAGTAAGCAACTGTTTAAGCCTAAGTGAGGACAATTCTGGGGACGCAAAGAGGATTGAATCCAGAGTGGAGGAATGAATTGAGGATGAAGTCAAAGCTATGAGAGCTCCATAATTTTATAGGCAAAATGGAAGAGAGAGATTCATGGGAGAACTGAGGGAATTCCCCCCCCCCCCCAAAAAAAAAAATAGAAGAAAGTGTATGCTTGAGGCATGGTGGTGGGGAAAATGTTCCAAAAAAGAGAGAGTGGTCAAAGAAAGATAATTTTAAATAACTTTCATTTTCCTTCTCTCTTTTAATTCCTCCTCCAGAAATATTGGAATGGAGTCTGTTTGGTTCTGGTGCATTATCTACCTTCAATAATTTCTATTTTACTTTTTATTTTTAACTGAGTTCTTCCAGTATTTAGTTTTTCTTCTAGAGAAAATGTATTTCTGTGCTTGTCTTCAGTCTACACATATTCTTTTGTGAACATTTAAAATGAAGAATTCATTTAGCAATTCTGCAACATCTGCTTATCCTATAATTAAATTTCCTAAACCCCTCTTACATGTTGTACTGGTTTATTCTGTTTATTCTGTTCCCTATTTGAAAAATGACTTGTCTTCTGCAATCTTCATTGTTAATTTCCCCATCTTTTTGTACAGTATTCCTAAACTTTGCATTTGTTATGTCAATTTCCTTATCTGTGATTATTGCTTGTATATCCACATTTGCCTTCTGCTTATGTCATACAGTGAGCCCAATTCTCCTGTTACACAAGTCAGCTAAGGAGCAATTCCATTAAATTATTCAAGTTTTACATTGCTGTAATAGAACAAAGTCAAAAGTTGAGAATTCTAAAGGTTCAATTACTCTCTCAGGACTACCTGACATTAGAAGCAGCAACGGATGACAAGTGCTGAGATGGCGTCCTGTGGGGAATTGGACTAGATCTTGTGTAATACCTCAAGGCCCAAAATGATATCAAGCTGTTCAGAAGGTCATTCAATGCCTTTTTCCACTATCCAAGGAAAAATAAGAAAAGATCACAAGCTGTTGGATGTCCTGCAGCCACAGGACAAAGTCAGAGTGGCCTTTTCTAGAAACATACGTCTTCTTGACTCAGCAAAGGATGTATTATCTCAAACTCTCATCAGTTGCTTGAAGTGCTGACATTTTCTCAGATTGTGTGGCAGTTTTTATTTTTCCCTTCCCCATAAATGTATGATAATCACTTCCTTGGTGACCTCTGATCAATTCAAGGACAGAAAGACATTATGAAGGCTCCACAGGACAAAAATATCAGGGATGCTTAATCAGCTGTATAGGAAAACTTTTTTGGCGAGACTCTGTGTATTCTGTGGCAAAACTAGAACTAAATTCTGTGGCGAGGGCCCTGGTATCTGTAGCACTCCAGGACTACAAACCAGAAATTCTCCAGCAGCTATAGGTAAATTTTTAAATGGATGTTTTGATTTACAAAGAAAAAATAAATAAGCAGTATTGTATTCCTTGTGCTATTTGTTTTTACATTAGATTTAATTTGGTTTATTCCATGTTTTCAGTATGTAACAGTTTTGTATTAATACATAACTGTACTTAAAAGTTGTCTCAGGTGGGAGAATGAACTGTAGACTTTGGTAGCTGGGTGGGTAACATGGGAGGCTTTTGGCACCTGAAAAGACATAGGAAGTGATCCGAGATCAAGATAAGCACCTTAGCATAAACTTTCTGCTAAAATTATCAGCTGTCAAATAGTTAACAATGCTGGTATTTGAAGTTGTCATTTGGTTTCAGTCTTCAAAACTCCATTGGGGAGGGTGGATCAATTGTTGCAGGCTGTCCAGAGACTCAAGAGGATAACACTACATAGAGTTTATATTCTGTTCACTTTTAGGAGATTTTCTTGGAAGCCAAAATAACTAAAACTGCATATTTTTACAAAACAAAACTTAGATTCTGGAGCACTCATATATTAGAGGTGAATTCTGATCAATTTTTTGTGATGGCAGAATACAAAGCCTGAGAGTATGATTGTCTCTGTATTGACCAATTTCCATTTACTAAGAGGTAGCCCCTTACAGCCATAAAGGGTGTAAATACATAGGCAGATAGATATGGTGCAAGGCCTTGGCAAAATGTGATCTTAGCCCTTTGACCTATTAAGATCAATTCTCAAATGTGGTCATTAGGCATTTCCCATGCAGCATTAGGACTACAGCACTTACAATGAGACTTGATGTGACAGGACCCTTTGATTCATGCACTTTTTGACAAAACCTCAAAGGGAGCAGGTTCCACCCACCCTTCCTTCCCCACCTGTCCTTGAGATTATACATTATTCCACCTCTTCAGAATGGTCTGCCTGAAATTCCCTAGGAGTCTAGACCCATAGAGTTTGTAGTAAAACAATATGTATTATGGCTCAAAAAGGAAATCATTTACACAATGAAGTGGTGTGCATAGTCTGTTGTATTGGAACATACTAATGAAAATCCTACTCTCAGATGCTTTGTTTCCAAAACAAGATCAGCCCAAACTCCCAAAACTTAAGAGTTTTAGTGTTCAGATACTATAATCATGGGAGATATATAAACTGTGTGGAGCTAATATTATCTTTCTGATGCTTATACAGGGCATAGCACGACAAACCCCTTTGTCCTACTGTAATACAAATATTAAATGAGGACCTACATAGAGTTTTGGGCACTGCTGATTCCCTCCCCCCTCCCACACCCGAGAGTGGTACATTCTATCCCTTAACTGTAGGCTCAGCAGTCCCTTGTGTCTTTAACCTGTTAGCTCCTTTTTCTCTGCAAACAGTGAAGAGGTTCCCAACCAATTGCTGTGTAACGTCCGAGGCCTTTTTCTGCAGTCATACTAAAAGCACAGCAGCCATGAGCCAAGAAGCAGAAAGTCCACATCTTCACATTTCTTCTAAATTATATCAAAACAATGTAATATTGGACTGTTAAGGCAGCCCTCCTAATAGTACCCACCATCACCAGATAAGTAAGGAATCTCTTAAGATGTTTGAAGAAAACTTTGCTTGATAGCATTCTGTTGGGCACAGAATCACTTAACAGTTTATAGATTCATAGATTCAAGGACTGGACGGGACCTCGAGAGGTCATTGAGTCCAGTCTCCTGCCCTCATGGCAGGACTAAATACTGTCTAGACCATCCCAGATAAACATTTATCTAACCTACTCTTAAATATCTCCAGAGATGGAGATTCCACAGCCTCCCTAGGCAATTTATTCCAGTTATGATTGTAAAAATCTATACTTCTGTTGTTTTGCCTTTATGGTTCCTACTTCTCTATTGTTTTATCAGTATGATCTCTGTCTGGTTCTTTGATTGTTTCTGTCTGTTGGATAACTAATTTTTTAAGATTTAAATCAACTAAGGTGGTGGGGTATGAGTGGGTGAAGAATTGTTTCACAATATGTTAAGACTGGTCAAAGAATTAGTTTATAGTATTTTAGTTTAAAATGATAGGTTACGGTATAGCTAAGCAGGACTCAAGTTTAACTGTATAAACGGGGGTCCAAAAGGAAATTCTTTGGAACTTAACTCCAGGACATAGCCCCAAGATCGGAGCTATCAGCCTCAACACCATGCTAATCACACCGTGCAGAAGCTGGAGTCCCCAAATCACCTGATCCTGACTGACCATTAAGAAAAGTTCCTCTCCCTTTTTGGGAGTGAGAGTGGCAATGGAACACTTTTTAGAGTGGGGGTGCTGTGCCCGCTTACCTCTGTCCATGCCCCTCACCTCCTCCTGGGGCTGGGGCCAGGAGCAGGGTCATGGCTCTGGGATGGGAGGGATGCGGACAGGGGCAAGGGGGCCAAGGCTGGGGTCCTAGCTGGGGCCCCAGCTCGGGGTAGGTGCAGAACCCTTACATGGGGCCGACTGCCAGGACCACGGGCGTGGGCCAGGAGCTGGCAGCTGGGACTGGAGCCAGGCATGGAGCCAGGACTAGGACAGGGCATAGGGTTTCTGGGCACAGGGCCACGTGCAGAGCCTCTGGTGCAGAGCCAGTAGCTGAAGCCAGGGATGGGGCCAGCAGCCAGGACCCCTCGTAAAACCTAGGGCTGCTGCAGCACCCCCCACACCTCTATTTCCCATGCCTATGGTGTGTGGTGAGTACTGTATGTTTAGCATGTTCATTCTGTTTTGATGATTGTTAATAAATAGGGGTTAAGAATATTATTGTGTAAGGCTCTTTCACTGGTAAAAGACCCTGTAAACATGCAGAAAATTATGCTCTGAGCCCTAGGTATGGGTGACCCTGAGTTCTAGGAACTGGGTAGGGGTGCCTAAATCAACAGGGTTACACCTTGAGCCCTGGGAACTGGGTAAAGGTGGGAACATTCTGTCCCTTAACAGTAGGCTCAGCAGACGAGTAGTGGGGGGCGGGGGGAGCAGCGCAGCGGCTGCTTCCCCACTGAGCATCTTGGTGCCGTTTTAATATTTACTCACCCGGCAGCACGCCGGGTCTTTGGCAGCGGGCCCTCACTCACTCCGGGTGTCTTCAGTGGGACTGAAGGAAATGCCACTGAAGACCCACGGAGTGAGTGAAGGTCCTGCCACTGAGGTGCCGCCGAAGACCTGGAGTGGCGCCAGGTTAGTAAAAGCACCGCCCCATCAGTAAAAGTGCCACCGCAAGTGGCACCGTTTTTTGATGCTCCCCCTGTTCCCTCCACCTGGCTACACCACTGCAGCAGACCATTCTGACTTTAAGCTGTTTAGCTCCTTTTTCTTGGCAAAGGGTGAAGAAGTTTCCAACCAGTTGCTGAGCCTTCAGTTTAAAATCCCAAGAAATCCCTATGAATGTCATGGAGTGGCTTCCCGCCCCTGAAAACATTCCCAATGTCATTTACAATTTACTTTTTTTTTAAACCAACAGTCATTTTGAGGTGATTGTGTTGTGAGACAAACTTTTGCCTCAAAAGGCCACAGATCACTTCTGTGTCATTTGCAGTTTTCTGGGTGTTCTTAATATTTCACCTGTTCTTTATTTTAGCGACTTTCTGTTCTGTCCTGAAGTGCAGTTTAAAAAGCTGATTCCAATTATGACTTATGTTCCAAAAAATACTATGTGGGTGGTAGAGTCATTGGTGCAGGAGAAAGCTTACCTCCAAAAAAGTTACACCTCTGAACGTTCAAGGCCAATAGGAGACGACAGGCAGTTCCAGGGACTATAGACCAGCTCTTCAAAGGTCTTTAGGTAGCTAAAGATTTAGGTAAATGCTTACGGGCTTTTGAAAATCCCATTAAGCAGGTTAGGTGTCTAACTTCCATAGAAATCAATAGAAAAGTTAGGCACCAAACATGTTAGGAGCGGGTCTAAATCTTCTGCCACCTAAATATCTTTGAAAATCTGGTCCTCTGTCTCGCAGGAGCCTGACCACTTGTTGAATTAAGGTCAGAGCTGGCTATGCAGTTTGAAGTCTTCTCCGTGACATCTTCAGAGTGTAAATACCTTTAGAACTTGGTGCATCAACAAGATCAGACCACCACAATGCATGATTAGAGCTGGTGCGATAACAGTCATGTGACACTCTATCTATCTATATGATACTCAAAGCATCTGAGCACCTCCAGAGAAACTAGGGATGAAATCTTGGTCTTAGTGAAGTCAATGGCAAATTACCATTGGCTTCAATAGGGCCATGATTTCACCTTAAGTATTTGAGGAGGAATAATCTATTTCTTCCTTCTTTGTCTGTAGGAGGAAAAGTGTAGGGGAAGAAATTAGTTTTGCATTCAGTCTGTTCTTATCTCCTATGAAAGTAAGTTCCATACTGTAGGCTGAGCTCCTGTGACAGTTCTGTTTCCTGCATTAATAAGCAACTCTCTCTTTTGACAACTGACAGTTTAATTATTCTGACGGAATGTCACTGTTGGGGGAGGCTAGGGTAGTGGAAGAAAAGGCAATCTTTTACGCCACTGGAGACACTTCCAGGCAAGGCTTTGAATATCAGGACAGAAACTGAACTGGACTCTATTCACTGGGGAGGAGGATTAGGATCTAAAATCCCTCTTAAATGAGTCAACAACTAAAAAACACATTAGTCCTCTTCTGAGAGCTCTAGGCTAAGCTAATATCTTAAAGACCAACATTTTCTTTACAACCTGGAATTTTGCTCTGCATAACATTCCTGTTTCCACTCCTGACTCTTCATATACCTGTTTAAAGGCAAAAACTTTTTCTGATGTGCTTGTATGAAGGGGATAAGTAATGACCCCTATGATTTTAACTTCTTTCAGGATTTGCTCCCCAGCCTGTCTATTGGACAAAATAATAAAAATAATGCTCCTTTCATTGTCTTCAGGTTTGAGGTAGAATTTCTCTACATATAAGGGATCACTGACACTGTCATGTATCAGCACTATAGACAAACCTTTCTGTATGATCTGGGACTTAATCAGTATCTAGTGGTATTCCAAGGACCCAGATATTTCAAACGGACTTGTTCCTCTAGCACTTCTACAATTTTCTCTCTATTCAAGAACTGATTTTAAGAAGTTAATTTAGTAAGGGATTTTTCAAGTATGGACATCTCTTTTTCAGTTCCCTTTTTTTCTTTAAGCTAAGATTCCACATGGCTTATTCTCTGTCTATCTCAAGAAATTCTTGAATCTAAAAGTGACAGAATTCCAGAAACAAACTCCTTTATCTATTACAAAAGGCTCCCTCTTCAGTAGAATCCATCTTAGCACCAAGGTCCAAGGAATTTACTTTAATGATCTGTCAGAGTCCATTCCCACCAGGGCTGGCTCTGGGATTTTTGCTGCCCCAAACAGGAAAAAAAAGTGTGTGGGGGGGGAAGCTGGGGCAGCTAGAGCAGCAAAGCAGGGAAAAAACAACCAACCAACCAACTTGCCGCGCGGCTGGAATGGCAAAGCAGGGGGAAAAAACCCAAAACACCACCACCATGACGTGGCTGGAGCAGCAAAGCGGGGGGAAGGGACTTGGGGGGAGAAAACAAACAAAAAAATGGTGCGGCTGGAACAGCAAAGCAGGGGGTGAGGGGAACGGTGCAGCTGGCAAAGAAGGGGAAAAAACACAAAACAAACAAAAAAACACTCTACAGGGCAGCCAGAGCCAGGGTGCAGCGGAGTGCATGTCCAGTCTAATGGGGGGGGGGGGGGGGGCGGGGGGTCGCTCCAGTCGGGGGGGGGGGGGGGGGGCTGCCAGGGCTTCAGTGGGGGCACTCGCCCCACAGCCCCGACCTCCATGCCGCCTGCCGGGAGGGCTCTGCGCCGCTCCAGTCAGCTGAGAGGGAAGGATGCGGGCTTCCCTGCTGAGTTTGCTGCAGGGCACTCCCCTCCTCTGCCCCCTACAGGGCAGCCAGATTGGGGAACCAAAAAAAGCCACCCCTGCTGTGCTGCCCTAGGTTTGGGCTGAATGCCGCCCCATAGAAACTGCTGCCCCAAGCACGAGCTTGCTCAGCTGGTGCCTGGAGCTGGCCCTGCTTCCCACTAAAAGTGGGAAAGATGGCACCAGCATCAAGCCATGCAGAGCCCTGTCACTTGGAAAAATCTGAGCTGTCCCATTTCCCCAACCTTTTCTCCATTTTTTTGGTAACCTCAATAAAGTGGAGCAGAAAAAGTCTATCTATATTAATTTGAGAAGAGCAAATTGTTTGGGCTTTGGTGTATTTGATCAGCTGTCAGTTGTCCTAGCCCGAACTGTGCCTCCTGGCTTCCTCCCCTTTTGGCACCTGAGTTTGACCCCTCTCTTTCCCCCCAAAATGTATTTATTTCCTCTGTGACTGCTGACTGCTACTGTAGTCCTTTCCATCTGCAGAGCTCCCATTTCTTCTAGTAGTACTCCATATTAGCCATAGGTGAAACCCTCTGTTGGCAAAAAACCTGCATGATATGCAGTCAACTTCTTGGCTCTTTATATAATCCTAGTAACTTATGACAAAACAACCCATGAGGTATGGTTCCCCCCCTCCTCCTAAAGATTACAAGACCTCTGCATTGGGTTCTAGGAAGTAATTTACTCTTCTCGCCACAATTTCCCAATGGACCACACCTAATGTCTCCTCACCAGCTCTGGGCAGAAGCTTTTTCTGCCATGAAAGAAGTCATCCTCTTTTAGTGCTCATTTGGCTAAAATTCAAGATTCCAATTCAGGACAACACTTTATACTATCAATATTCCTTAGACTTAAAGCCCCATGTAGTTTACCACTCCTTCCTTCCTTATGGGTGCAATACGTGTTGCATTAGTGTTATACCACTTAACCACATGTTCAGTTACGAGTCTCTTGCAGAACTGAGAACCTGTTTAACACGTTCTGTACAAGTTATTACCCCCAGGCAACTACAGCTTGTTCTTTACTTGTACTCACTACAATCCCGCTCCTATCTGGTGCACTTTTTCCTGGGCTATTTAATCCTATTGTTCTTGCTTTTGACATACTCACCTCTTATTGTGAATCATCTAGAAATCTTTAATTTTTCTGTATATGATTTTTTGGGGGCAAATAGTCTATCACGATAAGTTATTTTGCTTTTCAGGCACTCACAAGATGACTGTGGAGACTAGTTTGTGATTAGAGCTGATGATTCACTTGGCAATGAAACTTGTTATAAAACCTGAAGTTTAGACAAGTGCTTTTTCTAAACAGCATGTAGTGTGTTCTTCATGTCAGTGGGAAGCATAAAGAAAGGTTATCTACTTTATTGTAACTGAAATTGGAGATATGTGGTCCCTGGGTATTCACTGGGGGTGTGCATACACTCTGGGGGCCCAGAACCAGAAATTCTTCTTCAATAGCAGTATCCATTGGTCTATACCTGTGCCCTTCATCTCCTTGTACTGCTCACAGAGAGCATGAAGGGTGGTACAAACCAACTGCCTCTCCAGGTCCTTCTCTGGCATAATTCTGAAGACAATCAAGCAGAGGTGAAGGAGGGTGGGATGTGAATACCCATGAGAACACACACCTTAAAGAATTCCAGTTACAATAAGGTCACCTTCAATTCTTCAAGTGCTGGTCCCCAGGGGGGTTTGCTGTGGATGATGCCCAAGCCATGTTTATTAAAGAGGCAGGTGCAAGGAAGTGTTCTGCACCACAGTTCACTGAATCACTGAACTCAAGGAAGCCTCTTCAGCCGAGGCTTGAATCAGGGCACAGTGCCTAATAAACGTGAATGGAACCCTAGGTTACCAATCTATAGACTTTAGAGAGTGGGATTCCATGCAAGGAAACCAATGAAGTCACTTGAGCTCTGGTAGAATGAGCCCTGACAGACTAAGGAGAGGCTTCTGCAAGCTCATAATGGAGGAAGATGCAGTTGGAAATCCATTTTGAGAAGGTATTTCCTCTCCTTTCATTCTCTCACCATTAGAGATGAATAACTTCAGAGGTCTAAGGGCCTTGTCCCTGTCTAGGTAAAAGGCCAGATCTCTGGGTCAAGGAATGGAGTTTCCTGTCGTTCCTATTATTGTGAGGTTTCAAATAAAGTACAGGCAGTGAATCATCTGGTTCAAGGGAAAGTCAGGATGCTGGATATTATCCAGTCTACATTTCCTTCCTAAGTGGCTCTCCCTATTAATTAGGCCATTTTGGAGCCCTCTAAGAACATGCATACACCCATGTCCTGACCCCTAAAAGGGCTCAGCAGAAGTATTTTGTTCCCTCCAAGGAGGCAGAATACTTGTTTTCCCACCCTAACTCAAACTCTCTGGTTGTCCAAGCAGTCATGGAGAAGAATAGGCTGCACCAGCCCAGGTCCACTCCTTCCAACAAAGATGCTGAGAAACTTGATTCCTTTGGCAGAAAGAAAGTTTCATTGGCCAGCCTATTACTCTGTATTGCAAAGTACCAGGCACTCATATCAAATATGACTGTATTAATTAAAATAAGCAATCAGAATTTGTCAATAAGCTACTGGAGAGCCCAATTCTAGGCTATCCTAGATGAAGGGACGCTGGTGGCCTCAATACAGCAGACACACCTTCTCACTCCATGGCAACCTTTGTGGTCACAAGTCAGGACTCTTGACTACAGTCATTGGAGTTCTCCATAGAGGTCCAGGCAACAGCTGAAGATCTGCCCTTCAAGAGTAACAGTCTCATCTGTGAGAAAACCAATGCATTTCTTCACTCACGTAAGATCGCTCCCACCACCCTCTGCTCCTTCAGAATATACATCCCAGCAGCTTGCAGGAAATAGTCTAAGCTGCTACCACATAGATACCAGCCAACCCCTCAGCCATTCTACCACCAGAGAACCTACAAGCCTCCAAGAAAATGCCAAAGACTGCAGCACAGCAGACCAACCACACTATTGCTATCGGCTCTCTCGGCCCACCTGCCTACTAGAAAGACATTTTGATGGCATGCTCAAGAGCCCAACCCTTGCATGGCAGGCAGGGCCGGTGCAAGGATATTTTGCGCCCTAGGTGAAACTTCCATCTTGCGCCCCCCTCCCCCCAAAATCACATACATTATACACAATATACGGTCACAGAGTAACATGTTATAATTTATAATTTATGTTTCCGCGCTTTAAGTTTAGCAAATTTAGAAACAAGTTCCTCCAAGTCAATGCTGTTCTATTGTCAAGGTAGATAGCCCAACAAGTCTTTGTTGCAACATTGATGTTCGCATATATGTTTTTATCAACTTGAGCTTCGAGAAGCTTCGCTCACCACTGGCCACAGAAACTGCGACAGTCAAGAGGATGCGAAGAGCATATAACTTGTGGTTAGGGACAACTACTCTGCCTGTATTTTCCCATATGAAGTTCAATATCATCTGCGGTGATGAACTCCTGGACGCGTCCATTGCAATAAGCTTGCAAATCACCTGCACAAGTAAAGCGCATCAATATCTTGATTCACCAAGATTGCAAAGCTTTCTCCAGATATCCACGCAAAATATTCATAAATATTGGCTTTGGTGTTTTATTTTGCTAAATTTTGCTGCATCAATGTGCAATCTTTCTCCAACCGAATGTTATTGCGTTGTGTAAAGAACTCAAAGTAAAAGTTACTTCAAATTTTATTTTGGATCATAAATAGGTCGTCATCTGCTTCATATGTGAACTGCTTCCTCTCTTTCTATACGGATTGGATCTGGTTCAAAAAGTGCCGGTACACTCCAACTCTCCGCAAGTTCACCTGCTCTATCAAGTTTTCTCAAATGCGCGTTGATCACTTATGCGGCTCACAAAGAAAACTGTTTCTCCACCATGACGATTATTCTGTTGATTAATGGGCATCACATATAGCAAATTCCTTTGCTAGAATTTGATTTGCTAGTGTATGCTTGATACATCAAACAATTATGTCAATAACGCACAAAACAAGAAAACAAGAAAATTTGAAATTAGAAATGCTTATTGGTAAGAGGTCCTTTGCATCAACGTCGTAGATGTATTTGCGCCAGATGATCCTGTCAGCAGTAATTGTCTTCACAAACGAGGATGTGCGACACAGAAGCATCCATAGATGTCAACCAAGATGAAAGCAGGATGGAAATGCCTCCCAACAAAGAAAGATCTAAGACATGAATGGCTGATACATGTAAACAGAACGCGTCTCTCACACCTCATACATTGCTATCTGCAATTCTCTGTAGGCGTAGGGACAGAGAACTACATGACCAATACAGCCGATCATAACATGCCAATTTGCTCAGGACAGATACATCATAGAGGAATACTGTGCATTCAGTGGTCTCTACACTGGCCAAGCAAACAGCATGACAAGTAACCTAACCAGTCCATCCAACTTTTTTGACTGCTTCTTGGGCACTGGTGAGGGTAGGCGGTGCCAGACTGAGCCCGGTGATGGGTGCATTCTACAAAATCTACAAACTGAGGCAAGGTGCTGGGCCTAGAGTCTGTTAGACTGCTGTCCTGCACGAAGTGGAGCACAGCCTCCATGAGGAGAGAGACTCAAACAAAATATCACGCCGCTTCTGATGATTCAAACACTTCTTCAGGCAGCTGCTACGGGGGTCACTCACAGGCTTAGCCTGCCTGTTGCAGGCAAAACACAGCAGCAGCGCTTAAAAGTCAGACAGGGCCACCCAGAGGACTCAGGGGCCTTCAGCCAAAGCAAAATCGGGGGCCCCTCCATAAAACATTTTGCAATACTATATAACATGTATTAGGAAATGTAAAAAATAACTAGTGAAATACATTCAAAATTAATTTGTAATATTTGAAATAAATACATTATTTAAAACAATTAAAGCTGTAATGGTATGTATACATTGCGAATTTACATAATGGGCAGTTGCTGGGTGATTGTGATGGTTGGTACCAATGGCTGGGTGGGGAGCTGGGCTCTTGGGTTCAGGGGTGCCCAGCTCAACAGGGGCGGGCTCAGGGATGTGGGAGATAGGGTCAGGGGGGTGCTCCATCTCAAGGGCTGGGCGGAGCTGGGGGTCAGGCTTGGGGGGGATGGGGTTCAGGGGGGTGCCTGGGGGCACTGGGCACTTCAGCTTCTGCAGGCTGTCTTGTTCTCTCCAGCCACCCCAAGGCACAAGGGAGAAGGAGCAGGAGCAGGGACCAGAGCCAAGGACCAAGGGGGAAGGAGATAGGCACCTGAGGCGGACGACCTGTGGGGAGGCACTTTGCTTACCTTGCCCAATGCATGAGCGTTGGGGTCTTTTCTTCCTCCGCTCCACTAGACCACCGCTGAGACACCGGGAGTGCCTGGGCTGCCGGGCTGCGGCGGGGGCGCCCTGACCCCGGCGGCGTACTGGGCTGGGCCGGGCTGCCAAGGGGCACCCCTGACCCCGGGGGCGCCCTGGCTGCCAGCGGGCAGCGGCTGACCCCGCGGGACGCCCCCTGGCTGGCAGGCTGCCGTGGCAGCGCCCTGAACCCCGGGGCGCCCTGGGCTGCCGGGCTGCGCCGGCGGCGCCCTGACCCCGGGGCGCCCTGGGCTGCCAGGCTGCCGGACGCGGCGCCCTGAACCCCGGGGGCGCCCTGACCCACCGGGCTGCCGCGGCAAGCGCCCTGACTCCGGGGGCCCCCGGACCCCGGGGATGCTCTGGGCTGCCGCGGGGACGCCCTGTGCTGCCGTGGGGGCGCAGCAGTGCCCTGGGCTGCCGGGGTGGCGCCCTGACCCCAGGGGCGCCCTGGGCTGCCGGCTGCAGGCAGCTGCTGCCGCCAGCAGCTAATACTACCTTTCCATCAGCAGCAGCTGCAACCATTTAAAATTTTTTTTGGGGGCGCCGCTTATTGGCACCCCCAAATCTTGGCACCATAGGCAACCGCCTAGTTCGCCTAAATGGTTGCACCGGCCCTGATGGCAGGTCTCTCCCATCACTCTCAGTGGATGCCTGGTCCATTTCTTTCTGATGTGGCAACTTATAGACTGAAGGACTCTTCAATCTATAGCTTAAAAGTACTATTGAACTGAGTACTATTATTCTGTTGCATATATAGTACACTGCTGATCTTGACATCTCAACAATCACAGTTCCAATCTGGGAGCATTATCAGAGAGCTGTGGGTGCCCGATACTCTAGTCCTCCCCTCCTCAAGGCTTTATCATAAAATTTGTCAATAATACACTCGTAGCATGCAGCTCTACCCAAGGCCTGCAAGAGAGGTAAATCATCATCTGGTCTGCCAAGGGTTTACCTTTAATAATGTGCATTATACATTAGTCTTTTCTGGCTTCAGTTCAAGCCAGGTGGATTTAGGTTCATGATCCAATTTCTATACACTTGGTATCAGTTGGTAGCTGCCCTGGGATAAAAAAAATACACAAAGCTGCATGTTATTCGCATATTGTTGACATTAAAGTTTATGATACAGCTTTGAGGAAGTAGGGACTAGAGCTTTTGGCTACACAGCTCTCTGATAACACTCCCAGATTGGACAAGTGATTGTTGAGATGTCAAGATCAGCAGTGTGTTATAGATACATCAGAATAATAGTATTCAGTTTAATAGCACTTTTCATCTATAGATTTCAGAGAGTCCTTCAGTCTCTTAATTCATCTAAGCCTATTAACTCAGACTATGGCAGATATTTAATTTGTGAAAAAAGTTAGGGTTAGAAGAGGTTTCAAAGTGTCTTAAATTAAGCCAGTTACTTAGGCTCCTAAATCTATATTTAAATGTTTAAGTGTAGAAACCCATTTTTTAAGATCTTGGCCAGAATACATGGAAGCAAAGGAATTAATGTTTCCATTGCAATCATGGAGTATACAAGCCCTCTGCTGGCTAAATACGGTACCAGTAAATTCCCACAGATATTAATCAAAGACGGTGTAGCCAGTGTAGCCTTGTGGATTAAGGATTCCCTTCCAGAAGCAATGATTTCAAACACAATTGAGGTTGTATTTTTAATGTTTCTATAATAATTTTTTCCACAGCACACAGTAATGCTTTAATCACTTTTCTAATGCAAACTTACAGTGTAAGCTAAAAAACTACATGTGAAACACAGCAGAAAGTGTCACATGAAGATGTTAGAAAAACGATCTATACTAGGGAAAGTAAGCATTCAGATTTTTCAGTTAAACTAGACATTTATTGCTAGCTTGGTCCTGTCTCCCCATTCAGAGTGCTCATTTGTGAGTTGATGAGACAAACACGAATAATTTTATATTGGTGGACTGAAAAGGAAAATTAAGTTTTATCAGGTTACAGCTGAAGTACGACAGAAGTGTTGTCTGCTTCAGTCCTTTACCTCAAATGACTTTGGAGGCACCCTGTAATATGCAAAGAGGATACAAGTGAAGGTTCTTTAGGTGTTTATACTGTGATCATCACCATGATCACAGTACCATGTACAACAGGGGTTCTCAAACTGGGGGTCGGGACCCCTCAGGGGGTCACGAGGTTATTACATGGACAGTTGCGAGCTGTCAGTCTCCACCCCAAACCTCGCTTTGCATCCAGCATTTATAATGGTGTTTAATATATAAAAAAGTGTTTTTAATTTATAAGGAGAGGTTGCACTCAGAGGCTTGCTGTGAAAGGGATCACCAGTACAAAAGTTTGAGAACTACTAATGTAGAACCATCAAAATCTAAAGACAATTAGTCATGTCTAAGGCTACGATTTAGTCATGAGTATTTTTAGTAAAAGTCATGGACAGGTCACAGGTAGTAAACAAAAATTCACGGCCTGTGACCTGTCCTTGACTTGTACTAAATCTTTGGGAGAAGAGGGGCGTGCGGCCCAGGGGTGCAGCCCAGAAGGCACCACAGGTGCTGGTGGGTGGCTTGGGACACCAGCTGGTGCTGGGGGGCAGGGAAGTTGGTGGGGCTCTCAGGCTCCCTACCTGGCTTTGCACATCCTCGGAAGCAGCGACATCCTCCTCCTGCTGCTCCTAGGCAGAGGCCTGGCCTGCAGCTCTGCCCAGAGTGCCAGCTTTGCAACTCCCATTGGCTCCAATGGGTGCTGTGAGGGTGGTGCCTGCAGTGTGCAGACCCCCTTGGCTGTGCCTCTTCTCAGGAGCCAAGGGATGTCACTGCTTCCGGGGAGCTCCCCCCAAGGTAAGTGTTGTCCAGAGCCCTCACCCCCCCCCACACGCCAGCTCTGAGCCCCTTCCCACACCCAAACTCCTGCTGCAGGTGGAGAGGGGTGTAGTGGTCCAAATCTACCCCAGCAGCGGCCGGTGCAGCTCAGGCAGCTCCTGGGCCAGCCACACTGCCTGCTGCAGAAGCCACAGAGGTCCCGGAAAGTCATGAAATGCACAGCCTTGGTTACAGCAAGTCTTCCAAACCTACTGGATCCCTGAGGCATTGAAAACATCTACAGAAAGTCTGAGTGTGGTGAGAGTAGACAAGAAACTCACAGAACGGTTCAGAACAGCTGTAGGAGAGAGATGAGGATGCTATTGCTAGATTTGTTCCACTTGGTATTGGAAGCACTAAGGACTAGTACTGAAGGATGAAACAAGAAGAGTCATATTACATGTGAAGACAGTGAATAACCTTAGATTCATAGAGGATATTGACTTAATAGCATTGAGCAATGAGGATTTACAGAGAAAAACAGGCCATATCTACAATTATGGCAGCATGTACAGTACAGGTACTACACATGTAGCTACTGGCCACACTGAAAGGCTCCAGCAGTGCTTTTCACTGCAGTGAGGAAAGGCTCCAGCAGGGAGAAACAAGTTAACCCCCACACCTCCCAGGGTCTTCAAGGATTGTCAAGTGGCAACTGCTCTAATTTTGTTTCTTTAGAGGCTGGGAGGTAGGGCTATTGCCTGCTCTCTGCCCATTAAATCTGGGTTAATACTAACTAATGACCACAATTAAGTGGGTTCCAGACAAATGCAATTACATCAAGTAGCCATTAGATAAACTGTTTCCACAGTAACTGTAATTTTGCTCCATTGGAGATACGTAGTAATTTTAGTTACTATAAAAAGCGTGGCTTTTTATGGGTTAATATGAAAGTGCAATGTCATGTAGTTTAATTTGCTGTGGGAATTACAGTTTTGATCATATAGTTTAGTGAGTGTTTAAATGACAGCACACTCAGTTAAAAGTTAAGACATCCTAGAGCTATATTCCCCAATGGTGACTGCTCCAGCAGAACATGGAAACTTTAAAACCTAAGCACACGGAGTATGAAATATCTGGCGAGCACTCATGAAGCATTTTGGTTGGAGATAAGGCAAAGAACTTTTATTAGCAGTGTGATCACTCCCCAGACTGAATCTACTTCAGTTTCTAGAAACATCTAGTTTGCACTGGAAATGCTCAGAGGTTTAACAGTAATTAGCCTAGTTATTCCCAGATATTTGTATCCTTAAAGGGACTAGAATAAAAGCCACCAGACCTACTAGGCCCCTTTCCAGTGCAGGTCTGGTGGTGGTTGCACTAGCCAAAGGCAATGCCAAAAGTTTCAGAACTTCTGCAACCTCTGTTGAATGCAGCACAGTGTGCCAAAATGAACAAACTGAAAGCAATACTTGGGTCTAACTCACAGACTAAGGCCAGAAGGGACCATCATGATCATCTAGTCTGACCTCCTGCGCATCCAGAGGCGGATTAAGATTTATCGGGGCCATAGGCACAAAGAACATTTTGGGACCCCACACTCTGGAGGCCCAGGGACACCAGAACCAGAGAGGCCAGGGAGGCCATGTCCCCCCGCTTTTGGAAGTGGAAGGGCCATGCCTGCCTACTTTTTAACATGGGCGGAATAGCCTCAGGCAGGTGCAGAGTGGTGGCGACTTGGGCATAGTTGGTGTTGTCAAGAGCACAGCGGGGTGTTGCCCCCTCCAAATTGCAAGCGTCACGCCAGAGGCGACAGGAGGAGCAGTGGTTGCTGCCTTGGGCACAAAGCCCAGATGGCAGTGGGGGAAAGCCTGTCACCGGGAGCAGGAAGGACCTAGCGGGGGCAGCCTGTCAGTGGGAGCTGGGCGCAGACACTGAGTGAGCCCAGGTGGAGTTTGGCAGTGACAGAGGCTGGGCCAAAAGCAGCAGCAGCAGCTTCACTGGAGGAGCCCTCCCTGCTCGGCTCATTGCCTGTGACCTTCCCAGGTCTCCCCACTGCCTTCCAGCTGGGGCAGGGCCTCCTCTCCCTGAAAAACATGTGGCTGGGCCAAGGATGGGGCAGAAGGCCAGATTGGAGCCCCCATCCCTGGGTCCCAGTGGCAGTGGTGTGCCCCAGGCAGCAGGGACACAGGTCAGGGGCTGCTCTTGGGCACCTCAGCTCCCGCTCAGGGCAGGTGGAGGGTCCAGGCTCCCTGGGCAGTTCTTACCACTGCCTGGTTGCAGCTTCCGGCCCAGCTAGGGGTCAGGGCCCTGGGGGTAAGAGAAGTAGGAGTCAGGGCCACAGTTCTGGTGACAGTGGCCCCAACACTTGTACTCAGATTCTGGCACTCCTGCACCCCATCTTCCATTATGCATTTCTCCTTGGGGATTTTAAGCATGCCAACAATGATGCCTAACAATTTACCAGTAGAAGAGGACAGATAAAATTATACCCATATATAGAACAAACGTTTCAAGAATTTTCACAAATCTGTTAGTTTTACAGAAGGGGAATAAATCCAAAGCTATTTCTAATGAGGATCATGATCCATTTCTAGGATGAACTGTAGAAACAAGAACAATGGAGATTATTTACCTAATGCAACAATAGTTCCTTTTAGTTTTGTCAAGTTATAGCCAAATTCCGCAAAAGCTTTTGATCAGAATGATACAGTAGTTTAACTGTTTTAAGAATGGAATATTTCCTGGTGAAGTGTAGTTTTTTCAAGTGACAAATTTAATGGAAAAATATTTCCAAATCTCAGCAAATATCACAACAGCATTTGTATAAACAGATTAATGAAGACAAAATATATTACAGTATCTTAAAATAACTACATTAAGTTGCTGAGGTCCACGTTTAAAAGGTATCAAAGCTTAGCAAAATTACCAGATAAATATACACAGATGTGGGAAGAATGCAATGAAGCAGACCTAAAATCTGAATAAACTTAAAATCTACCTATATCTGATAGTATATAAGGGAAAGACAAATGTAAAATACAGAAATCTAATAGACATCTGACATGTAAGCAACTCAAGAAAAACCCTTCACACCCTCTATACAACACAGATAGGATGGTTGATTATGAACAAGGAGACCTGTGATCTATTTTCAACTCTGCCACTGACCCAGTGTGACCTTAGATAAATTACTTCACTTCTATGACTCAGCTTCCCATCTGTAAAATGGAGATAATACTCCTCCTTTCCAAAGTTCCTTGAGCTCTATGGATGAAGTGTGCTATGTAAGAGCCAAATACACCTTGTGACAAAGTTCCTCCTCTACCTTGGTGGGTCCTGCGCTTATTGGCGGATTTGTTCACCTCAGTGATCTTCCCTTCTTGTGGAACCCATAGTCTGGGTCAGCTCCTCCTGTGTCTGATCAGGAGTTGGGAGGTTTGGGGGGAACCCAGACCCGCCCTCTACCCCGGGTTTCCAGCCCAGGGCCCTGTGGATCACAGCTGTTCTACAGTGCCTCCTGTAACAGCTGCATGACAGCACAACTCCCTGGCTACTTCCCATGGCCCTCCTCCAAACACCTTCTTTATCCTCACCACAGAAACCTTCCTCCTGGTGTCTGACAACACTTGTATCCCTTAGTCCTCCAGCAGCACAGCCTCTCACTCTCAGCTCCTTGTGCTCTTGCTCCCAGCTCCTCACACGCATTCCTCTCCTCTAGCCTCTCCCTCCCTGACTGAAGTGAGCTCCTTTTTAACCCAGGTGGCCCTGAATTAGCCTGCCTTGATTGGCTGCAGGTGTTCTAATTAAAGTAGCTATCTCTGCTGCCTTCTAGAAAGATCTTAATTGGCTCCAGGTGCCTTGATTAACCTGGAGCAACTGCCATTTGGTTACCAGGGTCCTAGGGATTTGTTTAGCCTGGGGCTAACATACCTGTTTCTCAGTACTTTACTGTAGCCATCTGGCCTTGCCCCATCACAACCTCTACCCTGATATAACGTGACCCAATATAACATGAATGTGGGTATAATGTGGTAAAGCAGCGCTCCAGGGAGGCAGGGCTGTGCACTCAGGCGGATCAAAGCAAGTTCGATATAATGCAGTTTCATCTATAACAGTATTATTTTTTGGCTCCCAAGGACAGTGTTATATCGGGGTAGAGGTGTATTATAACGTCACAGTGTTTTCTAATGTAATATTGTTTGGCACTGCAAGGAATAGTTTGATAGGAGTGCAGGCCCTGAAACTTGGCAAATACAAATGAATCTAATAGAGGCTAAAGAATTTTAAGTGTAATTGAGCAATACATCAAAATAATAAAAATTTGTGCAGAGAAAAAACTGTATGATAAAATACTGTTATATAGCTGCCCGGGGGCTGTACAAAGTGTGATATCTAAAAGAATAAAATGAGAGTATGAAAATAAAGGGGCTGCTAAAAGCAAATATGAAGATTTAACTAAATATTTTTATTTAGATTTATGAAGTGTCTAACCATTGCTCTAGGTGCTAAGTTATAATTGTAATACATGTAATTGGAATAATCCCCAAAATAATTGAAAACAGAAACTGCTAAGCAAATAGCCCATCCAGGAATCTCCACCAGAAATTACCCCAGAAATAATAAAAATTCTAGTCAGTCATTTCACCCATCCTTTGGCAAATACTGAGGAGGAGAAAAGATGAACCTTCCACTGTATCCTGTAGGTTAATAGGTCAAAGTTCTCAAGGGCCAAAGTGGGTAAAATTCCAGGCTGCAGGGCTCCTTCATGAAGGACACCTTGCCAGCAGCCCACTCCCATTTAATGGGAGGAAGCATCTCTGCTCAAATGCCACTAATTGTAACTACTTTATTACTATATGGCCTTGTCTACACTACCAAATAAAACTTACTGACACCAGTTGTCAGCAATCTGTGTAGCTAAAGTGGTACCAAACACTGTTTGGCTCTAAGTGTAAACAAGGACAAACCATATTTTGTACTGTTGCAGCTAACTGATAAACACTGGTCTGAGCAGTAGGCAGGGTAACAAAAGAAGATCCCTGTAATACCCTGCATGAAAGCAGCATCAAAGCAGAAGAGCTATTGCCAAAATCTATCCTCACAAACATAGGAGCAGAGCCACTGGAGTGGTTATATCCACTCTTACTAGGTAACACTTCTGTACCAGAAGAACAATATGTCAGTTCTGTGGGGGGCGGGGGGGAAGGGCTGGCTGTTGACAGTCCAAGAAATTCTACCTGGACATATTCTGTTCCTTCATCATTAGATACAGACTAACAAAATGAGGACAGTTTCAGCCCAGTACCCAGGCCAAAAAAAAAAAAAGGGGGAGGAGATGAGGAAATTTGAGGACTTCAGAAATCACTAAAGCTGCCACACCAAATCCTTTTCAGGTGACTTTTCTAAAAAAGGGAAGCTTGGATACAGGTTAAGATTTTGCAAAACTGCCAGCATGAATAATGGTCTCTATAGTATACCTACATTTAAAGTGGAAGATAATATTCCTTTATCAAACCTAAGCAGTCACTGACTCAGCCACCAGAGGAGGAACTACTTATAGCACTAACGAGACAACAAAAATACAAGAAAGTTTAATACACAAAAACAAAAAAATCCAATTGAAATGAGCAATATAGATTTGAGACTTGTTTAAATATTCATAATAGAAAGGCTGCAAGCACGCACAACAGATAGATAAGGAAAGATTAGAGAAGTATAATGAAGAATGGTATGCCGCTATCTCTCTAATAAATGGAAAGTCCAGATACGAGAGCCTGCTGAATGAATACTATGAAAGTAAATAATAATCCATTATGCCATACATGTGATTAATGTGTGATTAAATTATGAATACAGTCCAGTTACAGCGAGTAAGGCAATCTTTTTCCCCTGAGAGATTTGTTTAAGGGCATTTGGGTGTTTTGATTGAAAGAGAAATTCATTTTAACTTTACATGCATGTAGTGAGTGTTTACTTGTTTTTTTTGTTCAATATTAATGCACCTAAGTTATTCAAAAGGTACTATATATAATTAGAAAAATACTTAATAAAAACACAAGTGATGGAAAGTTAAACAACCAGGTTGCACAAAGTGATATGGAATTTGGTTGGAGTGATCAAGTTGGTTTTAGACCTGAAAGAACTGCTGCCAATATGAGAAGACTGTTGCACATTATTTGGGAAACAGAAATTGTATCTTAACTATTAACAGCCTATTCCATAAAGGAATTAAATAGGATTGAACAAGATTTGACCTTTTGAGGTGGCCTAAATTTGGATTGGCAGAGAATTTCCTAAGTGTATTGAAAATGTAACAAACCCCTCCACTCCAATGAGTTCAAGTGGTCTAACAGAAAATAACTTCTCCCTAAGAGTGAATAGGAAAGGGCATCCTACTCCTCACTCCTTCCCTTGGTATTAGAGCTGTTACTACTGCAATGAGGAAACAAATGATGGGAACAAAAGTACAGGTTTTTGGTTTTTTATATATATAATACAGGCAGAAGCTGTTATATTGGCTAAGGAAACTGCCACAATAGATCAAGAAATATACAGGTAATATGGATCTATTTCAAAATAGAAGGCCCCAATGCTGCATAGCTCTTAGCATTGCGCAGGCTCAGCTAATTGCCAGTGGCAAGTTTTGCCTTACATTAACATGGTCAATTTATTCGAGTCTCCAAAAAAGATTAAATATGTAAGTATAACAGATGAATAGCATATAGCAATTGTGTACAAAGTAAAGAAGTGGGAATAAGAACTCAAAGGTAATACAAACAAGATAGTTTTGGTTTCACAGTTCAAAACCTCAGTAATACTTCAATTTACTACTGAAGCACAGAAAATTCTCAGCTTTCTTATGCAAAACCAAATGCTGAGTAATGCTAAAGCAGTAGTTCTCAAACTTTTGCATTGGTGACCACTTTCCCACAGCAAGCCCTCTGAGTGTGAGCCCCCATAAATTAACACATTTTTAATATTTAACACTATTATAAATGCGGGTGGTGAAGTGGGGTTTGTGGGTGTAGGCTGACAGCTCATGACCCCGTGAGAGGTCATGACCCCCATTGCTAAAGAATGTATGCAATTCCAAAAAAAAAAGAATCTCTCGAATGTATTACAGATTGAAACACTACCAAATGGCCTTTATAAATGTTTGTGTACTATATAAGAGTGCCATGAGTTAAATGCAAAGTTACCTAGACACGTTGTACATCTTCCAGTTTTCAATCTGTAAATCCCAAGTATTATCTAACCTGAAAAATATGGAGCTGCCTAGTTACAATACATATCCAAATCACATGGCCGGCATACTTTTCACTTAATACGGGCTTCTACTGCAAACCTGCATTTGGATTGTCCATTGGCACTGGCAAGCTGGAGAGCTACTAGACCACTCTGCTGTATGCATTACTCTTTAAAGAGCCTGCAAGCAGGCCTAATAAGGTGGCAACCTAAGTTAACCATCTCTGGTGTAGACATGGAGGAACAAAATTCTGGTTCACCGTTTCCTGCAGATTACAGCTATCTGAATAGTTTGTTGGCCAGGCAGCCAGATAAGGAAGCCATTGGAAAGTGTGGTAAATATAGCTGCTGAGCTAGGCCTCACTGATGTCCCAAGGAAGCCAGAAAGACAGCAGTTGCAGGATGTAGGTTCACACTGGTAACAGGTTCCATTTGCTGAGGAAAAAAAAGATGGTTACTTGCTGTATTCCACTCAGGTGTGCATGTGCCCAGTGCACTGAAACCAGAAAATGTTGTTTACCAGTACCCATGGGGGCAGTGCTTGTGCCTTGTGGCTCTAGCCTCTGCCCTAGCTATTTAAGGGCAGTGCCACCCTGACCCAATTCCTTCACAGTGAAGACATCAGGAGTAGAGACTCCGATACAAAGGGGATGGAGTGTGGGTCAAGGAATACACGTCTCCCCCTATGTCCAGAGAACAATTATAATACAGCTACTTAACTGTCTTTTCCTTTAAGTGGTTGCAGACTTGT
Organism: Chelonoidis abingdonii; assembly: GCF_003597395.2. Classification (NCBI taxonomy): domain Eukaryota; kingdom Metazoa; phylum Chordata; order Testudines; family Testudinidae; genus Chelonoidis; species Chelonoidis abingdonii. The sequence goes on from NC_133769.1 coordinate 25,736,978, forward strand.
ATTCTACCCAAGTGACTCACAAGCAGTGCTCTTATGACAGTGGTCCCCAAACTTTTCATGGTTGCGCCCCCCCGACCCCTGTCCATGATCCCCTGAGGCCCTTGGAAGCCACGACCAGGAGCGGGGTCATGGCTCCTGGGGGGAGCATGTGGACAGGGGTAAGGTGGCCGAGGCTGGAGCCACAACTGGAGGCAGGGCTGGGGCTGGGAATGGAGCCGCAGCTGCGGCCGGTACTGGGGCATAGCTGGAAGCTGAAGCTGCACCTGAGAGCTGCTGCCAGAGCAGAGTGGGGGGCGGAACAGGGCACCTCATGTCCTGGGGATCTTTGCCTTAAGATGTGGGACTTGGAGTCTACTGAAAGAATGGCTGCAGGACTGCTTTCCTGAAGTTTGCATCTGACCTAGATGCCAGGGTATATCAGATAGTGCCTGATAAAGGTATGTATAAAAGACCAGGTAGCAGCTCCGCACATGTCCAGTACTGAAACATAACTGATGAATGCTATCAGCATTGCTTGGACCCTTGTCTAATGAGCCCCCAATCTCTGAGAAGGCATAGTTTGAGCTACTTCACATGCTGATTTCCAGGAAGTTATCCACCTACAAATACTTTGCACAGAGACTGCCTGACCCTTCATCCAATCTGCATATGAGATAAACAAATGAGGTGATGCTTGAGAAGGCTTAGTTTTGTCCAGGTAGAATGCCAAGCATTCTTACATCCAACATGTCAAGTCACTGTTCATCCGAATTGGAATGTGGTTTAGGAAAGAACTCCACTACAGAAATCATTTAGCTGTTATACACAGAAAGCTGTCTTCTGGCACAGGAGGGATAGAGAACAGGTTGCTAGAGGCTCAAACTGAGCCCCTCAGGACAGTATTAAGGTCCCACAAGTGAACAAGCTCTTTCAGAGGTGGATGGAGATGAAGGATTCCCCTAGAAACCTCAACATCAAGGGCTTCAAGAAAAACTGACTTCCCTTCGATGAGTGGATGAAATGCCAAGATTGCTCCCAAATGAATTCTTAAACGAGGTGAGAGAGAGAGAGACCAGAATACTGAAGGTGAAATAGGTACTCTAAAACATCCTGAATACAGGCCGGCATCAGCTGAATTCCCCAAGCAAGGAACCAATCTGAAAAACGCTTCCACTTAGCCAAGCTGCTCTAGTACAGAGCTTCCTGCTATTAAGCAACAACTGTCGAACAGCTTCTAAACATCGTTCCTTCTCCTGCAGCCATGTAGCATCCACTCCATGAGATGTAAGTACTGAGCACTGAATGCAAAACTCCACCATAGTGCTAAATCAGCAGATTAGGATGAACTGACAGATTGAGACGGCTGGAGAACAAACACTGCCTTGGCCAAGTTGGACCAATGAGAATCACATTGGCATGATCCAACTTCAGCTTGAGAATGACCTGTGGGATTACTGGAATCAGAGGAAGGCATACATCAAAACTAATCCCCAACTAAGGTGGAAGGCATCAGTTAAGAAGCCTGAACTGAGATCCACTGGAGAGCAAAATTGAATGGCATTTCTTGCTGTGTCTCATTGCAAAGAGATCGAGATGACGCTAATGTCAACTTCTCTCTGTTCAGTGTGAGACCTAGAGATCCAATTCACATTACATCTCCTTGACCATGGGGGAGGAATTGTTCTCTCGACGTGCCTCTCACTAACCAATCTTGCAGGCATAAATGAGTATCTCTTTCTGAGATAATCTCATCTTATGGCCATGCATGCTGTAAAAAAACCAAATTGCTGAGGACAGGCTGAAAGGCAGTGCAATGTACTGATAAGTGTTGACCTGCCATGACAAATCTCAGGAGCCTTCTGTGGCTTATGAGGATTGCCATGTGGAAATAAGCATCCTGAAGGCCAGGACAACAAGCCAGTCTTCTCAAAGCAGGACGTTAGTTGCTAGGGTGACTTCATGGAACCTCATGTATCTGATATATCTGTTGAGTTGCGGAGATCAATGATAGATCTCCCTCCTTTCGATCTGTGGACTCAGAAATACTGGGAATAGAACCCCTTCCCCAGATGCTGTAGGGAACCTCCTCTATAGCTCCCTGCGCAAACAGCCTGGACCTGCTGAAGAAGTGTCTCATGAGAGGGGGTCCCTTGAAGGGGGGCAGCCAGGAGGGACATGCAGGAATTGTATCTCAGTGCTTATGCTGCCTTTGTCCATGGTAACCATATCCCAAGCACTGTAAAAGCAAGAGAGCTTGTTTCTAAACTGAGGAGACAGAAGCGCAGGACACCACTGGAATGCTGTCCTGGATATGCAAGTTAAAATGGCTGCATGCTGGACAGCGAGCTGGCTGAATGAAATTGGACCCAGAAGACCTTCACTTCTGTGACTTATGACCCTGCCTTTAAAAACCTTGCTACTTCTTGGGAAAGGATGTCCCTCCGACACCAGTGAGGAAGAATATTGCAGAATCATCTGGAGAAGAAGGGTTAGGGAACAACGGAGGCCAGCAGGTACTAGGCCAGGGACCCCTATCCTTACTGAGAGATTTGTGCTGGTCCCAGTACTGATGGTGATCCAAGGATTGAGAACAGTTCTTCGAAGGGGAAGGGGAAGAGGAAGAAGTCCCCAAACCAGAGCTTGAGAAGCTCTAGAAGTCATTTGGTGGGAACTGTGGAGCCACTCCTGAAGAAGAAATAACCGTCAGCCTCATCCAGAGCCCAATACAAAGAAGTCATCAGTGCCGAGGATGAATGAATAGTTGATGCTGTCAGTACTGGAGCAAATGACAGAGCCAAGACCGAGTTCAGCTGAACCGGATTAAAGTGTCTGTGGTAAAGACATCATCAGTACCAAAGACAGCATCCATGCTGATGAACCTCTCAATACCACAAAGAACTTTGACTGAGATGCTGCAGTCTTAGCCCCAGATGGTGTGGAATATGATGCTGACAAGTGAGACAGCTCTGCAACCCAACCAGACGTTGCCAGTGGCACAGCAGAAGAGACAGATGTAGAAGCCATGTCAGCTGACAACCCCTGGACTATAGGGGAATCAGGAACATAAAGGCAAAGCAGGTCTGACCCTGTTCCAATGGCATGGAGACTATTGGTGCCAATGCTGTTGTCATTGGTACTGGACTCTATGGGTGCCCAATGGCCAATACTGGAGGTGATGATACAGAGTCCAACTGATCTAAATGTGGTACTATGGAGGGCTACGTGGGCCATCTCTATAATACATACCAAAAGGAGTCTCAGTGCCGGTCAGCACTTCCCTTGGAAAACAATGAGGAGTCCCTTCAAGTCCTGGAACAGGCCTGGTTGGTCTCATGGGACCTCATCCTCGAAGGACCTGAGGAAGAAGAATGACCTCTCTTCCTGTTAGGGGATGCACCACATCTCAACCCAGTAACCACACAGTGTTGGCTACAAAGAAGAGTGCAGGGCCAGAGGACCTTAAGAGATCCCTGGTTCTGAAGCAGGGTTCATGGCCTGCTCTAAGAGGCGCTGTTTCAGACACAAGGGCCTGGTCTATACTACGCGTTTAAACTGAATTTAGCAGCGTTAAACCGATTTAACTCTGCACCCGTCCACACAACGAGGCCCTTTATATCGATATAAAGGGCTCTTTAAACCGGTTTCTGTACTCTTTCCTGAGGAGTAGCGCTGAAATCGATATTGCCATGTCGGATTAGGGTTAGTGTGGCCGCAAATTGACAGTATTGGCCTCCGGGTGGTATCCCACAGTGCACCATTGTGACCACTCTGGAAAGCAGTCTGAACTCGGATGCACTGGCCAGGTAGACAGGAAAAGCCCTGCAAAATTTAGATTTTCATTTCCCTGTTGCTCACGAGCTATCTGCATCAAGCTACAAGGTGGGCGATGCAGTCTCAAATCCAAAAAGAGCTCCAGCATGGTGGGACCATATGGAGGATACTGACGGATCGCTGTATGGGGAAGACAAATCGTCTATCAGGTCCGTTACGAAACCAAATGAGACAATGCAATTGAAAAAATCTCCAGGCATGAATACAGAGTCCACAGTCACAGTGCTGTTGACAAGTGTAATGGAAAGCCAAAAGAATGAGAAATGGACCGCTTATAATGCAGGAGGGAGGGGACTTGAGAGACTCCAGCCTATCCAACAGTCCCCGCAGTCTTCTGAAAAGTATTTGCATCTTTGGCTGAGGCTCCCAATGCCTGAAGGTCCAAAAACCAATGTTCACCGGGATCAGGGTATGTGTCGTCAATTTAGCACCCTCCCCCCCCCGAAATAAATGGAAAAAAACATTCTCAACCTTTTCAGTGTCACCCGATGTCCCACTGCATGCTGCGGTAGACAGGGGTGCTCCAGCGCCTGAAACGCTAGCTATCCCCTTCCCGAATGGCAAGACAGTACAGATATGACTGATATCCGTCTTCATCATCACCTGTGAAGGCTCCTGGCTGGCCTCGGTGAAGGTCGGCCGGGGGCGCCGGGTAAAAAGGGAATGAACTCCCGGCATCCCCCAGTAGATGTACAGAACGCTGGTACCATCCTGTTATCATAGCAACTGGAGGTTGAGCTCTACAGCCCCACCCCTTTCATGTCCTAAAGAAAAGATCTGTACTGCCCTGGACCTAATCATAGCAGCTGAGGCCTTTCTTCCCCTCAGTTAATCTAGCTAAAAAAGTCAAGTGTTCTTATCCTGCATTCTTTATTACTCATCACACAAAATGGGGGACATCTGCCACGGTAGCCCAGGAGATTGGGGGAGTGAGAACAAGGGTGGGGTTGTTGCAGGGCGAGGCGCCCCTAGAAAGATGCCGCTCACCAATGTCTGCGGGATCCTGGGCCTGACACGGAGCGGTGCTGTGCTCTCGGTTCTCTGTAACACTTGCCCATTCTAGCAAGGACTGACTATTTTAGACAAAATAAAGAAGGGACGACCAGGGAGTCATTCCCATTTGTCCATGCCGCCCCCGGTCGACTGCAGCAAAGGCCAGCCAGGACACCCATGACAGCAGCAATAGGTAACAGAAACAATTGATTAACTGCACGCCAATTTACAAATGGCATGGCAGACGGGTCATAGGAGGTAACCTCTCTGCTACTCTTGCAAAAGGTCACATGATGCCCTGCGTTGGCACTGCAGTACCGTGCTGTCAGCAACATCCAGTACACTAACTGGGTGACAGTGCAAAGCAAAACGGGCCTCCATGGTTGCCAAGCTATGGCGTCTGCCTGGGCATCCAGGAAAAAGGGTGCAAAATGATGTGCCGTGCTTCAGAGAAACAGGACTGAGTGACGACATTTACCCAGAATCACCCACGACACTGTTTTTGCATTGGGATCTCAACCCAGAATTCCAATAGGCAGGGGAGACTGCGGAAACTATGGGATAGCTACAGGATAGCTACCCACAGTGCAACGCTTCGGAAATCGATGCTAGCCTCTGTACATGGACGCACATTGCCGAATTAATGTGCTTAGTGTGGCAGCATGCACTTGACTTTATACAATCTGTTTTACAAAACCGGTTTATGTAAAATTGGAGTAATCCTGTAGTGTAGACATATCCAAGATCTCTTGTCAACTTTATCCTCTTCTTAAATGAACTGTATATAGAGAACCTTTCCTAAATGTGCCCCTCTTGCAGGCACAACAAAAACCCTGGTAGGGGCATCACCCAGGGCAACTATCCATGCTAATTACTATAACTTAACCTAAGGGTACTCCTAAGCTACACTAACAATGAACTATATACAATAAATTGTCAGAGAAACAAACAGTGTGAGGTGAAACACCACACAGAATGCTCCAACTCTAGCCTTGACTGCTGAAAAGGAACTAAGGGGAATGGGGCGTGCTGCCCTTTAACAGTGAGGGGAAGGGCCAGAGCACCATCCAAACAGGTACTGCTAAGCAAAATTCCCTGGGTTCCATGTGCTGGGCGACACACACCTCACTGCAACTACATGAAGAAACACCAATTCTACAGAAGCTCCTAGCAGGCTGCTAAATTAACTTCTCACTTTCTAAAGCTCTCTGTTGTGTACAGCAGTGAGCCTGAAATCAGAGAAACAGAGGAAAAATGACTAAATTGCCCCCCCACTGTGGTAGAAAAGACACCGTCAAATCCATGCCTAGTGTCCAGAACAGCAGATACTCATGTATGAAGGTTTCAGTCACTACTTTCATTAATAAAAACAGGTTATAATTTTTTTTTCATATGTTTTACTACTAAGCTCATTTCTACTTTTTTTTTTTTGCATTGTAATTAGGCAGAATCTCTAAGAAAGTTGACAGAAAATATATATTTTTAGCATCCATTAGGTTGAGTTTGATTTTTACAGTAATGAGCACTGAAGAACTGCAAACTTAAACAGCTGAATATGACCTGGCCAACCCCAAATGTACTCTAGTTCACTTTTGAATAATATACGTTCCTTATAAGTAAAAACACTCAATGAAATTTTGAGGTACTTTCTTTAATTTAAAGAGTCTATCATTATTACAGAAACAAAGTTTATAAGTAGAGAATCCTTATAAGGATTAATCCTTGGCATGGTATGCTGCCAAGATACAGTGTAGCTGCAAGGGTTCTATGTGAATCTTCGTATGATAAGTTGCTTTCACACATACACACACTTGCTGAATGATCAAAATACTACTTTTACCAGCACAATGGAAAATAATGGCTCTCAAATAGTCCCTTTACCAGTGTGTCCTGAAATGTTTGTACAAAAGTAGAAATACACACCATATTATACTGTAGCATTAAACCAGTTATTATGTAGGAAGTTTTTAGGAAATTCATCTCTATAAATTGAAACTTATGAAATATTAAAATGAAAACTAACGAGTGTTGGTTACTTAGAATGAGTTCTATTTTACTGGCAGGTCAGATAAATTTTTTTTTGTTTTTATAAATTTCTAAACCCAGATGAACTCAAACACTGAAGCAACATACATAGGCTAAGAGAATTCAATATTGTTCCAAGGCACTTACTGAATCTCCATGACTAGATGAAAACCAGAACAAATTAGGTCTGACCAACAGTATATAATATAAAAATAACCTTTTGCTTACAATTTACAAAACGTATTACAATCTTTCTCTCTGCAAACCTGCAATTCTGGCTGTATGTCAAGAATTTTTTTGTTTTTAAATCAGAAACGGTTTTCTAAAATTTCAGGGCAAATAATTTACAAATAAGATACACACGAATTTAGAACATGCAGAGATTTCTTACATCTTCTGTTAATATTTTATGATTGCAACTTTATCAAATTATATTCCTACTTGCCCTGTACATATACAAAATAATGCATACATGGTAATCAAAAGTTAGCAAAAAGTAGTCCTTAAACTCAATTTCTCAAAAGTATCACTATATTAACAAATGTCTACAAGCAGCGTGTAACAGGGTTAAAAGACATTAAGGCAATAATACTTGGAAGTCAAAAATAAACCATATGCAATACTTTCTCCTAGGTGTAATAAGGCAGGTAGATGGCCCCAGCAAAAAGTTAGGTTGTAATACTGGAATCCACTGTTGTGAATAATATTTAAGGTTTTATGTGGGATGTAAAGTAAAAAGTGTACCATTCTATAGTTATAACTACACTGTTGTGTGTTAGTCCCCAAAAAGTAAAGAGTGGAATACTGTTTGTTTAGTTTTCAGTGGCACTTGACTTTTCCAGAGTGACCATTTTCTTTTTCATCATGTCCATTCTGATGGTGGCTCTCTTGGTCCTCTTGGCTTTCCACAACGGTTACCAAAACCTAAAAACAGAAAATATTTAAATTCTGTCAACTTTGAAAAAAGCAAATTCAGAAATATTAGCATTGAGAAGAATTGCTATTGTTAAAGCTGTTTCAGCATCTCCCACTTAAGATACTCCTATTTTTCAGGGACTTACAAAAATTCATGTAGTCTCAACACAAGAGTTATAAATGCAAGATGCTTGTAATAACGACAAACATGAACGAGATACTTTTATATTTCACTATTTCAACTCACATTTGGAAGGTACTTAATCCACAATGCCAAATTACAGTCTTTTATAATTTGCTTATTTTATTCCCCCAAATACCATGATTTTGGAAAATTGTTTATTTCCTCAGGTTTTCATAACTATACAGTGAAAATGTGTGGTAATCATTAAAGCATAAATTTTGCAGACTCTATAAACATGCAAGTGAGGATCGATTACATAATTAGAAACCCAAATAATTGCATGAGTAAAATATGACAATACATGGACAGTTTCAAAAAGGAAATTCAAATAAAAGCACATTACAGTATGCTCCATTTCTGAAAGGAATATATTAAGAGATTCATATTTACAGTAGCTGCTCTACTTTATTGCAACTAGGAGATTAAAATTTACAGCACTAATTGTCAAAATCTTTAAGCGAGGTCTAGTGCCTAGTATAGCTAGGCCGGCAAACCCTTCTATTGCAGATATAGCTAATACTGTTAAAGTGCTTTTGCATTTTAGTAAAGTAACCCATAATAGCTTAATACCAAATCTGTTTATGTGTGTACTTTTAGAGTTTTATGCTCCTAAAGAATACAAGAACAGCCGTACTGGGTTAGACCACAGGTCCATATTGACCAGTATTCTGTATTCCAACAGTGGCCAATGCCAGGTGCTTCAGAAGGAATGAACAGAACAGGTAATTATCAAGTGATCCATTCCCTGTCGCCCATTCCCAGCTTCCGGCAAACAAATGCTAGGGACACCGTCCCTGCCCATCCTGGCTAATAGCCATTGATGGACCTATCTTCTATTAATTTATCTAGTTCTTTTTTGAACTCTATTATAGTCTTGGCCTTCACAACATCCTCTGGCTAATTGTTCCACAGGTTTACTGTGCGTTGTGTGAAGAAATACTTCCTCATGTTTGTGTTAAACTTGCTGCCTATTAATTTCATTTGGCGATGCCTAGTTCTTGTGTTATGTGAAGGAATAAATAACACTTCCTTATTTATTTTCTCCATATCTATTATGATTTTATAGACCTCTTCAATATCCCCTATTACTTGTCTCTTTTCTAAGCCAAAAAGTCCCAGTCTTATTAATCTCTCCTCATATGGAAGCTATTCCATACCCTGAACCTTTTCCAACTCCAATTTTTTTCTTTTTTTTTTTTCTTTCTTTTTTTTTTTTTGAGATGCGACGACCACATCTGCATGCAGTATTTGAGATGTGGGTGTACCATGGATTTATATAGAGGCAATATAATATTTTCTGTCTTATTATCTATCCCTTTCTTAATTATTCCCAATATTCTGTTAGCTGTTTTGACTGTTGCCGCACACTGAGTGGATGTTTTTAAGAGAACTATCCACAATAACTCCAAGATCTCCTTCTTGAGTGGTAACAGCTAATTTAGACCCCAATATTTTATATGTATAGTTGATATTATGTTTTCCAATGTGCATTACTTTGCATTTATCAACACTGAATTTCATCTGCCATTTTGTTGCCCAGTCACTTAGTTTGGTGAGATCCCTTTGTAACTCTTCTCAGTCTGCTCTGGACTTAACTATTTAAGTAATTTTCAATCATCTGCAAATTTTGCCACCTCACTGTTCAACCCTTTTCCCAGATCATTTATGAATGTGTTGAACAGCACAAGTCCCAGTACATATCCTTGGCAGGACTCCTCTATTTACATCTCTCCATTATGAAAACTGACCACTTATTCCTACCCTTTGTTTCGTATCTTTTAACCAGTTATCAGTCCATGAGAGAACCTTCCCTCTTATCCCATGACAGCTTACTTTGCTTAAGAGCCCTTGTCAAAGGCTTTCTGAAAAGTTTAAGTACAGTATATCCACTGGATCCCTCTTGTCCACATGCTTGTTGACTCCCTCTGAATTCTAGTAGATTGGTGAGGCATGATTTCCTTTACAAAAGCAATGCTGACTCCTCCTCAACAAATCATGTTCTTCTGTGTGTCTGACAATTCTGTTCTTTATTATAGTTTCAACCAACTTGCCTGGTGCTGAAGTAAGGCTCACCAGCCTGTAATTGCTGAGATTGCCTCTGGCGCCCTTTTTAAAAAATTGGTGTCACATTAGCTATCCTCCAGTCATCTACTACAGAAGCTGATTTATGACCGTTTACATACCACAGTTGTTAATTCTGCAATTTCTCATTTGAGTTTCTTCAGAACTTTTGGGTAAATACCATCTGGCCCTGGTGACTTATTATGGTTTAGTTTATCAATTTGTTCCAAAGCCTCCTCTACTGACACCTCAATCTGGGGCAGTTCCTCAGATTTGTCACCTAAAGAGAATAGCCCAGGTTTGAGAACTTCCCTTACATCGTCAGCTGTGAAGACCGATGAAACGAATTCATTTAGTTTCTCCGCAATGGCGTTATCTTTGAGTTCTCCTTTAGCATCTCAATCATCCATTGGCCCCACTGGTTATTTAGCAGGCTTCCTGCTTTTGATGTACTTAAAACACGTCTTGCAATTACTTTGAGTCTCTGGCTAGCTGTTCTTCAAATTCTCTTTTGGCCTTCCTAATTATATTTTTACACTTGATTTTCCAAAGTTTATGCTTCTTTCTATTTTCCTCAATAGAATTTAACTTCCATGTTTTAAAGGATGCTACTTTTTAAAAGTGCTACTAAATGGAATGCATATAGTGAATGAGTAAACATTTATATATTTATGTACTAAATTTAAACAAATACATAAAAGGGTCAGTTTTGAATGAATGGCAATTACCAATATCTGTGATTTCTACTGGAATTTCTGTAATTTGACCTCTTATATCAGTGGAACTGGAAAGAAGAATCTGAGGTATAGGATCAGCTGGTGTTTTGTCGCCCATTTCAAGATTATCTGGAAAACAAGAGATTTTAATATGTTAGGCAAGCAATTTTTGTGGCATTCTTAATTTCAAAATGATGCTTTCAAGTCAAACTTGATTTAAATTTTACCCTCTGTAGAAAACAGCCTTTATAAAATCTATGACTAATAGAAATGTTTTTATTCCAGTAGAAACAGTTTTTTCTTTTAACACTTCCCTAAAGTGTTTGTAACCCAGGCACTGCAACACTGAGAACTGAAAGTGCTTATAGTAAAGTTTCAGCAGTTGAACTAATACCACTGGTCTTCACTGACCAATCTTAGCAAAATCCACATATTAAAGTTTCACTTATTTCAATATGAAGTAAAGAAAATTTAAAAATTCCTTCCGTTTTTATCTTCTAACCAACTAGTGTCAAAGGTAACTATGTAAAATATGATTTAAATTCACAGTATCTTTAATATATTCATATAAGTAGCTGTATTCATGCTTTCCTTTCAGCTTATATTTGGTGCTTCTGAGCAACAGAACAGAATGCATTGTAAATACTTCAGGCTTTCACCAATTTATTTTGGAGCTTCATTAATGAGGTTAGAGTATTTGTGAAAATTAGCTCATATTGTAAAATAAAATGAAAATTAATTCAATATTTATATAGTACATACAGAAGTAAACGAGTAGTTTGGAAATGAAGGTGAAAAGATAAGACTTCGTTTGTATATTAGTATAACAGCTACAGTTGGGTAGGAATAATTTTTAAGTCAGGTTGTTGTAAACCTAACTATTATTGTGACAAAGTGCAATAGGCTATAGGCTACAAAAACTATTGTAGATTTAAAAAAGGATAAAGAATTTAAGATGTTTGGTGATTATGCAATGCACATCCCCTGCAGTTAGATCAATTCAGTAGCTAGTGCAAACAGGGTAACTAACTCCTTTTGGCCTCCCACCATTACTTCAAGGCAATTCACAGACTAGTAACAAGGCAACTTGTTAGTTTGAAAGTTTCATTTGTATTCAAGAAGTAAATCAATCACTTACCAAGTTTTACACATCCAGCTGTTTTCAAGCCCTGTTAATATGAAATATTGTATTTTAAATGTCTGTAGGATACCTCAAAATAATTTGTTAAAGAATGTCTGAGATTCAAGGTAAAAGCAAACATTTTTGGAAGGAGATACCATAAGCAGAATTGGAAAATTTTACACTTCCTACCAGTGGTGCAGTCAGGAGGTGGGCCCCCCCCACAAGAGGGTGGGGGGGCCCACCTCCTCCCATCCCTCCTAGCAGGCTTTGCGTAGGATGATGGAGGTTCTGGCTAGGGTCCACCCGGGGCCCTGGATGCACACCCAGCTCCGGAAAGAGATGCAGCTCTCCAGCATGCATGAGTCCCAGCACCTGTTCTCATCCCATTGCCCCACGCCAGGCCTGGCTCCCTGAGGAGGCAGGCCTACCTTTTTTGAGCAGCTCCTCTGCCGCCAAGCCGAACACTCGCTTGCCTGCCCCTCCCAGTGGTGGATTACCACTGGCTCATGCCTAGGGGCCCCAGCCAATTGGGGTGCCACCATCCCCCAATCTGCTCCACCCAGCACTTCTGCCAGAGGGTTAGGTGTGGGGGCTTGCCCTGCTTCGCTCACCTGGTGCTTCTGTTGGGGAATGAGGCCAGGGCGTGGGGGCTTGTCGGCACCAGAGCGGGGGCAAGCCCTGGTGCCTTGACCCCACTCCCTGGCTGGAGCACCAGGCAAACAGGAGGAGCCAGGCAAGCGCTGGGGCCGGAGGCTACAGAAAACTCAATGTAAAAGTATGATAGACTCATGATAACAAGAGCTGATAGTTAATACATGAATTACTACTAAAATCATTGTTTCCATTCTGGAATGCTGGCAAATTAATACAAGTTATGATGCATTAAAGATACTGTTTGAGTGTAGGTAGCATTTAACTCATTTCATAGAACGTTCAGTTTCTGATTTTAATTTTCACGCCTGTTTAAAGCTAGAAGAGCTCTGTGCTACCACTTCATCTAAAGTATTGGTGACAAAAAATGCAGAACGTTAGCACTCAAAATTCAGAACAACAGCATAGAAAAGCAGCTCAGGTTTAATTTTAAAAATTAAATTGATATAGGTTACCAGTTAAAGCAAAAGGGGGGAGTTAACTTGGGCAGTTGAAGTTTATCAACAATTATAAACATTAAAAAAAAAATATTCTTTTACATTTGGCTGTATATTAAAAAGGTTTAGTTCCAGAAGCTAAAAATTAACATGTACTTGTCACTCATACTTACTGTAGATTCTGTTTGTTCAGGAAGATTCTGATCTTGCAGTATACGCCTTTCAGCAGATTGTGAAAATGTAACAGGCTTGGTCAAAGGTGCATCTAATAAAAATGAAATTTTCAAATCAAAATATATTTCAGAAATGTAGACACTGTGATCTTCTGAGTTTCAATACCACAGCAAGGACCTTCTTAACAAAATTTTAGAGATAAATTACATTAACAACTTTTTCTAAGAGGTCTTTAAAACAAACAGTATTCACAATATTTCTAAGCAACATTTTGTTCAAGACACTTAATGAAGAACTTCCAAAATTACAAAGTGCCACCGATCAAAATGCAAAATCACAAAATTCCCTTTTTTGCTTAAAATTGGATAGAATTTCCTACAATGAGGGAATTCCAGTTGGTAGACAAATGGGTTAGTTTTTAGGTAAAATTAAAAAAATGCAATACATCAATTGCAAAAAAAATTATACCCTCAATATATACAACATGCAAAACTTGGATATGCATTGATAGAGTCCACAAAATTCTATTTTGACATCTCAGGCTAGAATACAACATTATATGCAAAAGAAATTTTAGAGGGAGAATCATAGGTATTTATAAAGTCACAGTTACAGATGGTACAAAACCAAGGATTACAAACCCAAAAATTCAGAGCTAGGGTTAGATCTGAAATATCACAAAATGTCAAGCCAAGGAAATGCACAAATAACCATAATTCTTCCCTGTAGTGACACCATACAAAAATATGATTCAGATTATGGCATTTTAGCATTTTTTTGTCTGAATTAAATGTTTAAAGACAGAATTTTCTTCTCACGTCTCTACAGGGCAGAAATAAGATTGTTTAGGTACTGCAACTATACATTTTCATATCTTAAGGTGCCTTGATTTCTTTCAGGTTTAACTTTCAGTCTGAATTTCCTGGGTTTGTGACACTTTCTTTTGAGATAATTACAGCATCCCTGATTTTTTTATTTTTTTTTTTAAAGCTTTAGCACTCAACCTTAATTCCATTTTAAACAATTTTTGTCTGCAAATTTCCTTTTAAAAATGGTTCTTACATGGGCACTACACAAATTCCAACAATGTTACGATGTGATAATTTTAATGGATTTGAAAATATGAAGCAAAAACCTTATTTTTTTATTTTAAATGTTAACTTTTATGACCAGATTCACCAGTATGCTTAGAAGTGCCAAGCAGTAAGAATGTACACACACCTTCTCCTTCATTAAGTTTTTCCTGTCCTCCAAACTCTCCTGTGTACAAACATGCCACCTAATTCTCCCAACTGCCTGGATCCTGCATATTCCCTTGTGCACCCCGTTTTCTCCTCCCTTTCTGCTCTCTTTGAATTGATCTGGTTCAACAGGTAGCTTTTGTGGAGATATAATTAGGATTAATGGTAATTTTTTGCCATTATTTTTCATAACAAAATTTGCCAGGGTTTAGTGCATTAAATCTTCAGAGAAACTGAAGAATTTGCCGTCATTCAAAATGGCCTTCATCTCCCATTGTTCTCAATGAGAGATGCCAAGTCGCACTCAAAATGGTGGCCTCCTATGTTGCCAGGAGGTAGAAGAGAACACTCCAGGAGAGATGCTCCTCTCAAGATCGTCACCAAGTAAGAGTTGTGGTTTCAGTCTGTCATGTCTCATTGTTCTCCATCATTTTGAAAGAGGGCTGTTCTTTGTGGATTTTCTATAGATCATTATTTACTATTTGCTGAATGAGAAACTTTTAGTTACAAAAAGTAATTGGGGAATTTAATTTTTTTTTTTTTTTAATTCTTTAAATGTAGCCTGGACAAGATTTCAGTGAGTTTTAACTATGTCAGAAGTGTGAAGGGTCTGCATTATTCCATTACAGAGATCATTCAGGACAAAAAAATTGTTTGAATAGGATGCTAACTTGCTTAAGGAGCCCATTTTAATTAATTTTGATTCAGACAAAACTGATTTATTTATGAATTCTCAGAAAATAAATACTACGCTCCAGGAGTAAGTGCTCTAAAATCCAGTTCATCCTTAACTATGGATCACAAATGGCACTTTCACAGCTCAGGTAATTTCTATAGGAATTTTTAATGAATCAGTAAACTCAGAGGTTGTACCATACGACTGGAGAATTGCTAACATAGTTCCTATTTTTAAGAAAGGGGAAAAAATGTGATCTGAGTAACTATAGGCCTGTTAGTTTGACATCTGTAGTATGTAAGGTCTTGGAAAAAATTTTGAAGGAGAAAGTAGTTAAAGACATTGAGGTCAATGGTAATTGGGACAAAATACAACATGGTTTTACAAAAGGTGAATCAATGCCAACCAACCTGATCTCCTTCTTTGAGAAGGTAACAGATTTTTTAGACAAGGAAACCACAGTGGATCTAATTTACCTTGATTTCAGTAAGGCATTTGATACGGTTTTCACATGGGAAAGTTATTAGGTTAAATTGGATAAAGATGGGGATCAAATGAAAGTTGAAAGGTGGATAAGATCTGGTTAAAGGGAACTACAACGGGTCGTACTGAAGGTGAACTGCAGGCTGGAAAGAAGGTTACTGTGGAGTCTCCTCAGGGATCCGTTGTGGGACCAATTTTTATTTAATCTTTTTATTTATTGACCTTTGGAGCCTAAAAAAGTGGAATGTGCTAATAAAGTTTGCGGATGACACAAAGCTGGGAGGTTATTGCAAACGCAGAGAAGGACCAGGATATCATACATGAAGGATCTGGATGACCTTCGTAAAACTGGAGTAATACGTAATAGGAAGAATTTAATAGTGAGAAATGCCAAGGTCATGCATTTAGGGAATATAAGATTTTTTATAAATTGAGGGACACATCAGTAGGAAGTACCAGAAGAGTGAAAGGACCTCGAAGTATGGTTGATCACAGGATTACTATGAGCCAACCAAGTGTGATACAGCCTTAAAAAAGCTAATGGGTTTAGGATGCATCAGGCGAGGTATTTCCAGCAAAGACAAGGAGGTGTTAGTACTGTGGTATAAGGCCACTGGTGAACATCATTTGGAATACTGTGTGCAGTCTCTGGTCTCCATGTTTACGGAGGATGAATTCAAACTGGAAACAGGTACAGAGCAGGGCCACTAAATGATCCGAGGAATGGAAAACCTGTCTTATGAAAGGAGACTCAAAGAGCTTGGCTTGTTTAGCCTAACCAAAAGAAGGTTGAGGGGGGATATGATTGCTCTTTATAAATATATCAGAGGGATAAATATTAGGGAGGGAGAGGAATTAAAGGTTAGTACCAATATGGACACAAGAACAAATGGATATAAACTGGACACTAGGAAGTTTAGACTTGAAATTAGACGAAGGTTTCTAAGCATAAGAGGAGTGAAAAGACATCTGGCTTTAAGACTAAGCTTGATAAGTTTATGGAGGGGATGGTATGATGGGATAGCCTAATTTTGGCAATTAATTTGGCAACTCATCTTTGATTATCAGCAAGCAAGTATGCCCAGTGGTCTGTGATGGGATGTTAGATGGGAGTGGGATCTGAGTTACTACAGAGAATTCTTTCCTAGGTGGTGGCTGGTGAGCCTTGCCCACATGTTCAGAGTTTAACTGATTGCCATATTTGGGGTTGAGAAGGAATTTTCCTCCAGGACAGATTGGCAGAAGCCCTGGAGGTTTTTCGCCTTCCTCTGCCGGATGGGGCATGGGTCACTTGCTAGAGGATTCTCTGCAGCTTGAAGTCTTCAAACCACAATTTGAGGACTTCAATAACTCAGACATAGGTTAGGGTTTTTTTTACAGGAGTGGGTGGGTGAGATTCTGTGGCCTGCATTGTGCAGGAGGTCAGACTAGATGATCATGGTGGTCCCTTCTGACCTTGAAGTCTATGAGTCTATACAAAATTCTCTAGAGCATTACCAATCTGCTCAGACCTGATTTACATTAACTCCTTTTACTTATTTACTAATTAAAGCCATTGCTGGGTTTATAAGTGAAGTATACACACACAGTGACTGATTTATTAGAGTTGGAAGTGTTATCTGTTTCAATACGTTACAGTAGCACTGTGCTAAATACATGTAACAATATCGGACTGGACTGCTGCTTCTGCTGGACACAATGGAGTCAGGCAACAAGGAGCTGTAAACAGCTCCCTTATTCTCTGCACAGCCCTAGACATTGCTTAGAGCAGCCTAATGCTATTCTATGATAGGGACTGTTGCTAGCTGTCATAAACAGATGGTTAAGGGTTAATGCCTCTTTTACCTGTAAAGGGTTAAAAAGTTCACCTAGCCTAACTAACACCTGAGGAACCAGTGGGGGAACAAGATGTTTCAAAAGGAAGGAGGGAAGTTTTTCCTTTGTTTAAAGTTTCAGTTTCACCTGGAGTGAAAAATATGAAGGAACCAGCCTCTTATCAGAGTAGTAAAGTTTTAGAAAGGAATAAATAGGGTTATGTTTATTTCTTTGTAACCTGTCTTATGCAATTAGAGGTAGAATCAAATTGGGTATTTGGGTATTTTTTTGTGTAACTAAATTTGTGCCCAGGGGAACATCCTCTGTGTTTTGAATCTGTTGTCTGTGAGAGTAGCTGGTATGCTAGTCTCTCCCAGAGGGTTTTCTTGTATCTTTCTTTTCTTTAATTAAAAGCCTTTTTCTTAATACCTGATTGATTTTTCCTTGTTTTTAGATTCAAGGGGATTAGATCTAGACTCACCAGGGATTGGTGGGAGAAAGGAAGGGGGATGGTTAATTTCTCCTTGTTTTAAAATCCAAGGGATTGGATAACTGGACTCACTGGAATAGGTGAAGAGTCTGCTCAAAGGCTAAGCCCAGGGAGGGGAAAGGTTTCAGTGGGAAAGGGATGAATCCCCCAGAAAAAAAAAAAAAAAATTTTTTCTGAAAATTCTGGATGGTGGCAGCGATACCAGATCTAAGCTAGTAATTAAGCTTAGAAGTGTCCATGCAGGTCCCCACATCTGTACCCTAAAGTTCAGAGTGAAGAAGGAACCTTGACACCAGCTGATTTGAAGGATCATCTATCAGATGAGGAGAGAGTAGTACAGCATACACCAGCCACACTCCCTCCTCAACCCCTGCATTAGAGGTTACAAGTGTACTGAAGAAGCAGACAAGTAAATCTTTAGTGGAGAGGGGGAAATACAGCCACACTTCTATCCCTGCACCAGTCTCTTCAAACTATCCTTAACATAGTGTTACAAGTTTTTAGTATAGTGTATTTTAAGAACATATCCTTTTTTCAGGAAATGTTGACAAGCCATAAACTCAATTTTTATCAGCACTCCCATCAGCTGTATCCAGGTACATGTATTAATGTATTACTATGCTAAATGGATGTAGGTATAGAGAGCATAACGATCAAGTTTGCAGATGACACAAAGCTGGGAGAGGGGATGCCCATACTTTGGAGGATAGAGCTAAAATTCAGAGGGATCTTGATAAATTGGAGAACTGCGCTATAGAGAACCAAATGAAATTCAACAGAAACAAATGTAAGGTGCTACACTTATGGGGGAAAAATGCATAGGTGGGGAAACTGGCTTGATATCTTTTTAATTCTTTAAAACAAACAAAAAGCAGCAGCACCCAGAACTACTGTATTGAACTGGTATTATTCAGAATTATTTTATTCCCCAAACCTGTAAAACGTAACAGAAGAGACTCACTCTGTTCACTTGCTAATACAAATGATTCTGGTGTTCTTTCTGGTAGTGGGGGAGAGGAGTCTTCACTCACATCAGCATCTAAAATCAAATGTATTACTGTAGTTAGACAAACTGAGAATGATGTAGCTTTGTTTAAACAAACAGAATTTTTAACAACACTTAATAGGTCAATTTTTACAAGACCACAGTATAAGGCATTGTATAAAGAAAAGTTTAAAACCAAATACAGATGCAACAAACAGGTTTATACAGCAAATGAAACCATTTCCTCTATCACTCTCATATTTTAAGCGTGCAAACTCTTTGGGGAAAGGGCAGTGTCTCTGTACTGTTCAGTAATTAGTTCACTGATAGTGTTCAGCAAATCAAATAGATGAAAAACTACTTTCTGTTCAGATGCCTAATGTTCTTCAATTTGTACTTGGAGGGGGAAGAGTATCTCCTTAGTGGTGTTTGAAAAGTTTTTAGTAATAAGCTCAAAACAGTAATAGAAATAAAGGAAAAAATAAAAAAGTTACTCTGCCTGTTTAGAGCAATGAAGCAAAAACAATGTTCTGTGCTACCCACTCTGAATTTAAAGAGAATTAGGATGTCTCTGTACTGGAGAGCTCTGCTATTGCTTCTTGAACCTTGAGGGTTGTGTCAGTGCCAATAGCAATAGCCCAGTGTATCCACAGTAGCCATTTAGTTTTACTTACAGTTCTGCCCTGTGATAAAAGAAGAAGAAGGGGGCAACTCCCTTTTATGGACACCCAGCCAGCCAGTTAGCTACAAAATCCCTGTTAGTAGCTGTTCTCTACTTGCTTTACCTGTAAAGGGTTAAAAAGCCCACAGGTAAAAGGAGGGAGTGGGCACCTGACCAAAGAGCCAATGGGAGGGCTAGAACTTTTTAAAATTGGGAAAAAAAATTCCCTATGTGTGTGTCTGTTCTCTGGAGAGAGGAGACACAGAGCAGCAATGCTGTAAGAAGCTTTAAACCAGTTATGAAAAATCATCAAATCATACCAAGGAATTTCTTATCTGAACCCCAGATAAGCAAGTACATCAGGGAATGTCTAGGAAGATGTGATTAGGTTTCTCCCTTATTTCTTTATAGCTTGTGGACGACTCTGTGCTAACCCCAAAATGCTTTTGTTTCGCTTGTAACCATTAAGCTGGACCTCAAGAAAACTATTCTTGATGCTTAATTATTATATTTGCTCTTTTAAAATCTAGCAATAGCCTAAGTTCCAAATGTATTTTCTTTTTGTTTTTAATAAAATTTACCTTTAAGAACAGGATTGGGTTTGTGTGTCCTAAGGTTTGTGCTTGTTTAATTAGCTAGTGGCAACAGCTGATTTCCTTTGTTTTCTTTCTCAGCTCTTCCCCAGGGATGGGGGAGGGAGTGTAAGGGCTCGCAGGTACCCACAGGGAGGAATTCTCATGTGTGCCTTCCTGAGTCAGAAGATTTTTTTGTTTTTTGGGCGCACTTGGGTGGTGGCAGCATCTACCCATCCAAGGTCAGAGAGAAGCTGTAATCTTGGGAGTTTAATACAAGCCTGGAGTGGCCAGTATTTATTTTTAGAATCCTTGCGGGCCCTCACCTTCTGCACTCAAAGTGCCAGAGTGGGGAATCAGCCTTGACATGCCTCACGTCTATACACAGCACACTAATCAACCTTTGTAGGCACACTGCCTCTCGAGTTTCTAAGCCCACAATTTCAGGTTTCCTGAAACAATGGCTTGCTAGATATTTGAAAAATGTTTCTGCAAGCCCATGGAAATTATGAGAGAAGAGGAGCCAAAATCCCAACTCCTTTAGAAACATAACCATTCATATCCATGGCCTGTTTGCAAAACGGAAACAAAATAAGACAATTTTCTACTGGAGGTAAGAGAAGACTACTATTTGTTATTAAATATTGTTTTCTTTGCCGGTGGTGGGTTTAACTTTATGCAACAGCTGTTGCTGATCCCATTTTGTAAATGTGTATGATTTTGATTGAAGATATTATAGAAAATGAGGTAGTCTGGTGTCCAGTGAGATTTAATGATACTATGAAGGATAAAATTTCATTAAGCAGAATAATTTAACAGATATACTGAAAACCATCTTTATTTAACAACACATACAGGCCAGCTGAAGTAATCAATGCAAAACGCATAATAAAACAAACAGTTTGTAACTAGATACTGTAGGGAAAGGAATTGCATATTCTGTGGATTCTCATTGTCTTTTTCTTAGTTCTGATGAGGGGCAGAGTTGCATAGGAATGCCCAGGAAGAAGCAGGTAAGAATGGACAGTACAATACGTAGTGCTCATGTCTAATGGCATTGTACTGAAGAGCTGGAACAGAATGCACATGCAGGGAGCCAGAGGGGAACAAACTGGAATTTGCCTCTTGCTCTGCATTTATTTCCTGTGAAGAGCTCTCTGTGGTACTCTTTTTCCAGTAGGCTCATTTCCCTGTCACAATAGATATATTCCATTATGGCTTCCTTGTTCTCTTCCCTGAATGTACACAAAAAAGGTTGACTGTCCTCAAACTTCAATTTCTTGTCCTTCACCTCAAATTCTATTGCTGTATATTTTCACACTCCTATGATGGTCACCATTTCATCTCTCGCTCTGCTTTAGCAGAAGACAGGTCAAGCATCTGCTCCTTGTGGTGCTGCCTGTTCACTATCTTGGTGTAACTAACATTTCCAAATTGTGGCCTTGATGCAGTAGTGGTTTCTAAACCGAGAAATAAGGAGAGAGTCAACAGGCATATTAATGTATTGACCACCCTTGAGGTATCAAGGAGTGTCATAAAAGTAGCATTAATTTCCCTTTTAAATTCAAAGTCTAAAGATAATCTGTAAAAGATTTATTTTAGAAAACTGAATATGAGCCCTTTTTGCTTCATTATGATTTAGAAAACTTTTGAGTTCGTATTTTTTACCTGTCGCCTTTGAAATATCAGGAATACGAATTTATGTCTTTCCCAGTTTTGATGGAAGACTTACTGGATATTTCCAGAGAACATATAGTCAGCTCTCACATCTTAACAGAAAGTTAGGGCATGCTGAATTTTTAACAAAGGTTTCCTTTTTCCAAAATGTTAGTGACAGAACAAAAGTGGCTACAAATACCTTCCTCTTTTCATTGTTAAGCTTTTACTCTAAGCTCTTATGACATTAATTCAGAGGAGTAAATTAACAGCAATATATCTTGTTTAGAGGACCTTTCATCTCCCAAGTCCTCATTCAAAACTTGCACATCAGCTTGTGTCCAGAAAGAGACACTGCAAAGAGATCTTTCAGCACCCAGAACAGTTCTGGATAAGCCTTTATCCACATCAGTTCTGGATTTGGACCCATATGTCCTTTCCACCTTTCCTTGTTCCTCAACAGCACATTGACAGCTTTTTGATGCTGTCCAAAATGAACTCAGACTATAGATGATGATGTGCTGAGAATATTATCAAGGCGTCAAAAATAGGTGTCTTCCATGCTGCTGTGGTGCAACTGTCAACATTCCAGGCCTTGTTGCACTGGACCTTCAGATCCTTTGTCTTCTCCCAGAATTAATGATACTTTTGGCGAGACATTTGGAACCCAGCTGTAAAACATGATATTATGGATCAGTTCAGCTGGGAATAATCTGCTGGTTGCTCCAGGTTCTCATGAACACCCAAACACTTCCAAGTCAGCTGGATGCACATTTAAATGATGGTTTCTTCTGACATACTACAAAAGTGGCCTGATAACTCAAGAGATTGTGAAAACACATGTACTGACATCCCAAGCACGTGCAATCCAATTTGAATGGGTGAAAGGCTTCTACCAAATTTGACCCTTGTACAATACAGAAGCACCTAAACAACGATCACTGCACTGTAATGCATGCTAATTGCACTGTTGCAGCTGTTATGCCAGCACTGTTCTCTACCCTGGTGATGCAATGGCGGAGATGAACAGATATCACAATTAACTCAAACGACATCCACGAAGTCCATGAGCACTGGTGCACTGTTGAAAGTCTGGCATGTGGACTTGCTGGCATGCCTGTAACACTGGTTAGCATGCCAAATTTTTCTAGTATAGACAAGAAAAGTTCACACACATGTATATGATCTCTTCTTTAGGGCTTTTAACTAATTATTAGCACTTTCATCTCATAGTACTTTACAACAAAGTAAGCATCACAAATAGCCTTTGTGCGGTTTGCACAGGGTGGCTGGCCTCTTAAATGAAGTGGATCCAGCTTCTCTGGAGACTAAGAAGTGCACCTAGTTGGGAGTCTAATGAAGGGGCAGCTGGCACCTGATTGGGAGTATAATTAGAGAGAAGACAAGACAGGAGAGCTTGAAAAGGACTGGGAAGGACTCTACAAAAGGAAAAACTGCACGACAGCTCCTTAGAATCTAGGCCCAGGGAGGGCAGGAATAAACTATCTAGCTATGAAGAACAGCAAATCCCATCAGAAAGAAGACAGGCCCAAGATGTGAGGAGTAGCAGAAAGACTTCAGGAAGTGGTATGTCTGGGAAGGGAATAAACTGGGACGAACTGGAAGCAGCAGCACAAAACCATAAGAGGAAGGTGCAAAGTCTGAAGAATCTGGTATAATAGGCTGAGACTGAGAAAAATAAAACCCCAATGAAAAAGCTGTTTGAAACATAAGTGTCTGCATGATAATCTTTAACAGACAACATGGTGCATAGTCCTAGTGTGACATTGTGGAGGATGACTCCTGTTCACCTATACATGGTTGTGTTTAAAGGAGAGTCCCACGAAATACAAAGAAACCCATCATTTTAGGGGTGGTGCTCCGCTGAGGCCTGCTCCATTTGAATCTTTTTGTCAGAAAGGCCGAACTGCTACTGCAGCACTGAAAATCTTTATCATACAACCAAAGCATAAAGCCTTAATAGTCGTTCAAGGGCATTAAACACAATTTATAATCCTCATTTTAAGACCAGCCCTTGAATGTTTTTGCACCAGCATATTCTCTAATACAACACAATTAGTTACCAGGAAGAACTGCATTTGACCATTAGTTGGGGATTGGTCCTGCTTTGAGCAGGGGGTTGGACTAGATGACCTCCTGAGGTCCCTTCCAATGCTGATATTCTGTGATTAAACATGGTTCAATCAGCATAATACAAGGGAGACAGGTGAACCCACAATGACCAGGCAGCAAATATATGACAAACTAGAATCTACCACAGTTTAAAAACCTTAAAGGGGGAGAGTCCTCTGCCTAAAATGTTTTATCAAGTCTTCTAGAAACCATAGTTCAGACTTCATTTTTAAGTTCGCTCACACACGCCTCTGATGCAGTATTTCCATTGATCAAGCCTCTGGGTGCTGTGTTCTTCTTAAGTATCAGAGGGGTAGCCATGTTAGTCTGGATCTGTAAAAGCAGCAGAGAATCCTGTGGCACCTTATAGACTAACAGACGTTTTGGAGCATGAGCTTTCGTGGGTGAATCTGACGAAGTGGGTATTCACCCATGAAAGCTCATGCTCCAAAACGTCTGTTAGTCTATAAGATGCCACAGGATTCTCTGGTGTTCTTCTTAGTCTATCATCACCTTTATACCACACCTTGCATTCCCATCTTATTTACTTTTATGTCCTCACAGTATCCCTGCCAGGAGAACATGGCTAACATGTTCAGACATGAGGAGATAGACTTGATTATCGTCATATCTTGGGACTGACAGTAGCAAAACAGACAAAGCAACAGCCCTGGGTGAGAGCACCAAAAGTCTGAGTAGAAATACATTGAAAATAAACAGTTTAATATGAATTTACCTGTTTTTTACTAGTCTCGAGAAAGACCATTTTGGCAGATATGCTAAATAGGGGATGGAAACAAAGGGTATTTGCTTTTTGGTATGTGTCTGATGATTTTAAAAAACCTTAAAATAGGAATTAGCTACTTTTAACCCTTAGACTACATGCAAGCTATACTTCTCTTGTAAAAAGAACTTAATTCTGAAGTACCTGTAAAAATAGGGTTTTTTTAGATTTGTCAAAAGGTAATATTCTTTTGAATGTGTGTCGTATTTCTGACAGAAGCATAACCTAGGAAAAAATATGAAAACTTTCAAAATGCTTCTCTGAAGCAGCAGCAAGGCATCACCTTTGTTTACAAAAGTTGACTTCAACATCTCATATCACTGAACATCTTCCCCTCATTTTGGGCCATTCAAAGATGGTCAGACACACACACACACACACTCCTTATAATTACATTAACTTTAAAAAGGCATCAACTAAGAATGGACACTCTGGGTCAGATCAATAGTCCATCTAACTCAGTATCCTGCATTCCAACAGTGGCTGGGGCAGATGCTTCAGAAGGAATGACCAGAAAAGACGGTTACTCACCTTTGTAACTGTTGTTCTTCGAGATGTGTTGCTCATATTCATTCCA
>NC_133769.1:25762239-25974270 GCF_003597395.2 Chelonoidis abingdonii
ACTAACTAAGAACTATGTAGAACGGGTGAAACGCTAGGGATGTGGAGGTCAGCTAAGCCGCACTCCACGTTCCAACGACCGACACGGGTGGTAAGAAGGAACTGAGGAGTGGCCGGGTCGACGGGGGCATATATATGGTGCCGCAAAGGCGCCACGCCAGGGGGCGCCTGCCGACCCGCCGGGTGTTGCTAGGGGAAAATTCTTCCGACGAACGTGCACGCGGCGCACGCACACCTATTTGGAATGAATATGAGCAAGCACTCGAAGAAGAACAGGGCAATTACTGAGTGAGCCATCCTTGTCATCAATTCCCAGCTTCTGGCAGTCAGAGGCGTAGATACACCCAGAGCATGGGGACAGCTCTCTGACTACCTTGGTAATAGCTATCCATGGACCTATCCTCTGAACTTTTCTAATTCTTTTTTTAACCCAGTTATGCTTTTGGTCTTCACAACACTTTCTGGCAAGAGTTCCATACGTTGAGTGTGTTGTGAGAGAAAGTACTTCCTTTGTTTTAAACCTGCTGCCTATTAATTTCATTGTGTTATGTGAAGGGATAAATAACACTCCCTTTTTCACTTTCTTCACACCATTCATGATTTTATAAACTGTATTACATCAGCACTTAGTTGTTTCTTTTCTAAAATGAACAGTCCTGTCTTTTTAATCTCTCCTCATATAGAAGCTGTTCCATACTCCTTAACATTTTTGTTTCCCGTCTCTGTACTTCCCCCCTCAATATACATATATTTTTTTGAGATGGGGCAACCAGAACTGCATGCAGTACTCAAGTTGTGAGTGTACTGTTGATTTATATAGTGACATGATGATTTTCTCTCTGATCTATTGCTTCTCTAATGATTCCTAACATTCTGTTAGCTTTTGGACTGTTGCTGCACATTAGTGTTTGATGTCACCTGCTCAATTATGTTTAACATCTTTCTTTTGAATGGAGCTAGGGTGTAAGCCTGTCTTCCTCACCCCATTCTGATGCAGCGAACTACAAAAATCATAGAGCCCAACAGCTGTATTAGATATGCATCATCTGTTCACATTGTAACACATTTCTCAAAGAGCGATAAAGCAAAGATTACTGTTTTTCACAAATATACTTTAACCAATGGTGACAGCAGCCAGATAAATTACTCAGAAAGGTGTACTGCTGTTATGTTTTCTACTGTGAATGTAGTTATGCAAACTAATTGTATACCCAACATTTAACAGACTGTGATATTTGTTAAGTACACAAAAAATTTACACTAATTTCCAAGTAGCCAAAGTGGTGGAATGAAGGGGCAACCTAACTTCAGATGAGAAGAATGAGACTGTTGAAAAGGTAGAAACAGGCTATTCATGGAGTAAATGTTTCTTAATACAGCACTTGAGACAGTTTATCAAGGTTTCTAGTAATACAACAGGGTTAACTCACAGGAGAAAAGAAGATTGGAAAACTAAATTAGATTGTTGCAGAAGCAGCTATACTGTCAATTTAAAGTTTAAGATTTATAATTAAATATTTCTCTGCAATACTGTCTTAAAATTATGAATATTTTCCCACTCTACAGATTAAATGTGACAAATATAGCTGAAATACAAAAAACCTACCTTTTTCATCTTCAAAATGTCTTATGCTTGGAACATCTTGTCTAGCAATGGACATTGATAATACTTTTCTAGA
Source organism: Chelonoidis abingdonii (assembly GCF_003597395.2). Lineage (NCBI taxonomy): Eukaryota > Metazoa > Chordata > Testudines > Testudinidae > Chelonoidis > Chelonoidis abingdonii. Next base: position 25,763,918 of record NC_133769.1, read on the forward strand.
AGAAATGTTTTCAGTACTAGTGGAAGCACAAACTGTGGCACTTGCGGTTGAAATATTAGACATACTTTTGGTCACGGCTCCATCAACGTTCCTCTCATCTGTGTCAGAATCATCGGAATGAAGAGGATTAGTAAAACAGAGGGGTGCTCTAACTAAAAGCATACTGCTCTGATGATCAACCGTTTCACTGGAAGAGCATTCTACTTGAGATGTGGGGTTTGGTACCAGAGAGGCTGTTTTAATACCATGACTTAAGACATCTGAAGACATATCCTCAGACACAGATGTAGGCAGTGCATTTTCAGGCCTGTGTAGTGACCACAAGGCATGCCCCTTCTCTTTGAGAAGCAGACGGTCGGGTCTTGGTGGAGCATCAGAATCCTTCTGGCTCTGCAGCCCTTCCAGTGAAGCTACTAAGGCTTTGTTTTCCATAGTAGAGTTTTGAGAAGAGTCTACAAGTGAATCCCCTGAACTATGATCCAGTGGCTTAGAGTTCTTATCCATTACACAAGATGAAACAGACTTCATTTTAATTGCATGTCCTCGGTTCAAAAGAGTATTCCCATCAAAGCTTCGTGGTCCCTCCTGAAGAGGTACCTTCTTAATTTCAAAACTTAAGTTACGCTCAAGTTTTTTCTCCACACGTTCACTGGGTTCATTTTTCCCTGAATGTTCTGTTGATTTATTATAGTTTTCATTGAGGTCTGTTGAATGGTCTGATGAAACTATGTGCAAAACTGGCTTTGGATGGTATCTGTCATTGTCCTGCCACACAGTAGTGACTGTCGGATAAGCTGAAGGAGGAGATGGTGTTAAGATGGGTGGTACTGGGTGAGCCTCTGGAGGCTGCAAGATTTCTTCCTTAACGTCTCCTTCTACAAGACAACTGCAAAAAAAATAATTATGTAAATTCTCTGTATTTCAGCAATATCACATCTGATATTATAGTTCAAAAAAATTCGGAAACATCCAACATACATTAATCTTAAAGTCTGGGCAACACTTCTACTGCTTGCCAAAAATGGTTGTATAATATGGCTGACAGAGCAGATATGAACCAAGCACAACAGTCTAAATGGCAAGGAAATAGTTGATAAGTCTTCCAAAGTATAACTTGGAAAAGATTCTTGATAATGCCACAAATACAACTTTTAAGGCCAGATCTTACAAATCTTAACCCATAAAAATAACTTCAAAGCAGATTTTCCCCTCACTTTCCTCCCCACAGCTGACTCTACAGAGAATTTGTAGTGCGGTCAGACCTTAAGAACATAAGAATGGCCATACTGGGTCAGACCAAAGGCCTATCTAGCCCAGTATCCTGTCTTCCAACAATGGCCAATGCCAGGTGCTTCAGAGAGGATGAACAGAACAGGGGATCATCAAGTGATCCATTCCCAGCTTCTGGCAAATAGAGGCTAGGGGACACCATACATGCCCATCCTGGCTAATAGCCATTGTGGCGATACTCCCTGAAAGATTTTGAGGAAAAAAAACAATTGGATTCACAGGAGCATAAAGCACCCTCTAAAAACACTGCTTTTAGTGAAGCTAGGAAAAATTCCCTATATTTAAACAAAAATAGAAATATTTGGAAAGATATCTTAAGATACTTAAGATAGCTCAGTTTGTTGCCCTCCTCCTCCCCAAATAAAAGTTGATTAGATATTTAGAGACATTTTAAACAAAAACACATTTTCTCCATAGATTTAATGATGGCAGTATTGTGAATATAGATTCAGTTTTTGTTACTCTGAAGGTTAGTTTATACACCAACATGTTGATGGCATAGCTTCAGTGAGTTACATACAGTATATAAGAACAGATTCATCTATTGGAGTATCTGATTTGTTGACAAGGAATTTCAATATTACCTTTTTTGGGAGAGAAAAGTGACGGGTAAGGTCAAAGACACCTCTGCAATTTTTTTTTTTTAAGTGAAATTTGTAGAGTGGATTTTGACATGAGTTTACAATTTATACTATTTATAGTAAGGTCTGGTAGAAAGTTTCCAGTTTTTGAGAAAGGGAGAAATATTTTAGGTAGGAGTGTATAAGATATACAAAATAGGCATCTAATAAAATTTACTGTAAGGTGAAACTGAAGTAACAGGTCTTCTTGATAAAATAATTAAAATGACTCAAGATTTGTTTAAAAAGTCTACACACAGGAATTGCTTGTTATATAGAGGTAGTTCTTCTTCAGAGCCATTAAAATTGAGGGTAGGGGGTGGGGTGGGGGTCTTTTCCACTATGAGAATAAGAATCAATTTCCCCTACAGTAAAATTAAGCAAAATGCATTAAGACACTTTCATTCAGCAGATGGTATTACAAGTGGAAAATGGCTCAAGCATAGGATTATATGCAAGAACATTTATGTAGTTTATACAATTAATTGCCCTTGTGATGTCATACCTTTTTGAAAGAGGGGAGAAGGGGAGCAATTTTACCCAGAAGGGTGAACTCAAACCTGTGGGTAAGGCTTTTAAAGAGTATGAGACATCTGAGGACATTTTGATGCAAGAAAAAAAACCTGGAATTTTGACAGACTTTGAATACTGGTTTTCTACATAAGTGAATCCAAATATGGAATTTCAATGTTTTTTGGCCTAACAGCTGGGTTCACTATACATGAATTTAACTTCTATCTAGTAATATCCCTTCTAGCTGGTTAAAAATAGCTTGGCAAAAAATCTCTTGCAGACATCTCATTGTGATTCAGAGACGTGTGGTTAACTGGAGCCGTTCTTTAGAAAAATGTTGTTCAGTTCTCAGAGTGTAAACCAGAGATGTGCTGAGCACCTGCAACATCCATTGATTCTGTAAAATGGATGATCAACACCTCTCAGGAACAGGTTTCTATTGTCTTCTTAAGTAATATGCCATTGCTTTAAGATGTTATAGTTTGTCAAACAGTAGTAATATAGCTATGTGAATTCCAATATTGGGTATGTAATATATTTGAATAATTTCTTTGTTTACATCCTCAGGAAGACTTTGCCTAAAATGTCAATGTGATATGCCTGTCACTTTTACAGGAAGGCTGCACCACTCTTGAATATTATGTAAATGAATTTCTGAAACATTCAACAAGCCACTAAAGAACAAGGTTTTAAAATTAGACTCTAGTATGCTATTTCATGTTCTGAAGACTGTCTACTTGTCCCTGGATTTATAGATGAAGTTTATCTAAAAACAATGAAATACTATTTCAGATTATGACACCTTTCAAAAACAAAAACAGAGGTGAGACAGTGAACCAAAACAGCACAAGAAAAACTCCTTATGACTTAGGTCTTCTCCTTCCAGCAGAGTAGGTGAGACATTTCCAGAATACTAAAAACTGCTTAGTTATCTTCATAACTTGAATAAAGATTCAGAATAGTTTTATGTTGTAGCAACATAGATTTCACAGAAAAAAAAATACTTGTCACAGTAAGCCCTGGAGAGAAAAGCTTTTAGATCTTAATCACCTTATTACTCCTCATAGCATTTAAATGAAATTCAGTGTAAAGATGTACTACATTTTCATAATCATTACACAGCTTTCATTATAAAATCTGAATATGCCCTGATTTGGAAGTTAACAGTTTGTTACTTTTTAAAAATAATTTTAACGCAAGCTCATTTATTTTATAGTGCCCTAAAGCGTACTGGGTGTTTCAGAGAAGGAAGATAATCTACATCCAACAAAGTTTATAATCTAAAATGTATAAACACAATAAGTGAGATGACAAACAGTAGGAAGAGGATGGGTAATGCAAATAGGGAAAAGCATTTCTATAGTACACCCATCCTCCAACCATGCACCAAAAGATTAATAAAATAGACAATTTAAATTTTAAATCACTCTGTGCTTAGTGGAAAATTGCAACTGTATTAAAAAAGGGGCAAAATGCAGTTTGGATTTAAATGAGAACTGGCTAGTGTCCAAATGAAAAATCCTCAATCCATGGTTACTCTGTTTAACACACTGTGGAGTTTTATCATCAAATAAAAGAGAGTGATGTCAAGGTCATGGAATGCAGCTGTTATGATCAACCGAAAATAGATACTGAGCTCTGCATTCTTCTGGATAATTAAAATAGGAACATTAAACTCTACGTTAAGTGGGCTGAAGCCAGACACCATATTCTACTTTATTTAAGCATCAGATCTTATTCAGTCATAAGGGAGAAATGCTACAATTTGCTCAACTTGTTAGAAACTGAATTATAGGTTATAACATATACCCATGCATCAGAAATGATCAAAAACAGCCCATTGGTGATTTTCTAGTAAAAATAGTTAAATGAAAAACGTTTTAAAAATCATCACTAACAAATTTAAATCAATGGCTGCTAACAGGGCTATTAGCAGCCAACAGATTATTGAACTGTTTTTAATTTTAGCCTAACTGAATATGCATTAAAAGGTTCTTTAGAGTTTGAAATGTGGCAGAGGAATTACTTGCCATTACAGTATGCAGCTTCATTCACAGTAAGTGGCGATTTGACTTGTATCATCAACATTCTAATCTCTTCTCTCCCAAATAAAGAACTATAGAAATAGAAACGAAATCAGGATGACGTAGAAACATTGTCTCATGTTTCCTTTACCACCAATTTCCTTCTCTCACGCCTTCTGTTTTCCCATTTTCAGCATTGGCTTACCTTTGTATGTTTGTAAAGTATTTTGGCTGTAATCAGTTTCATCATTTAAATGTTGGGTCTAAAGGATACTTTCAGTTTGAAAAAAAGTTACCATTTTTCATCCTACTGAACACCAATACCCATTATCCTTTTCCTTTACAGGTGTCTTACTTATTCTCTAGTGAACAAAGCTATCAAGTAATTAGATAAGAGAGCTTCAAGGACTTGGCTCACTGAAAGTTACTTGTGTAATTTACAACACCCCCTCTGGATCGTAAAGAACCAGCACATTATTGCTGGAGTTGAAGTAATTGAGTTCTACTATACGGAAATAAGTCTAAATTGCAAATTAATCAAAGCTCTGGCTTTACATCTAACACTAGGAATAGTCCAAAAGTACTCAGATTAAAAAAAAAAAAAAAAAAAATCAGGTGTGGCAATTGTATCAACAGGCACTAATATTGTAATACTAGAGTGAGATTTACTGAGGCAGTTAGCATGAGCACTAGTTACAGAACTTCCAGACTCAATGGCTCCCAGAATTAACTATACTATGTTGTTGCCAGATGAAATCGGGACAGCATGAGATGTTCTTATTCACAAGTTAGTGGCAGTACTCAGAATTTTTTTTTAATATTTAACGTTTTGCTAATATCAAGTTCAAACGATCTACTCAAAGATTATTCTGTTCAACAAGGAATTATTTGCTCATATTATAGAAAAATTTAAAATGTTTTGTACTGTGTTATCGTAAGTTGTTATAATTCCAAAACCATTAAAGAATGTTACTGGAAGATTCTTTTGGGAAGTAAAACAAGCCGAAAAGTGTATTTAAGACATCCTTTTCATGTGATTAAAAATTAAAAATGTCAAGAAACAAGAATTTACTAGAATTCTTTGAGGGGGTCAACGAACATGTGGACAAGGGGGATATAGTGTATTTAGATTTTCAGAAAGGCTTCAGACAAGGTCCCTCACCAAAGGCTCTTAAGCAAAGTAAGCTGTCATGTGATAAGAGGAAAAGTTCTCTCATGGACTGGTAACTGGTTAAAAGATACGAAACCAAGGGTAGGAATAAATGGTCAGTTTTCAGACTGGAGAGAGGTAAATACTGGTGTCCCTCAGGGGTCTATACTGGGTCCAGTCCTATTCAACATATTCATAAAGGATCTGGAAAAAGGAGTAAACAGTGAGGTGGCAAAATTTGCAGATGATACAAAACTACTCAATTAGTTAAGTCCCAAGCAGACCAGGAAGAGCTACAAAAGGATCTCTCAAAATTAGGTGACTGTGCAACAAAATGGCAGATGAAATTCAATATTGATAAATGCAAAGTAATGCACATTGGAAAACATAATCCCAACTATACACATAAAATAAGGGGGTCTAAATTGATTGTTACCACTCAAGAAACATGTTGGAGTCATTGTGGACAGTTCTCTGAAAACATCCACTCAGTGTGCCGCGACAGTCAAAAAAGCGAACAGAACGTTGGTAATCATTAAGAAAGGGATAGATAATAAGACAGAAAATATATTTCCTCTATATAAATCCATGGTACGGCCACATCTTGAATACTGTGTGAAGATGTGGTTGCCCCTTCTCAAAGAAGATACGTTGGACTTGAAAAAGGTTCAAAAAAGGGCAACAAAAATGATTAGGGGTATGGAATGGCTGCTGTATGAGGAGATATAAGACTGGGACTTTTCAACTTGGAAAAGAGACGACTAAGGGAGGCTACGATAGAGGTCTATAAAATCATGACTGGTGTGGCAAAAGTAAATAAGGAAGTGTTATTTACTCCATCTCATAACACAAGAACTAGGGGCCACCAAATGAAATTAATAGGCAGTAGGTTTAAAACAAACTCAAGGAATTATTTGTGAAGGCCAAGACTATAACAGCGTTCAAAAAAGAACTAGATAAATTCATGGAGGATAGGTTCATCAATAGCTATTAGCCAGGATGGGCAGCGTTGGTGTCCCGTAGCCTCTGTTTGCCAGAAGCTGGGAATGGATCACTTGATTACCTGTTCTGCTCATTCCCCCTGGGGCACCTGGCATTGGCCACTGTTGGAAGATCAGATACTGGGCTAGATGGACCTTTGGTATGACCCAGTATGGTCATTCTTATGTAAGCATTTGAAAGCTGTGAAAACCTTTATTTGTAGGCAGACACACAAGCAGCAAATTAAAGTTCAGCTGGAAAGCTACACATCTGTAAGATACCTTTGTCTCTAATGGTATGTCTATACTGCAAGATAAGCCCAGGGTTAGCAGGACTCATGTCAGGGGACCCTGGGTTTGAGAATCCATGATTGCCAACACAAGGTTAAAATTTGTAGCCTGGACCTGAACCCGAACCCGGGGCTCTGGTGTCCACACTGTACTACACAGACCCAAGTCCAACCAACTGTATCCCAGACTTCCTACTGCCCTCTCAAAATGTGGCGACTCTAGCTCTTCATTCATGGTGTAGTGCAGGAAAACTTGATTGTCCATGCTACACATTACACGAAGTTTGAACACTCTCCCCAACAAACCCTGCTGAGCAGTCATTTTGGTCTGCAGGCTTCCACCAACTGGAGACAGCAAAATGGAGGCGTTGCCATTTCCAGAACTTCTATTTGGGCTTTTGCTCCTCTTTCAAGATGCAGGCAGAGCTTCCATGAGATGCTGGTGGGCAGTTTGGTGGCTTTTTATGACCCACAGAAGACAGCTGACAGAGCTAATGACCAAGCAGGATGAAGACGATGACAACAACAGACATGGCAGACTCAAATCAGCTGATGCTGCTCATGACATTCTGTATAGCCACTGATACCTGCTACATACACTGGTGCTTCTGGAGCAGGGCCACAAGCACAGACTTGTGGGATCATATCACCATGCAGATGGGACGACCAGCACTGGGTCCATAACTTTTGCTACATTTCTGAAGCTTTGGGAGCAGCTTGCCCTGAACCCTCCTGTGTAAGATCATATGCGTGAGGGTGGGCATGTAAGTCCAGAAGCAGATTGCTATAACTGTTTAGAAGCTGGCTGTCCCAGACTGTTACAGGTCCGTTGCCATCCATTTGGTGCTAGAAAGTCGACTATAGTAAAATAGTGACACATTTCTGAGACAAGCAGGCGTGTAGTTTAACCCAACATGACAGGCATTAAAGAATATTCCTTAAGTAATCGCTGGCTTTGCGAGAATGGCGTGATGCCAGTAAACCAAGTGCCAGCTCTAGCCAAGGCCATAGGTATTAACTGACGAACTCATAACTGGAAACCAAACCAGCTCACCTGTATGTTAGGTTTGTTCAGAATAGGTATTCGTTTTATAAGAATATATTTAGTGTTTAGACTATGAAATTGCTTGTAAATTGCTGCATGCATTAATCTCACTTGTAATGTCTGTATTCCATGTTGGAAGGTAAGATACAAGTTTGTTTTATAAAACTGTAAAAATGCCTGCTCTGAACTTATGAACAGAGATAGGAAGAGTGGTTCTCACCACCCATCAAGACAAACTATCAAGATTTGATGGGCCCTCTAGGACAAAGCTTTCTTGATTGCCCCATCCACCCATGAAGAATTTACATGCAGGAGCACTCATCCCATTGGTTTGTACTCTGGTGAAAGGCTTATAAAGGTGCCCACAAGAAGAAATAGTTCTGTTTGCTATTTGAACTCTCGCAGGGTCAGAAACACTAAACCAAAGCACAGATCCCCAGAGTCAACCTGAGTCCACCCTGTAAGACATTTTGAACAGCAAAATGTGACGAAGTGGGTATTCACCCATGAAAGCTTATGTTCTAATACATCTGTTAGTCTATAAGGTGCCACAGGACTCTGTCATTTTTTTTTTTACAGATCCAGACTAATAGCTACCCCTCTGATACTTGACACCATGCAAGGTACTGCATTTAACCGTATGGAATGGAAATCCATCAACCTCATGAAGAAACTTGCACACGTACAGATAGATATCATCTTCCTTTCCAAATTCAAACGGATGGACATCATACCAAATGCACTGAAGGTGATGTAGAATGGTGCTATCCACATACTGCACAGACCACAGTGAGAAATTATGCTATACACTATCAAAGAAACTGAGGAACCACCTGATCAGCATCCTATACAGAAAACAGGAAAACATCAAAAAAGAGCTCTCAACCTGGACACTTTCATAAATAACCAACCTTCCACACAAACGGACTTTATTAAATGTAGACAGGAGATCTACATTACACACTTCACCTCTCTACAAAGGAAAAAGGACCGTAAGCTGTCTAAAATCCTACCTGCCACATGGGGCCATAACAGTGGTACCCCTAACTCACCCACCAATATCGTCAATTTATCCAGCTACATGCTCAACCCGGCAGAAGAGTCTGTCCTATCTTGGGGATGTTTTTGCCCCACCACTTCCACAAACATGATACAGTTCTGCGGTGATCTGGAAGCCTACTTTCGCTGTCTCCGACTCAAAGAATACTTTCAAGATAACACTGAATAGCGCACTGATACACAGATACCCTCCCACCAACAGCACAAAAAAAAAAACTCCACATGGACTCCTTCTGAGGGTCAAAATGACAGTCTGGACCTATGCATAGAATGCTTCCGCTGACGTGCACAGGCAGAAATTGTAGAAAAACAACATCACTTGCCTCATAACCTAAGTTGTGCAGAACGCAATGCTATCCACAGCATCAGAAACCACCGTGACATTATAATCAAAGAGGCTGATAAAGGAGGTGCTGTTGTCATCATGAACAGGTCTGACTACCAAAAGGAGGCTGCCAGACAACTCTCCAACACCAAATTCTACAGGCCACTTTCCTCAGATCCCACTAAGAAACTGCACCGTCTATTCAGGACACTCCCTACACTAACACAGGAACTAATCAACACACCCTTAGAGCCCCGACCAGGGTTATTCTATCTACTACCCAAGATCCACAACCCTGGAAATCCTTGATGCCCCATCATCTCTGGAACTGGCACTCTCACTGAAGGACTGTCTGGATATGTGGACTCTCTACTCAGACCCTATGCCACCAGCACTCCCCGCTATCTCTGTGACACCACTGATTTTCTGAGGAAACTACAATGCATTGGTGATCTTCCAGAAAACACCATCCTAGCCACCATGGATGTGGAGGCTCTCTCACTTTATCCTCACGCACAATTACTTCAAATCTGGTGACTATACTTCCAGATCAGTGGCACCGCTATGGGCACCCGCATAGTCCCACAATATGCCAACATTTTTATGACTGACCTGGAATGCTTCCTCAGCTCTCGTCCACTCATGCCCCTTCTCTACCTACGCTACATGGATGACATCATCAGTTGAACCCATGGGAAGGAAACTCTGGAAGAACTCCACCACAATTTCAACAGCTTCCACCCCATCATCATCCTCAGCCTGGACCAATCTACATGGGAGATCCACTTCCTAGACACTATAATACAAATAAGTGACGATCACGTTACCACCACCCTATATCAGAAGCCCATCGACCGCTATGCCTACCTTCATGCCTCCAGCTTCCACCCCGGACATACCACATGATCCATCGTCTACAGCCAAGCACTGAGGTACAACCGCATTTGCTCCAACCCCTCAGACAGAGACCAACACCTACAAGATCTTCACCAAGCATCCTCAAAACTAGGATACCCACATGAGGAAATAAGGAAACAAATCAACAGAGCCAGACGTGTACCCAGAAGCCTCCTGCTGCAAGACAAGCCCAAGAAAGAAACTGACAGAACTACACTGGCCATCACCTACAGTCCTCAGCTAAAACCTCTCCAACGCATCATCAGTGATCTACAACTCATCCTGGACAATGATCTCTCGCTTTCACAAGCCTTGGGAGGCAGGCCAGTTCTTGCCCACAGACAACTCACCAACCTTAAGCATATTCTTACCAGCAACCACACACCGCACCATAGTAACTAACTCAGGAACTAATCCATGCAAGAAACCGCGATGCCAACTCTGCCCACATATCTACATCAGTGACACCATCACAGGACCTAACCAGATCAGCCACAATATCACTGGTTCATTCACCTGCACGTCCACCAATGTAATATATGCCATCATGTGCCAGCAATACCCCTCAGCTATGTACATCGGCCAAACTGGACAATCCCTATGTAAAAGGATAAATGGACACAAGTCAGATAGTAGAAATGTCAATATACAAAAACCTGTAGGAGAACACTTCAATCTCCCTGAACACACAATAGCAGATTTAAAGGTAGCCATCCTGCAACAAAAAAACTTCAGGACCAAACTCCAAAGAGGAACTGCTGAACTTCAGTTCATTTGCAAATCTGACACCATCAGATCAGGATTAAACAAGACTGTGAATGGCTACCCAACTACAAAAGCAGTTTCTCCTCCATTGGTGTTCATACCTCAACTGCTAGAAGAGGGCCTCATCCTCCCTGATTGAACTAACCTCTTCATTCCTAGACTGATTCTTGCCTGCATATTTATACCTGTCTCTGGAAATTTCCACTACATGCATCTGATGAAGCGGGTATTTACCCACGAAAGCTTATGCTCCAATACGTCTGTTAGCCTATAAGGTGCCACAGGACTCTTTGCTGCGTTTTGAACAGAGATTACTACATTTCTGTCACCTTTAGAAACCATAGATGGTAACTCGTTTGTGTATATATGTTTGCTTGCTTTAACTGGTAAATAACTCATTTTTTCCCCTAGTTAATAAACTTTAGGTAGTTTATTACAGAAGTAGCTATAGGTGTTGTCTTTGGCGTAAGTTCTAGGGTACCAATTGATCTGGGGTAAGTGACTAGTTTCTCAGGACTAAAAACAACCTGAATATTTTTGGTGACAAGGTAGTCCCCTTGGGCTCTCCAATCTGTCAGTGACACCATGTAAGACTACTACAGTGATCCAGGAGTTCATATTTGTTACTAGGCTGGTGAAATTGAATTATAGAACATACATCAGTTTGGGGTACCCGCCCTGTTTTTGACTGACTGTCCTGAGGTATGCACTCACAGTTATGAGCCACTCCAAACAGTGTGACAAATGGGGTTTCCAAACTGCAGTGGGGCCACTGATGGGACTTATGCTCATCGTGCACCCACCTCAAGGAGCACATGAACTCATAAGCCACAAAGGGTCTTACTCCCTAGTTATGAAGGACCCAGTGGACAACAGAGGCCAAATTATGAACCTCAATGTTGACTGCATTGGAAAAGTTCATGATACCAGGGTTTTCCACCAACTGGGAGTCTACATTTTTAGACAGGCTGGGACATGATTCCCACCACATGACTGTCATAAACAGAGTTACTATCCTCACTGTTATTCTCAGAGACACAGCATATCCCTTTTTGCTTCGTGAAACCATACCCTGAACTTAGAGGCCCTGGCAAAAGAAGGTATAACTACAGTCTCAGCAGGTGCACAGTGGTGATGGAATGTGCGTTTGGCCGACTGAAATCCTGCTAGCAATATTTACAGACCTGTTCGGATTCCAGTGTCATAATCTTTGTGAAGCCAAAGGTGAGCCATTTCCCCAAATGGAAGTATGACAGCGGTGCACTTTGTGGCTAAGTGTCTAACACAGCTGCAGCTGGATATACCCAGGCAACAGAAATTAGGGATGCTTTGTGTTCTCACATTATGGACTGGCATGGGCCAGTGACAGAGGGAGAATAGTATGTTGATGAATGTGCTTGTTGCGGGGGAGTGGGGAGGATTTGATCACCATGTACTGTACTTTTGAATGACATGACTGCTTATTATGAAATGCGGGAAGGGGGAAAAAACAGATGTATTGATGTTTATAGCTGTATTAAGACACGGGTTTTGCATGCAACAGGAGTGGGGAAACCTACGTCTTGCTCATTTTCATCCGGCCCGCAGACCAGAACACATTCAACTCACCCGCAGGGGCTGGGGAGACTTGGGGCTCCCCCCCGACTCGACAGTGGGGTTAGCTGGTGCTCATGGGGGTGGGGGGAGAAGGGCTGGAGCCTTGAGCGCCAGCTCACCCTGCTGTAGGTGGAAGCCCCAAACCTCCATGCCCTCCATGCAAGTGAGCTGAACTCGTGTGGCCCAGCACTGATTTTTTTGGTGGGTCAACATCCCGACACAGAAAAGATTCCCCACTTCTGGCATATTACCTCCCAGTTGTCCCTGATCATGTGTTTACTTTTAGTATATGATGTGTTGCCATGACAATAAAATTTCTTTACAAAATGAAAACCTTTATTTTCAGACATGTATTGGAAAAGTACAATATTAAACCGTTGCCTGGCAGGCCAGCTGCCTTTAGCACACCAAATCAGCAGCAACACCAAAAGCTTTAAAAATAACCAAGAGCAAAGTCTATAAACAAGTGCAAATAGTTGAACTATATACAAGACACCCTCCAGGTTTTCCACACGCTTGCAGCCAGGACAGGGGTGTCCATGGGGGAGAGGTTCAGCACTGAGGACTGCATGAGACACATTTGCCCTTTCCTGTCACTCATAGGGCCCCACTGAATGGGCCACCGAGTTCCTGGAATGCAGGCCAACGTACCATGGAGGGGACACAGGCCACGGTGCAGGTGCAGCAGGAGCCTGCACTTTTGCAGCCATTAGAGGTAGCAGCCACTCAAACACTTCTCTCTGTTGTGCTCTCTCCTCCTCCCTTAGCTGCCGTTCCTGTTCCAGGAACTGTGAAGAGTGCCTGCTTCCATGTTGCCACCCTGTCAAGCTGCAAAGCCAGCCTGAGCCTGTCTGCTTGCCTCTCAGCATGTCTGTCTTCTTGCCGCAAGTCCCTTTGCCTTTGGTACTCATGCTACATATTGGCCCAGTCCAGAACTTCAATCAGATTCATCATGCTTCCTCCTGGAGCCGTCTGTGAGGGTACAAGGAGTCAGGCTTCTGCAATGTGGGCGAGCTAAGAAGGTATAGCAACATGTAGAGTTCGAGAGGTCTGGAACAGGACAAGACACAGAAGGTTACTGTCTTGAATATCACTCAATGTCAATATACTGGCAGAGGGCTGCTCCAGACCACAGAAGCTCCTTGGACACAGCCAGGTTAAATTGCAGTGAGAGAAAAAGTGTATGCCATCAAAGTATTCATACATATGGTGACTGAACAACACATCCATAAATGGAGTGGGCTGGTGAACTATTGAGGTGGCCCTGAAAAAAATACACCTTTCCTCAAAATGTGACTCCCTATCTGGAGTTCTTGTTGTGTCTGGGTCAGAATTCATGGGGGAAAAAAAAAACAACAGGATGCTGCATTTGGGCTTTCACATTGCTTCGGACCTCCCTTATGGCTTCTGACAGTCTTTTAAGACTGCATGAAAAGAAAGAGACAACTAGCCCCTGGCAATTTTATGGACTGAATTCAACCTCCCCAGTCAAATTTGGAACTAGTGGTTTCATCACCCATGAAACGTATAGACTACATTTAAAAGATATGAACTACATTTGAACCATACAGTTCAGTCCTTTCAGGCATCTTGTTATCAACTCAATAGTGCATTGAGCTAATAGAGACAGGGAAAGTAATACTAGTGTATTATTCTAACAAACTGGAATTCATTAGAAAAGATGTGCACCCTCCCAGTAAAAAATCTCTTTTGATATGCTTGTTTTGCTGTTTGTGATTCCTGGCCTCTACTTTGAATTCCCTGTGGTGGGGAGGGTGGCATCGTGATGCCCTGGAACTGGCATACAATCTGCCATTAATGGATACATGCTTCTATCTAGGGCTTCTCTCTTTTATATTGGTTCTTAGAGTAGAAATTGCTCCCATTCTTATACTAACAAACACGAAAACAGACCCAGAAACTTACTTGGCTCTGGGGCAGCTTCTCCCTCTTCTGTTTCGGCAGCCAGTTCTGCAGTGGGGCATTCCTCCAAGGGACATAAAAAAAAAGCTCTTCTGAGTACATCCTCAAGATGTGCTGCAGCTGCTCCTGCAGCAAAGCCTCCTCCTAGGACGAGTTTCACCAACAGAGTTACGTCATTTGCCTCATTTGGCACCTGCTACTGGCGCTTATTTATTTCATTGCTGACTTCTGGGACCAGCTGGATGCCATCCCAGCTTACCATGTCATCGTACACAGTTGATGGCTCAAGTGGAGTCACCAGCACCCGGTCAGACTCATCATAAAATGGGCATGATGTTGGTGAGCAGCCAGAGATGCGTTTGTGGTCCCTGGTTTTCTGGTACTCTTGAGTTGCTTAATCTGTTTTCTGCACTGATTGCTGGTCTGATAAATTTCCAGTGCCACCATCTTCTTTCCTAGTAGTTGGTATTCATGGTCACTCCTAGTACTCTTACTAAAATCCAGTTTTTCTGGCCTTGCACCAGAGATTAGCCAAAATCTGGCTGTGCTCACATGACCATGAAGCAGCACACTTTGTAAAGGGACATCTGGTCAGTATCCATTGCAAACACTGAAGATTTTCCTAGGGTGTGTTTGCAGCTTGGCAATCAGAATAAAATGGAGGGGTTAAACACAAAGCTGCTGCACTGGAACTAGGAGGGCGCTTCCATTTCCATGGAGTCGACTGCTGATTCTTGGGAGATAGAGGACAAAGGAAGTTGGCCCATCACATTGTGGGAGATTACTGGTGGACTCCAAGGACCAGAGTCCAGGAAACAAGGGGTGCTGCAAAACACCCCTACACTATAGTACAAACAATAAGCCTTGAACCCTGGGTCCCATCTTGACTTGAGTTCAGACAGACCCTCCATGCTCACAGGATCCTGGGACCCTGGGTCAGAGCACAAGTTCAAGAGATTTGCACGTAGACTGAAGGCTTTAGCCCGAGTCCGAGCCCAGGCTTATATTACAGTGTAGACATATCCCAAGATCACTCAACCCAATGAAGCATTACAGGATTTTCTTTTCATTTCCTGTACAAGCCTGTTTTCTTTTATAAAAAAAGCCTCTTGGCACCATCTCGCCCCTATTAATATGTACATGAAAGTTTATTATAATTTTATCAATATACACCAATGGTTGCTGTGGCAAAATACATAAGGCACAATTATACTTTTATGCTTGCAGATAAAACTCAGGCTAACAGTTATATGAAGTTAAATTGAAGAGGGCACATTATTTTATCTTCTGAGAAGCCATATTCACAAATTCCTCCCAAGCGGATCAAACCTCTTCACCTTCAACAGAGGAACTGTCAGTCAGGAAGAGCTAAGATAAAAAGGACCCAATCCAGGAACTTTATTCAAACTTTTTCCATAGCTACTGTAACTGTTAACATTAATAAAAACTATGTATGTGAGGGGAAATTCAAGAACAGTTAAATACAGTGAACAGAAGAAAATATATACATAAGCCAACTGAATTAAAGAATAAAAAACTGTTTAAACATATTCCTGCAATAATGGAAAGAAAAAGGTTAGAATCAGAAACTGGTAAGTAGTATTACCACAGACCACACGTAAGTGGGGAGTGAAGTGCAGAGAAAAGGAATAATTGGGGGTCATATGGGAATATGAGCCAAGATCAAGAAAAGAGCATTTGAGTGGGATGCCATAGTAAGAAAACCTCTTGGGAAAAAAAGCATCTGCAGATTTTTGGGACATGAAATCCAGGTAATTTGTGGTCGAAGGAGGAGTACTATAGCTCTAGAGCAGAAGTAAAAACTGATAGGGATTTGATGTGCTGACCCAGTTCCTTACTCCACTCTAACATCTCTATCTTTCTCCACCTCTATAGTGAGAAACTCTGCTCAATTGTGATGGCTAAATGGTTATGCCACTACTCTTGGGGGGTGGGGGCAGTTTTAGGACCAGATTTTTGAAGAGTAATTGTTTCTCTGCATCAATAAAGCTAGCACAGAGTTTACTTTTTATCATAGTATTTAACACAGAAAGATGAGATTTTTTTAAAAAAGATAAATAGATTTATAAAAAAAGATTCTCCTGAACCTGGACTGATGGACCATTCAGGAATTTTCTGGAGTTTCTGAAATCACTCAAGCTTTGTGCTTCATAACAGGTGAAATATATTGCATGGCCTATTCATTCATGCTCTAACAAATTTTGTTGCTTAATTGAGCATATCATACATGTAGACAACAGTTACTTACGTGCATGCACACAGTTAGTGAAGTTTTCCATTCAGTTTGTTTAAAAGCAAAGCTATAAATAATTTATAAAACCTACAGCTTGCAGATTAGTGTTAAAGACATGAGCAATTTTTGATTGCTCATTTTCTGAAGTCATCTCAAAGAGCATTATGTAAAGAAAATAAAAGGACGTATTGTTTTTCCCCTTTTAAGTTACTACCTTGGGTAAGAACGATTGCTTGCTTTTAACCCCTTTAGAAACTGAACATATATATTCTCTTAAGTACCCATTTGACTGGAAGTCTTAATGTTAATCTAAAGAAGATTAAATATTTTCCACCAACATTCCTGAAGGAAGTTAAATACTTTAACAAGCAATTTATTCAGATAGACTAGGAACGTGGAACACCCTCCCTGAACTGGTCAGTAAAGCCACTGTACCCTATTTAAATCCCACCTAAAAACCATTTCCACAAGGAGATATCCAAGAAACAAGATGTCTGTAACCCACTTAGCTATTTTGTTTATATTATTAATATATTTAGTCTCGCCCGTATGGAGGAAGGAAACAGAGTATTGAAAAGAAGGGGCATAGTGGCACTGGAATTAGAATTTGGAATTGTTGTGGAAGAAAGACAGGGAGGATAGTAGTGTGCAAGAGAACAGTGTGTTTAACAAGACAGACATGAGGCTGTCACCCTGATAGGACTGTTACAAGTAAAGTTTACTAATTTGTGCTTTTAAATTCTAGGTTCTCCAGGGCAGGGACTATATCTTCATCTGTGTTTGGGATGCATCTTGCACACCATGAGCATTACTACAAAAACTGTCTCCACCATAAGAAACTATGAAGTGGCAGAAGTTAGTCCCACCTCCAAAAGTGATGGTATAGTAGTTGTGGTCAGAAAAGACCACACAGATTATTAGCTGAATGCCACACCTTTTTCAAGACTATTTTACCCACTAAATATCTTGCATAATACTCTCCCAAACATAACCACCACTTCTGAGAACAGTTCCAATGCCAAACTACTGACGGGGGAAGAGGAGGAAAGAGAAGGGGAACAGGAGAGAAGTTTTAGGGAAAAGGGCCTTAAAATTATTGCCCCTTTCCATGTCATCTTGCAATAATGCAAACATTTTTTTCCACTTCTATTTTCCTGGAGGTATTTGTTTAGACTGATCACATTCCTGTAAGACATCCTTTCCAGACTCTAAATTTAGCCTACTCAGGATCTCATTTTATTCTCTAATCCTGATGAGATTTCCTTGCCACTCATGTGATTTCCTCTGCTTTTTTTTGGTACCCTCAAGTAGACCCCAAAACTGCACAAAATATTCTAGTTCTGGAATAATCATTTATAAACATAGAGTCAAAGTGGACCACCACATCTCTAGTTTTAAATTAAATCACTATTTCTGAGAATGGAATTAACTTCTCTCTAACAGTACTGCAATGTGATCTCAGATGCATTTTACATGTTCTCTCCACTCATTATGACTCACTAGTTTCTGACAGCTTTTATCTCCAGTTCGTACACATGCTATTTTTCTCTCCAACCAAAATGACTTAAATCTCATTTTACTGTATACAACTCACAGTTCTAATCGCTCTAAGACACTTAGTGTGGATACATCATCTTGTATATTTACTGTTCCTCCAATTCAGAGGCTGGCAAGTATGATTAATGCTGATCTTCAGCCTTCTTCTAGATCATCAAAAATATATGCTCCCAATACTAACTTGACCCTGTGGTACTGCATTTGGAAGAGATTAATTTTTAATGGTAAAAACTGTAACATCTGTCATACAACTTTTAATCTGTGCTATGGTATTTAACCAACTGAAAACATTTTTATACTGTACTATATAAAATATTTTATAAAGGCCAAATGTATGCGGCACCTACCAAAACAGCAAATGTTTCAAAAAATTCTATCAATATAACTTTATAAAAAGGAGTTGGTTGATTGAAAAACTTCATTTCCTCACAAGTGCAGTCACTAATTCCATTATATGTCTAAATATTTTGCAAAGAAAATATTTATTGACTGGCTATTTCCTGTATCTTCCTTTATGCCCTTAAAAATAAAGGTACTAAATTTGCTGGTCCATCATCAGGTTCCTCAGTTTTTTCACTTTTTTTTAAAAACAAACAAAAAACCGCATATTATGTCACAAAAATGTTTATGACCTTAAGATAACAAAAAAAATCTCAGAATCTTTCAATTTAAACTAGTTTAAAAGAAATAAGTATGAGATAAATAAAAAGCAATTCAACATGAGGATAATTCTGAGATGGAGATTGATTATATTGTTTATATATTGTTGAAAATAAGGAAACAGTTAAAGAAAGCGCTAGAGCAAGTTACCTGGTATCTTACATTATATATAACAAGGGATGTATCTAACACGTGCACCAAAAATTTGGCTATTCAGAAGTCTTAGCTGCTCCCACACGCCTCACCTCACCAAAAAAAGAGAGGGGGTGGGGGAGTGGTGCCTCTCATGTAGATCTGATTCTCCCCTTCCCCCCCACAAAAAATAAGGTATTCCTTCACCATCTTTTCTTCATGCTGTCTCCTAACTATTGTCTGCTTTAAAGTTCCAATTGCTTGTGTTTATCTTTCTAGAAAGAGAGCAAAACTAACCATTTAGAGTCACTCTATGTCTCATATTTTCCTTTCATTTTCTTCTTGCTGGAGGTACCTCTAGACCCTTGTGTGCTTGTCTCTGCAAGCTATTTTACATCTGTACATCCAGTCTCCCAACTTCTCAGTTTTAAGTTTTTTCTCTTTGAATAAATAAAAGATCAGTTGGTAAAACCATTGCTCTTAATTATTAAAACATTATTTCTTTTTACCTTTAAAAATATAAGCTTTAAATATCAATGTATGTTTGTATAACAGATAATAATATATGTAAGTTTGTGCATATACTGTACACACAACCAAAAATAGCATTATAATAGCTTTTGTGTGCATTAGATATTACAGGATCAGGGGAAATATGAGAAAGTAAATGTCTGCTTTAGTTTTGTAAACAGACAATTTAGGGGAAGCTCTTAAACATCCTCCCTTCAACATGCTTCTATTGCTACGACTGTGCAGTCATAACATTAGCTACAGCCTGAAAGTCTTCATAATACTGAAGATTTAGGGTTTGTCTACGTTACCCTCTGGATCGACAGGCAGCGATCGATCCAGCAGGGGTTGATTTATCGCGTCTACCACGAGTGCTCTCCCACTGACTCTGGTACTCCACCGAAGCGAGAAGCGCAGGTGGAGCTGACAGGAGAGCATCAGCCATTGATTTACTGCAGTGAAGACACCGCGATAAGTAGATCTAAGTTGGTTAACTTCAGCTACGTTATTCACGTAGCTGAAGTTGTGTAACTTAGATCGATTCCTCCCCCATCCACCCCCAGTGTAGACCAGACCTTAGACTCCGAAGTTCCTAAATCCCACATGATCCATAGGCTACTAAGTCAGTTAGGTGTTGTGACACTGAGTGCAGCAACATTTAAATAGCTTTAAAAATCTGAGCCATGGTGATTTAAAAAAAGTTTACTACTAGCTTTCTGAAGGCTTTCCTTACTTTTTCTGGGACATCTTTAAAAGGTTTGGCTTCCATATTCCAAAGTTCTTTTGTTTTGCCAACAAGGCTTTGCTGAGAAGTTTATTTTGGTTATGTTTTGAGGGGGTGGAAAAACAAGTATATAATCTGAAGAGCTTCTGATATGCCCTACTAAAGGAAGAATGGAAAAAGTTAACTATATGCTCATTATAAAAACACTATGTAAAAGGTGGCACACTCTTCACAGCCCAAATAGGAAAGATGCAACACTTCACTTACAACACTCAAACCACAAATTCATCCCCTAAAGTTTGCAAAAATACATTCAAAGGTCAAAATAGACCACATTAAAACATACTTTCAACATTAAGTTAATTGTGTGTGTCTGTGAATCTCCAAAGTGTATTATCTTGAGATCATGCAACAGTTGACTTGGTTAGGAGTCCTAGTAAATACCACATGTGATGTTGCTGTGATGCAAGACTTTTATTCAGTGTCCTAAGACAAATTGCTAGAACGAGGCGGAACAATTGCTGCATAAATTACATTTTAACTTCCCTTTGGAATTATGTAAATTAATACTTGTTACACTTTCAAAAAATCCATTTGTTCGTACAAATATGCGCCATTAGCAATATCAAATGAGACAGGATTGTTCATTTAAGTACAAACTTTGTAACTCTCTTTAAGCTCAAAACTGAGAAGATGAACAGTACCTGCGGGTCCGTGGAGGCTTTGGTGGAGGAGAGTCCTGTTTCTCAAGATCTACAGAATTGACAGTTTTCTCTGTACTAGTTTCATTCTGCCAAAAAGGGAAAAAAAAAAAAATCCAACTATATTTTATTCAAAGTTGAAAGAATCATGATCACTAGAATTTAATACATTTCTACATGTCCCTAAAACAGAATGAGGACCCAAACCAAACTTGAAAAAAGCATGAGGTGACAACAGCAAGTCACTAAGCCACCATACACTTGCTCCAGCTTCCAATTTAAGCATAGATTACGTTCTATACATATATTTATAAAGCAGCTCTCCCAAAAAAAGCACTGAGGGAATTGAGACAAGGATCTTAAAAGGACACTAACTTTAGAACAATTTGTTTTACTTACAGTTATTCAGTGTTGTGTATAACAAATCTCAGATTCATCTGCCACTTTAGTAACAAAGTATTCTTCATATTGTTTACTTTAAGTTATTTGACAGCACTGAGTGTACAATGAGTCTCACTGTTTCCTTTGTACAATCAGTTTCCCATCTTGGGGGAAATGTATCTTTCAAACCACAAAAGCAAAACACAAATTGGAAAAGGGATTCAATAGGAGGGAGTAGTATACAAGATAATGCATTTTCCCTAAAATGACTGGTTTTCAAGTTGACAGTATCCCTTTGCATTTAAAAATAAAGTTGAAGACATTCTCCTGCCTCACACAGCAAGCCATTGCAGAAGGAAAATGTCTCTCCATGTCTGCCCCCAAACCAGACTTTTTTTTTTTTTTTAAAGAAATTTCATATTTAAGTTAACTAACTAGAACTGCACCAGGTGGACAAAGCCAATATTAGTCTTCATGCACACAGTTACCTTAAACATGTGTATAACAATTCTGAAGGCAAGTTCAGAAGTTAGTATTATTAAAAATGTTTTTGAAAAAGATATCTTCTTGGAGCTAACTTTGAAATATCTTTAAAGAGAAAAATTTGCAAAACAGGCATTGCCAGCATCTCAGAAACAATTAATTTATTCCCAGAAACATGGCATTAATTTCAACTGATATGCCTATCACTCCTAGCTCATCAGTCAGATGTGATCCAGGGCACATGTGACCTACTGTTGCCTTCTCACAGTGTTTGGCCTATTTACACTAAGTAGTTGACAGTCTTTTATAATGTGGTTGCCTGTCAACTAGAATACCTGACTTCTAAGCAGTACCTCTGGTATCAACCCCAGAAGAGAGCACAAGGACCAACATCTGACTGAGCCCCTACCTCCACCCCCAGCAAGAGACAGCCCTACTGGCGAGAACGTTGGGAAACTTGCATTTCCAAATTAAAGCTAAATCTAAATTAAACCTAGTTCCATTAACTTCATCCTCCAAAGAGCAGTGTAGATGGAGGTATTAAGAGAAAACCCTAGCCTTTCTAATCACAGATTATTGGCCTCAACCAACCACTTGCCTGCTCCCTAGACAAATGTTATTTCACTGTCCAGGAGTAGACAAGTTTAAAGAAGAGAATCTGCCTCAAAACAAGAAGGACAAAGAATATTAGCTCACCAGCCTTTAGTCCAGCAATTGATTTAAAAGCCAATAATATATTTATGAACCAATATGCTGATTATTGAATGAGACAAAGATCTCAAAGATTAACAGATGTGTTGTGAACAAGACACAGGAAGTCATTCTTCCGCTCTACTCTGCGCTGGTCAGGCCTCAGCTGAAGTATTGTGTCCAGTTCTGGGCACCGCATTTCAAGAAAGATGTGGAGAAATTGGAGAGGGTCCATAGAAGAGCAACAATAATGATTAAAGGTCTAGAGAACATGATCTATGAAGGAAGGCTCAAAGAATTGAGTTTGTTTAGTTTGGAAAAGAGAAGACTAAGAGGGGACATGATAGCAGTTTTCAGTTATCTAAAAGGGTGTCATAAGGAGGTGGGAGAAAACTTGTTCAACTTAGCCTCTAAGGATAGAACAAGAAGCAAAGTACTTAAACTGCAGCAAGGAAGGGTTTAGGTTGGACATTAGGAAAAAGTTCCTGTCAGGGTGATTAAACATTGGAATAAACTGCCTAGAAAGGTTGTGGAATCTCCATCTCTGGAGATATTTAAGAGTAGGTTAGATAAACGTCTATCAGGGATGGTCTAGACAGTATTTGGTCCTGCCATGAGGGACTGGACTCAATGACCTCTCGAGGTCTCTTCCAGTCCTAGAGTCTATGAATCTGGCCCAGTGGCAACCCACTGCTATTTTGAAGATAATCCTCACTCTCTCCTATTGTAGTAGGGCTCTTGCCTATCAGAAAATAGTTATCAGCACTGCAGTAGTAAAACACCAGGTGGTTTTCACATGACATGTGCGCTCCATTCTGGATCTAAGGAACAGCCTAAATCAGAATTCTGAAGGGAATGCAGAGTCTACCTTCCTGATCAAAAAGCTTTGCTACAGCAACAAGTATTCAGATTAAATCTAAATGGTGATAATTCAGAATTATTGGATGCTTTGTTAAAGTATTTTCATACTGAAGTTCAGGGAACAAATCTTTTCAGATCTGAGCCTAGGAACTGCAGTCAAAATACAAACTGGATACATTTCCCAAAGGAAATTTACACGAACACCAGTGTTTTATCTAGAGAAACTGAACACTAAATGTAAACAAACCATTATTTAATGAGCAATTTATTTAGCTAAACATCTAACAGAAGTCAGCTAGGATGAAGATTTGAGACTGACAGTGAAGACATGTTATATGATCTTTGCTCTAGTCTAAGTAGACTGTAGCGATGTATTTGTTGCTATATTTTAACTACATACAAAATACTATGTTAAAAAATGTTAAGTCTGCAAACTCAAGCACACAAAAAGGTTAGGAAATGCAAGAACTAAGATTGCCTGTGCAAACTTAATTCAGATCCCTTTTACAGATGGAGGATATATGTCTAATTACATGATGACATACTATTTCCACAGGACCTCTACCTTATTTTGCAAGACCTCTTCGTAATTCAGCTGTAACCCACACTTACAGTGTGGTTCTCTGCTCCTCCTCAGCGTCTGTACCACAGAGGTCTATGAATGTGCTCCTGGCTTTGAGATAGCAAACTTGTGTCTTTTAGCTCAAGCAGCAGAGTTTCATGATTTTACTGCAAGAATTCCCAGGAGCACTGCATTACAAGTAAACAATTTAAAGCTTCCTGACCATGAATACAAAACAAGTTTCTTTTGAACCCAACAGTTCAAATATATAATTTGAGTCAGAAGCTGCACGTGTTTGTTAAGGATTACTGAGTTTATTCAGTCTTTCCCAGTAGTCACTCTTTCATGGACCCTGTTGTAAGTAACAGACATTCCTTTCGTACTCATAAAGCACAACAGGAGCCACAGAACATCCTACAAGTTTGACATGCTTCCCTTAAGTAGCAATTTATCTTTTAAACCAAAAGGTTAAAAAAGAAACAAAAAGATACCAATATAACCACTAAGGTAAAGCCTCTGAAGAGCAATAAACTTTATACAGTGCCCCCCATGTCAAAAAATTATATCTGTCCAAATACAAGAAGAAAATTCCAGAGGTGAGGCCTCTTACTGAGAATTGTCAAACATTACAGAGGTGCAGTATCACGTACCCAGGACTCAACAACACATAGTTTAAGATTCTATAGCACTTTGAACATGTAAGTTATTACATAATTGTATTATATAATTTTCACAGGAAGACATGCAAGAGAAACCCAAAGAGGAAATGGTAGGATCATGTTATGACACAGGAACCAATCTACTTAGTACAACAGACCTTGCACTAGTGGCTAATATTGATAAAACATGACAAAGGATTAAGTCCCATGAAATATGGGACACTTTATAATATTGCTGATACCAATATTCTAAAATTGCAAGCAATCTGACCAGATATGCCATGTGAAAATGTTATAAATTGCCAAGTATGATAATCTTGTTTATGTGTTTGTATCACACCTTTGTGTTATGCTAGAACAGGGCCTCATCCTCCCTGATTGAACTAACCTCGTTATCTCTAGCTTGCTTGCTAGCATATATATATACCTGCCCTTGGAAATTTCCACTACATTCATCTGACGAAGTGGGTATTCACCCACGAAAGCTCAAGATCCAAAACGTCTGTTAGTCTATAAGGTGCCACAGGATTCTCTGCTGCTTTTGTGTTATGAGTTATTAATATGTATGGTATATCTGTATTTCAAAACTTCTGCTGTGTTTCTGGGTGACATTCCCATGCAGACTGGCATCACCACTGCCTAGCCTGTTTGATGGCCCATCAAGGTCACCACTGGAAGGAGTCAGGGGACATACCTTACGATTCAACAGGATTTGCAGGGGCATGCCTGTGGACAGAACTTTTAAGGCTTTTCCATGCCCATGTACTGTGAAGTTTGTGTTTAGGACACAGGAAGTACAAGCCACATGGCAAAAGGAACATAAAGGGCTGCTGCATCATCTCCATTTTGTCTTCAATCCTGCTTCTTACCTCAGTTTTCTACAAACTGAAGCTATGAACAAAAAGACTGAATGAATGACCCAACGAAGCTATGGATGTGTTTCAGAAGGACTTTCAAGCCAAGCCAACAAACTCACCAATACTGCTAAGCACCTGAAATGTGGACTTTGAAGTCTGTATGTATTTGATTGCTTTACCATTTAACAAACCTCTTATTTTTTCTTTTATCATAAACCTTTAGTTCTAGACATTAAAGGATTGGCTGGCAGCATGATATTTTGGATAATATCCAACTTAACACCCACCTGGCAACGTGGCTGGACCTCAGGGGTGCAGAAGAACATTTTGTATATGTGAGCAGAGCTTTTTAAATAACTTCTCACTGCACTGGACCTATATGCTGATTGGGAGCCAGGGAACTGGAATGCAATAAAGGGGGCTGTGTGATTTCCTTTTTAGCTTCTTGATAACCAGCGTGGGGGATTAGGAGCACAGTTTGTGACTAGTTGAAGAGTTTAACTTCAGTGTTAACCACCAGTTTTGGGAGTATCTGCTCTCCCTTTTGCATCCTGCCCTGACCTTTGCATTTCCAGTGAGGGCTGCCCTAGGGACACTGGGTTTCATTGAGCTATACCTTTAAATATTTTTTAATGCATATTCCTTAAAAAAAAAAAAAACAACAACAACAACAACAAAAAAAGTAAAAGGACACTGTCAAATGGATTTTTAAAAATTGACTAAATTTAAAATAAATCAAGTTTCTAACTGAACATTAAAAAGCACATGCATATATATTAAAAATGTATTCACCTTCTGTTTATCATAAAATCATAGGACTGGAAGGGACCTCGAGAGATCATCTAGTCCAGTGGTTTTCAAACTTTTTTTCTGGCGACCCAGTTGAAGAAAATTGTTGATGCCCGTGACCCAACAGAGCTGAGGATGAGATGTTTGGGGTGTGGGAGGGGCTCACGGCTGGGGCAGAGGATTGGGGTGTGGGAGTGAGGGCTGCAGGGTGGAGGTCGGGAATGAGGGGTTCAGGGTGTGGGAGGGGGCTCTAGGCTGGAGGTTGGGGTGCAGGAGGGGGTCAGGGCTCTGGGCTGGGGATGCAGGCTCTGGGCTAGGGCCGGGGATGAGGAGTTTGGAGTGCAGGAAGGGGTTCTAGGTTTGGGAGGCTAAAAGCTGGGGCAGGGGATTGGGGCACAGGCTTACCTCAGGCGGCTCCGGGTAAGCAGTGCAGCAGGGGTGTTAAGGTAGGCTTCCTGCCTGTCTCGGCACCGTGGACCACGCTGTACCCTGGAAGTGGCCAGCAGCAGGTCCGGCTTCTAGGCGGAGGCATGCAAGTGGCTCCGCATGGCTCTTGCCCGCAGGCACCGTCCTGCTTGGCTTCCATTGGCCAGGAACCAGCCAATGGCAGTGTGGATCCAGGACTCAGGGTGAGGGCAGTGTGCAGAGCCCCACAGCTCTCCCACCTGCTGGCAGCTTCTGGGGCGCAGTGCGATGTCAGAATAGGTAGGGATTAGCCTCTTTAGCTGGGCAGCACCACCGCCACAACCCAGTGCCTTACATTCCACGACCCAGTACTAGATCATGACCTGCAGTTTGAAAACCACTGATCTAGTCCAGTCCCCTGCACTCATGGCAGGACTAATGAAGGATTTATGAAGAGTCTTTCCAGCAGAGTGGCACTGGTAGGTCCCAATGAACACCGAACGTATTCAGGTCTGCCCCCCACCCTTTTTCTCACCTCCCTGCTGCAGGGAGGTGCTGAATGAGAGCTGCAGGAGATCTCTGAAGAAGCTGGCCAGCCAGGCTGATTCTGTTGAACAGATTGATGACACTATATTGACATGATATTTAAGATCCCAAAGAAAAGAAAACACTGAACCAACAGCTGCAACAGGATTTCAACTCAAAAAACAATATTTTCATTTTTGAAAATATATTAATTCTGATGGGGGCTTATGAAAAAGACTCCCAGAGAGTATTTTAATATAAAAAAAATATACCAGCACACCTCACATCTCCCTGCTGCCATTTCCAGTTTAATTTTTACTGCTCATGTTTCTGGTTCACACTTTTCCATAGCCTAGGAAGGGCATGCACATATGCTACTGTCAAGCAGTGCATGTGACAGAAAGTGCAACTGTCCAATAAAACAGTCTTGTCTAGTGAAAAAGTAAACTATGGGGGGAAAAAAATGTCCTCTTAGTAATAGTAATCTTATATGTTAAAAGTAGGTACAATTTTATTCAGATAAATGTAATTTCTATTCAACAGCTCTTAATTAGGAAGACTTAGAATCTATCTATGTGTGCAGTACCCCGAATGTGTTACAGATGCAACTGTAATATAAATAAATCTAGGAGTCTTCAGTTTAATCAGATCCTTTACGTACTGGTATTCAAAATAAATGGAATGCCATATCCTTAGCAGGTGAAAGAAAGTGACACTTGGCTGGCACAAAAGTTTTTGTAATACAGTTAGAGCTTTTCTTCTATACTGTATGTTTATCAGGTTGTCTTCCCTAAAATCTCATTTAAATATTCTCTCTAAGATGACTATTCATTTCCCTGGCTGAACTGGTAGATTCAGAATTATCCACAGACACAAATTTCTTATTGCTATGTCAGCATGATTCTCAGACAGTAACTCATCTCAGAATCCAAATGTAATGAATCAAGGAATTTAGCCCAATTGACTAAACATCAGAACATTCACCCACCCCTTTGCTTACGTGTCTCCTGCTTCTATGCACATTCACACAACATGCAAATATTACAGTGACCCCTGTGTATGAGAAGGCAAGAAACCTCTACGGCTGCCTTTCATTTCCATACTCCAGCTGCTAGGACTACAAGAGGTAAAAGGAGAATTTCCATTAGATGCTGAGAACATTGTTCCCACGACACTGCTAGGTATCCTCCCAGTTTCATCTGACGCATCTCAAATCTGCACAGGAATATACTGACACACCAGAAGTACCTATCCTTGACTGCAGGTACTTTTAAATTAAGAGACAATTTAGGTACAGTTAAGAACAATGAACCCAAACCAAAACAGCTCAAAACCCATATTGCAAGACAATAAACTAGTAAAAACATTTTAAAAAAAAGGAACAAACTTCTGTTACCTGCCAGTTTTCCTTAGACATAGCCAGAGAGGACCGGGTTGTTTCTCCTTAAGATGTCACTCCAGCAGTAGACACTCATAACACCCCAAACCCATCCTTGCTAGTGCACTGGATCCCCAAGTAATATACTCTAAAAATGGTCATCTTATCCTACCCTTTTTCCTACACTATAACATGGTACATGATTGGATGGATGTACTGTGGTGGAAAATAAGTGTAAGATATGAAATTTATTTTTCAAGATTGTTCCCACAAACAGTGCAGATCCAAGATCGTCCCAAGAAGGGCCAGCTATGATCAGGTAGATATGACAAAAAGTAGACTGGGAAAGAAGGTGGGGAAGATTTACAGAACTATGCAGTACAAACATTCAAATTAACATCAAGTTGACTGAATCCCCTGTTAAAAAAAAAGAATCCAACTACATAATATTTACCTTCTTATCTTTAAGGCTTTAGGGTTCACATGGGGAGGGGTGAGACATCCCCCTATCCCTTCACATACTCACACTCGGCAGGGGGTGACCAACCTACCTGACCCTCCCTGCCCTTCATGCCTGGCTAGGCACCCAGGACTGGTGTCTCTCCTGGTACTTGGCACCATCTCTTCCCGAGGCAACACAGAGGGCACGCAGGGTCACATTCCTCCCCTCCCCAGATTTCTGCCAGCATTCACACCAGAATGTGGCCAGCAGCAGCCTTTTGGCACTGTGTGGGAGGAAAGGAATGAGAGCTGCTTCCGGCTGCAGGGGAGCAGGGCGGAGGAAGGGATGATCTGGCCCCTCATCTTTGCAGAGCTCATCTCTTCCCCACTCCATACCCCAAGCCATGTGGCTGGAAGCAGCTTGCTCCTTCCTGGCCGCTGCTGGCCAACTAAATAACTAGCCACCTCCAGCTACAGTGCGGGTAGGAACGGGCAGGGCCACCGAGAGCGGGTTCGGGCCTCGGTGAAAAAAAAATTCAGGCCCCCCAGTAAGGGTGGACCAGCTAAACAGGACCGATGAAGCTGGGCCCCTGTGGTAATAGCCTCCTGTCCCAGACCTGAACTTTAGCGTCCACAATCTGGTCCTGTCCCAAACCTGGACTTTAGCGTCCAAAATCTGGGGGCTTACCTGAAACTCCCCCAAGCTCACTACCAGCTGATATCTCGCTGCCACCAGATCAGGAATTGATGGGGCCTGATCCCCCTTTCCTCTCTCTGGTTCCCACCCTTCCTTGGGGGACACCAGATTCCAAATCCCTTGGATGCTAAAAGCAGGGGAAAAAATCCCTTCCCCCCTCCTTCCAGGCTTGCCAAGAAACGGTTTTCTCTGCTCCCAGAGATAAGCGTTCTCTACCCTCAGGACAATTGAGATGCAAATACCAACAGCTTGGCTTTGCCTTTCCCCGTGCCTGCCTTTCCCGAAAGCAATAGGAAAATTGCCCACAGCCTGGCTGTTCCCTTCCCTTTGCCTCCTAGGAAAGAAACTTCCACACGTTTTAAAAGAAAAGTTTATATAAAAAAGAGAAAAATATAAAACAATAATCTTGCATTAAGAAACTCAATACAGGCTCTTGCTTATAGAAGAAAATATGAAGAAACGTCTGATAAAAGATAGCCGATTAAACCAGTCCAACCAATTCCACATACATGTAAATACAACCCAAAGCTCCTCTATAGCCGAATTCTTGGGGTTCCTTGTATCACAGATGTGTAGGAGACACTTGAGATAAGATGCAGTTAGGAGGAAGGCTTGTTAACTCACAGCGAGAAAACACAAAGACACAGCCATCACATTCTATTCGTACACCCAAAGCTCTCATAGCCGACTTGCTTGGGGGTTCCTTTGTACTCAAGACTTTGGTATAATATGTGAAATAAGAAGGAGTTAGGAGGAAACCTTGTTTACCACAGCCGAGAAACAAAAAAAGACACTGAGTATACAAATTCCCGCCCCTGACTTTAAACAATCCAGTTCTCTGATTGGTCCTCTGGTCAGGTGTTTGGTTACCCTTTCCAGGTAAAAGAAACTTAACCCTTACCTTACCTATCTACTTATGACAGCCCCTTTCCGGACCACCAGGTCCCGGTAATTTGTACCGGCTTCTCCCCCACTCCATCGGCCTTGGGAAGGGGTTAAACCTAAGGCTGCATTGTGCATCAAAGCCCAGGGAACCTGACTGCAGGAGCTTTAGCAAACCTGACCAGAGTAGTGGCTCAGCAGAGAAGGGTGCCTAGGAGATAGAACAGCCCCACACTCCCAGGGGGCAGGACCCAGGGTGAGGTAGGTGGGGCACAGGTGAAGAGGGTGCTAAGCTCCTGCCCCAGGGCTGCTGTGGAGCCTACAGGTTTGGGCCAGAACTGGCTGGAATTCCTTCCCTCCCCCTGCCTACAGAGCTTAACCGAGGGGTGCAGAGGCTTCCCCATGCCAGCACTGTGTGGGGCTTTGGCACATGCAGGGCTTGGCTCCTCCTGGCCAGCGCCTGGCCTGGAGGGTCTTGGGCTTTCCCAGGGAACCAGCCCAGCCAGAGAGAGTGAGGAAGGAAGAAGCCTGCCTGCCAGGCTGGTGGTGAGCTGAGCACTCTGACCAGGGGCTGGTT
The DNA here is from genome assembly GCF_003597395.2 of Chelonoidis abingdonii. NCBI lineage: Eukaryota > Metazoa > Chordata > Testudines > Testudinidae > Chelonoidis > Chelonoidis abingdonii. The sequence goes on from NC_133769.1 coordinate 25,795,120, forward strand.
CTCCCCATAGCACTGGGAGTGGAATGCACCCCACCGGAGGGGCAGGGGGAAGTACAGAGGAGCACTGGGGCTGGGTGAGTGAAGGGGCAAAGCACAAAGAGGACAGCGAAAGAAGGAGCATGTAAAGGACCGATGGGTGGGCAGCAGAGGTAACACCTAACTGGTTGCTGCCTGTTGCCTGCCCGCACTCACCAGCCACCACAACGTGCACCCCGTGCCAGCTGGAAATGGGATGAGGCCCTGCTGGCCAAGAGCCGGCATGCAGTGGGGGCTGCACTGATGCAGCAGCAGAGGGAGCGGCCAGCCCCGCACATTGCATCTTTGCCCCACCACCAGCCTTGCACACCTTCCCCCATCGTCAGCCACGGTATGCCCCACCACTCACTGCTGGTGGGTGGGTGGCAAGCAGGGATCCAGCCAGCAGCAGGACCCACCAGTACTGGTGCGAGGGAGACAGAAAATATGGGACAATTTGCCCATTTTAAAGAAAAAGTCAGGACACCTGCAGGAGGGCTAAAATACTGGACTGTCCCTTTAGAAACGGGACATCTGGTCACCCTACATCAGTGGTTCCCAAACTTTAACAACTTGTGAACCCCTTTCACTAAAATGTCAAGTCTCACGAATGCCCTCCTAAGAATTAGTAGTTCCAAGCATTTTCTCCTTTACCTGAGCATAAATTATAAAAGCATTCATCTTGGAAATATAAAATTTGTTTTTATGACATGCTTATTACATACTACTATTAATTTTTATCATTACAGTATTTTTATTCCATTATGAAAATGGCAACACTCTTACAAGCTACGAAAGTGAGATCTTGGATCACTTTGAATAAGCCTGTTATAAGGCAAGGCTCCTATGCTTCACATCTAATACTCCTTGATGAAACAGCATGAAGGTATTTAAGAAGCCAACTCAAATTGTTCCTACTGCACAAGCATTCAGGTCTTGAGCAGTCCAGCAAACAATGCATGTTACAATAAAGCTTAAATTTCTTTATAATAATTTTAAAAACAAATGCTAGCTGCCAATTTAATTTTAAAAACAGCAAAAAATATCCACTTCCCTTTTCACTTCTTATAAGGAGTCCTGAAGTTTAAGTCTCCTCAGTATGATAGATATGCTTGCTTTGATCTGCTTATTCTTGGAAGCCCAGGGGCTCCGGGCTGCTGGTCCTTTGCTGCTTGGGGTCCCTAGGGACAGCTCTGTCCTCCATTAGGGAATCCCCCCCCCCACCCCCCAAGAGCCCCCTGTAACATTTCACAAATCCCAGTTTGGAAACCACTTCCCTAGGGAATACTGTAGGATATCAATCTGCCCCATGTTAGGACAGAGGTTAGGGAGGGAGAGCTCCTGGTTAAGGTAAAAAAAAGTGACCAACTTTGGGAGAAAACCAAGACAATTACTATATCCTTGTGGAAAATGAAAAGCAGTTCTAATCTGACTCCCTAACGGCCATGGGAAAAGAAACTTCAAAAAACAACATGTAAAGAAGAATGAATTTTAGTGACTCAAGGGAGTCAGAGGGTTATAGACTAGGTTCAGGCTACAGGGAGAGACTGTTGATTTAACTGGATGAGGCAGAAGACTGCCTTAAAGAAACTTATTGGCAGAGGCTGAGCCCATACTGGCTACTCGTTGAGCACACTAAGAACAAATGCCTGAATCCAAAGGGCATTAAATTGTAAGAACCTTCTCAAAACCCTCCTGAAGAAACTCAGACTGCAGTATGCTTTGAGACCTGCTTGGTTCTGCACTAGCAAGAAAACACTGACCTAGACAGATGGGACTGCAGAGGTATACTTTGTTTTTTTCATGATTAACAACTTTATATGACTCAGAACTGGATTGTACATAGCTTATGTAACCATATATTCCCACCACTATTATCCTCATCCCTCACTATTCCATCCTATTTATTATGACAACTTTATTGAATCTTATCCCATTAGACTAAGTTCTAAGGTCAGAAACCATAACTTCTGATTACTTTGTGTGTGTTTGTCAGGTGCTGTACACTCTCTGATAAGTAGGTGCTACTAAGTTTTATAATATACAAGTATACGTATATAAATAGTAAGTTAACAGAATGACACAAGTCCTTTTTCCAGGAAGGAAGAATGTTGGGGAGACTTTCAAGGCCCAACTTTAAAAAGCCAGATCCTTAAGACTGAACATGGCTGGGATGTTGTCATGCAACAGGTCCAAACTCTGAGATAATTTAATGTTGACACCTGAGAACCAAGTCCTCTGGAGTAATAAGGATCAAACACAACCTTTGCTCTCTACATCTTCTACTCACTTGGAATTTATTGAAGACATGGGAACACACAAGCCTCAGTTTTTTCCATCTGAATGAAAAGTCATCTAAGGTCTGGTATCTGATGTGTACCCCATCACCGTGCAGCAGTCCACTCTCCAGTAAGAATTTTAGTTCTTCTCAATTCGTCTGTATGCTAATCCAGCTCAGAACATGTACAGGATTTGAGGCACTCCCCTCAACAAGGCTTAAAATCAATGACCCTCTGGTGCTTTGTACTAGAGTTGTTTTACTTGACCTTATGATTATTTGTGAAAGTGCACACGTAGCAAGCTAAGTAAGACCAGGAAGACTGCCTGAACTCCAAAATACCGTTGTGCAATCCTCTTTCTGGCTGGCCAGCTGTGCTGGATCAATTTCCTGGAAGTGTGAGCTCCCCAGCTTATAAGGCTAGCATCCATGTGTATGTATTTATAGGGTGAGTGTATAAATTCTGAGTGTGGTGTTCCTGTTCATTCACCAGAGGAGGATTTGACTGATAAGTGGCTCAAGGGACTTTTCCAAGTCCTCCCTTGTTGATAGTATGAACTGAGAGTTGCTTCTTTAAGTTTCAGGAACGAAAACTGCACCCACACTAGCAGGTCTTGGCATAACATTGGCATGCTCAGAAATGACATACACAGCCAGCTGCGGAAGACTCACCAACTCAGGAAGAGAGCAAATGTTTCCAGTTTCTGAATCCTTTCCTGAGATGGGGAGTCTCTGCCATTTCAAGCGTCTACATCAGTCCCCAAGTTGGCAATTTTCTGAGATGGGAATCAGGGAACTTTGAACTCCACATTAGCCAAATATTTTTGGGCATATTTCCATCAAAGCAGAGGTTTTCAAAATGTGGCTAAGAGGTTATCAGGGAGGTGTGAGGACCTGAATGGTACTAGGAAGAAACTGGTGTTAAACAAACAAACAAAAAATCTGGTGTGTAGGGTCGCAGCACCATTCTGGTTTGGCCCATTTGCCCCTCTGTCATCATGGCCCAGCCCTGCGGGATACAGGAGCTGCTGCTGCCTGAGGTGAGCTCACTCTCCAGTCCTGCCCATCCTGACTTCCCCTTCTCACTGGGCCAGGACTTGTTCTCCAGGCCTACATCTGGATGATACAAGCATATCCAAGCAAAAATGTGTGACACTGGTGATAACTGCTAAGATATGTAGAAAATACCATAATCTAACTCAGCACTCTGATATCCACATTTAACTGGTTTAAATGATAAACCCTTAACATTGCCATATTTTAAGATAGATAGATACAAGGGCTCGGGGGAAATGGAAAGTTGGTTTGTCCATTCAAGAGTTTTGAAAATTACTGTAGCGTTACTCCATTCCCACCTTTATTTGTAATTATTAAACTAGTCAGAGGATAAATTTATTGCACTTTAAAGTTTCTTAGAGCTTTGATTTAAATTTAACTTGCTCCTTAACTGTTTTATTCACCACATCATTTTACTGTTCATTTCTAGTAGGCCATGCCTTGTTTCCTACTGAGTTACCACCAGTAGAAGCCAAAGAAATAATTAGTGTAAACTGGCCACTGGAGTTTTACCCATTTATCTAACCATGCTAAGAGCAAGTTTCTCAGACTGGCTGTTTAAAATGCCAAGAGTCCCCTGTCTACACTACAGCTCCTATCTTTGCTAGTAATGCTGGAGTTGCACTGGAGGTAAGCAGTAAAAAAATTCCTTTTAAATGTCTAGCATAGATAAGTGGCTTTTTTGCTTCCAAAATCAACTTGCCAGAGCAGGCAGAGCACAAGTTAACTGCTGAGAGATATATACACAGCCCAACTGTCCACAGTCACCACAAAAATATTTAAGACAAACAAGATCAAGGACTGAATGCACAGTAAAACTTAAAACTGCAGGTAAAAGCTATAACTCTAATTGAAAACCCATGTCAAAGAAAAACATACCACTCCATCAGCAATCTTCCAGTCTGTGCAACTTTCATATTTCTGTAGTTGCTTTTCAAACAGTTGTGCTATGGCTCGATGGACAAGTTCATACTGCTCCTGTTGTATGCATGTTAGAGATTATGATTAATGTACAAGATCCTTTTAAAAAAGGACATAAAGTCCAAGTCTACACTACAGAAGAATATACCTTGGTCTGCACTGCAGAATGCCTTTGTGTCCTCATATCTTGTATTAAATTAAATACATTGAACTCTTCTGGTATTTTCTGAAATACAGGGCAAAGTAGTGTTATTTTTCTATAAAACTCAATACAATATATTATCAACATAGTTATTTAAAATGTGTCAGACCAATTTTAAAGTTACCACTACGGCATGCCTTACTGCTTTTATAGAAAGCTGACCCATTCCCTCCATGTAAGTGAATCTTATGAAAGTCATTTAGAGCAACAGTTCTTTCAGAACTGGTATTTATAATGGTTTCACCAGTAGTGCAGATGACACAAATATTGGTAGAAGCAATAATGTCTGACACACTGACATTATGGCAATCCATCAGCATGTCTCTTTGCTTCATGATGAACCTAAAAACCACAAAGTGAAATATAAGAGCAGATTGCACTTGAAATTTCAAATGCAGAAAGTCTAAGATGCTATAAGAAATCCTCGCAGAAGAAACAATGAGTAAACATACTTTGCAGTATATTTATAGATGTTGAAAAACTGACCTTTGGAAATAATTTGAAAATCAGCACTTCAGATCAGTATTCAGGTCCATATACTCAGAACTATGTACTACTTAAATTTACAGTTTGACATTTTACCTTGAGATGCTTCCATTCTGAGACTGGGTAGGTTTCGGTTTGTTTTGTTGATATAGGAAAGTGATATAGGAAAGTAACTTAAAGCCAATTTTTAGTGTACAGTAACTCCTAGCTTAACGTTGTAGTTATGTTCCTGAAAAATGCTACTTTAAGCAAAAGATGCTAAGTGAATCCAATTTCCCTATAAGAATTCATGGGGGGGGGGGGGAGGGCAGAGGAAGAGAGAGAGAGAGAGAGAAGAGGAGAGGTTAGGCTCTAGGGACACCTCTTGTCACCAGACAAAAGACGATTGATCGATCAATAGAACAAGTTTTAAACAAACAATTTAATATTGTACACAGCAATGACAATTGTGAAGCTTGATTGAGGTGGTGAAGCCAGAGGATGGGATATTTCCCAGAGAATGCTTTACTGCTAAATGATGAACTAGCACTGGCTGAGCCCTCAAGGATTAACACACTGTTGTTAACATAGCCACACACTCTACAAGGTAGCACGAATGGAGGGAGAGGAGACAGCATGGCAGAGAGAGACAGACACACACACCATCTGTGTGTGTATGTGTGAGAGAGAAACACATGCATTGCCCCTTTAAGTACGCTGACCCCACTCTAAGTACACTGCCTTGTTAAGTAGATCAGCACGTTGAGACAGAAGCTGCTGTAAGCAAGCTCCCTCCATCTTGAGCCCAGTCGTGTTTCCGCCCAGCTCTGTGGAGATGGGGTAAAGGAGCAGGCGGCAAGAAGGACACGCTGACATTAGCACCCCTCCCCCTCCGGCACAGCAAGCAGGAGGTTCCTGGGACCAGCTCCAAGGCAGAGGCAGGAGCAGCACACGGCAGCGTGGGGAGGGAACTACCCAGCAATTGATAGCCTGCTGGGCAGCTGCCACACAGGGAACTTAGGGGAGCTTGGGGGGTAGCTGCCACCGGTCCACCCTAGTTCCAAACCCTCATCAAATACCTCCAACGGGCTGCTGTTTCTGCAAGCGGTGGACAAAACAGGCGGCTGCCAAACAAAGTTCTAAGGGAGCACTGCGCAACTTTAAACAAGCATAGTCTCTAATTGATCAGCAACGTAACAACACAACGTTAACCAGGACGATTTTAAGTGAGGAATTACTGTATTTTAAAAATTTGAACATTTGATATTTCTGATTTTGTTACTCCTCAGCAAGTTGGAAGCTTAATTTTAATCACTGGTATAAAATGACCTAATTCTACAATACGTTATATTCCTATAAATCTTCCTTACCCCAGCTTTTAGCAAATTCCATGTATAATCTATGGCACAGATGGCTCCCGTTCTTCCACACCCTGCACTAGGGACATAAGCAACAGTTACTTGATAGTTCTTTTGACAATGATTTAAGTTAACTTGTGTAAGTTAAAGAGACTTAATATTTTCATATTTACAGAATCAAGATAAAAATATCACTACCTACTTAAAAATATATCAGTCCTCAAATACCTTTGGTCAGCCAGCTCTTAATGTATTCAATGTAAAGCACATGTATTTTCACGTTTTCATAGCCAACAGGCATCAGCATTTCAGACGTGAAGAAATGCTTTAATAAAGTGTGTTGAAGCATTTTTGCCTATTCTATATACTATAGAGAATAGTATATAACTGGCCTAACACCTCAAGCAGTATAGGATGGCTACATAGAGGAAGAGACAACAGAAAGAAGTGTAAAATGTAAAGTTTTCATTTTCTTGACAACCTGGTAAAACACAATATGGGTTGCTTCTCAATTTATATAACTGACCATCTTTAAAGTGTAGTTCTCCTTTTAAAAAAGTGATGAAAAATGGAATCAAATTTCCACATTTATTCTTCCACAAATGATTTCGGTAGCAAATGTGTCCAGTTTACAAGTAAAGAGACTTATTTTACACTATCAGTTCAAAACCTAATCTTTGATAACTTTCTTCCCATGCTTCATAACTAACAAGTTTCTGCAGGATAACCTATTCCCATTATCTTCTATAAGTGTACATAGGTGCAACTGGTTGAAACTAAGGGCAGGTGTACATTACCCGCCAGACTGGTGGGTAGTGATCGATCTATCGGAGACTGATTTATCATAGTTAGTGTAGAAGAAGTGTTTAAATTTTGTGGGTCAACAAAATAGATGCTCAAGTTCCCCTAGAGGTTTTGCAACAGCAGCTAGGGTGCTGCTCTGGGCTATGATGAAAGGCTACAGATTTGTTTTGTTTTTTTCCAGTGGAAAGGAAATTTCCACACATTTTTGGGAAGTTCAAATTTTTGGAAAGTTGATTTTATCTTTGCTTTTTCTAGTATAGTCATTGCTACTTTGGCATTAATTCTTTAAAGGAAAAAGACGACAATTGCATAAGCTTCAAATTTTATATTATACTTAATCCTGCTATAGATTCAGACATTCGTCAGAGCAGGCTAGAAATATTAGAATTAATAGATGTTCTAAATGGAGAATACAGTAGGCTCATCAACTAGGAAAGAAACCCTCTGGAATCTAAGAACAGTAAATCTTATTTAATATACAAATAGATCTGACATTTGCACTGGGTGTTTATTTTATATATCAATACAGTGGCTAAGCAAATAAATAATTTGAGAATTAAGGGCATAGCAATGTTTGTTGTTCCTAATCTATAGCATGTTATGAAAATACATCGCTACCCCAATATAACAAGGTAGTGGGGAGCCAAAAATCCCTAAAGTGTTATAAGTAAAATGCCGTTATATCAGGGTAGTGGTGGCAGGGCTGCAGCGGTGATTTAAAGAGCCCAGGACTCTGCCCATACGGAGCCCCAGACCCTTTAAATCACCAGCAAAGCCCCACTGCTGCAGCCCTAGGGTAGTGGCAGCAGGGCTCTGGTGGTGACTTAAAGGGCCCTGGGCTCCCTGCAGCAGTTGGAGCCCTGGACCCTTTAAAGCGCCGCCGGAGCCCCGCTGCTACCGTGCTATATGTGAACCTGTGTTATATCGTGTTGCGTTATAGCGGAGTAGCAGTGTATATAGGCACATTCTAAATATGGTTTTAGTACTCAGCTAATATTTTTATCATTTTCATGACTATACCACTATGTATTTCTCTCTTGGCTGTATTTTTGTTTTTGCAATGCTATCATGAGGCAAAATTCAGTCTATAACAAGTTCTGTGGTTTAGTCTAAATCAGAAATGTAGTTTTAACCCTTATTTCATTAAAACAATTGCAAAGGTGCGTGCTTTTCTGAGACTTTTAATGTCTGCACTGGCAGCTTGCCAGAAGTCCAATGACTGCATGTGATTTGCATATGAATATATAGAAGTTAACAAATGCATACAGGCCAGTTATTTCTTAGCACTTTCATCTTCCTTGATATAGGAACAGAAGTTGTGTATTTGTTAAGTATACTAGTAATAAAAACCTGCAGATCAATTTCCCATATTTATAGAATTTAGTGATGAAAGACCCATTAGGCATCTTGTGCATAAGACATATTCTAATACTTCACCCTTCTGGCTCTGAAATGTCCTTAGAAACAGATTCCACTGCTTTGTCCTCAGTCCTTCACTTGAAGAGGAGAGGGCAGCCCTGGGCTGCATTTTAAGACTTTAAAGTGTACAGTTAGCCTTTGGGCCACATGTTAAAGTATACATAATCCATGAAGCTGTGTAGAAAAAAAAACAGTTACCTACCTTTCATAACTATTGTTCTTCAAGATGTGTTGCGTGTGTCCATTCTATTCTAGGTGTGCGCGCACCCATATGCACGGCCGAAGATTTTTGCTTTAGCGGTATCCACAGGGTAGGCTACAGCGCCCTCTTGAGTGCTGTGCCTATGGGTCAGTATATTAGGCGCCGCTTGCCCAACGCCCTCTCAGTTCCTTCTTGCTGGCGACTCCAACAGAGGCAGGAGGGTGGGTAATGGAATGAACATGAGCAACTCATCTCAAACAACAGTTATGAAAGACAGGTAACCGTTTTTTCTTCTTCGACTGCTTGCTCATGTCTATTTCATTCTAGGCGACTCAAAAGCAGTATCCCTGGTGGCGGGCTCAGAGTTCACGATCATACGTCTTGCAACACAGCTCTGCCAAAGCCAACATTATCTCAGGTTTGCTCAGTGAACGCATAACGAGACATAAGTGTGTGGATAGACGACCAGGTAGCAGCTCTACAGATATCCTGAACTGGCACTTGGGCCAGGAAGGCTGCCGATGAATCCTGAGCTCTAGTTGAGTGGGCAGTCATGGTCGCCAGTGGAGCCACCTTTGCCAGGTCATAGCAGTAATGGATGCAGGCCATGATCTAGGGCGAAATCCTCTGCGCTGACACTGGGCAACCTTTCATCCTGTCTGCCACCGCAACGAACAACTTTGTTTACTTATGAAATGGCTTTAAGACTCAAAGACTGAAGAAGAAGAATTGTTGGCTCTTGAGAGGCAAGGGATAGGCACTCTGACTAACCACTATGGGCGGTAAGAAGGAACTGAGAACGCGTAGGGCCGGCGGCACCTAATATACCAATGCATGGGCATGGCACTCAAGATGGCGCTATAGCTGACCCTACGGATAACGCCAAGGCAAAAATCTCCGACGGCCATGCACGTAGGCACATTTGTGCACTTAGAATGGAATCAACATGAGCAACCACTTCAAGAAGAAAGGTTCTTTCTGACAACGAGCTAGAAGAGTAGCTTTTCAAAATTAAATTAATACATGTAAGTCTTGTACTGAACATACTACTTAAAAAAAATATAAAATATATTTGGTACCTGCAGTGTATACAAATAGGCACATCTTCATGCTCCTGGTATTCTCTCATTAAGCTGATCATGTCCAGAATAGAATCAAAAGATGAAGGTACATCGTGGTCAGGCCAGTTCACATAATGAAACTGATATACTCTACGAGTTTCCTAAGAAAATTTTTTAAATGAAACACACATTGAAGAATTTTGTATAAATGTATGATCATTGTCTGCATGATTTATTTTCCAGATCAAAGACTTCCACTGCAAAGACAACAGATTCTGCATTTAGCCAAAGTGAAGTAAGATTGAGCAAGGACAGCACAAGTGGATGAAACAGCTTTTGCATTGGGGTTGATATGGAAATCAAGATATTCAATTTTGTTACAACCACCAGGGACTCCAGTATTTTTTGTATAAAGTAAAACTTTCATCTTAAATTACATTAAGTAAAAAGTAAGTATTCACTAACAAACTTGTTTAAGCCAGCGGTTTTCAACCTTTTTTTCACTTGAAACCCCATAAAAAATTATGAATGGAGGTGCAGTCTGCAGAACCCCAGGAGTCTGTGGACTTCAGATTGAAAGCCACTGATTTAACCCCATAGAGGAGGTTGAAAAAGGGGGGCTTCAGGAAAAGACAGACAACTCAGATGGGCAGACCTCATTTTTACTTTTGTTGGACCTACAAAAGGAACATAGCTGACAGAGATATTGATTCTGTGTTGTACATCATTAACTGAACATATTGAATTCTAATTGTTTACACCTGTGTAACCCCACCGAAGACAACATGCTTGCATATGTCAGCAAGGACCTAATTTGGTCTGCAAAACCTTTATCAACTGTGTAGATGTGCAAAGAACGCCAGATCCAGAGTGACATTCAGATCCCAGGAAGAGTTTGCAGGACTGGCAGAAAAATAACTTGTAAACGTATGCTTTTGATAAGTACTTTTTAGAAGAGAACCAAACTAGTGGACTTCAGGAAAACCTGCAGAAAGGTAGCGTATAGGATGGTCCAATGAGCATTTCACAGAAGTAGATGAGAAAGAAGTTTTCATATCATTTGTTCAAGCTCATCTACAGACTGCAGATACCAATTTTCATCCTTTGCTGAACTGTATGTACCATCATGAGATTAAAATGGAAAGTTTATATCTAATAATAAAGAGTGTTTAATTAGTGTAACTAATTGATTTTTTGAAAAAGGGGAATTAGATGCTCATGACTAGGGAAAAAACCTTTATTGACAGAGTAGGTTAAGTACAGCCATCAAGCTTCCCCAAAATAACCTGTCAATGTGTCTCTATTTTGTTCTAGAGGGACCAACTCTATGGATGAGGAGTCGATTCAATTTTTAAACCTATTATCTTTGGCTTTACTGCCAAGATGGTAAACAAAGTGCAAATTGTGACTGTTTTTGTTATTACTGTTGTTTTTGTTATTGTAATATAGTGGAGAGTTGTCCTATAGGAACTTAACTGGGACTTTGACCTATGAAGTCTGCACGGTTGGATGCTAACTGGGACACAAGCTAAAAATTATCAGCAATAAACCTGAATTATCCAGTCCCCATAAGATTTAATTATTAACAATAGCCTGCCCTGTTTCTTTAAAAATTCCTCAAATGTAGCAATGCACTGAGTGCACCCAAAAACAATTGTAAGGAACAATTCATCACACATCTAACACAATAGGTTCAGAGGGACTCTGAATATATTTAGTGCAGGTAGTCAAAAGATATCACTAAAATCAGAGAATTTAGGATGTTTTATAGATTGTCATGGCTTCCTGTAGCTTGAAGAACAAAATAAATTGATACAACTGTACACTATTCTATGTAAGTTATTATTCAGAAAAAAAGCTATCTGAAATGGTTGAGATCTGAGTTATTTTTAGGGACAGGAAATGCCTCTTCAAGTGAGAAAATCTGACCAAACACAAGACAGTAGCTTGTAACAGTCATTTAGTAACTGTGGTGGCCACTACAAACCCCAGGCTGGATAATTACCCACTTTAACACCATTATTTTAGGCCAGTTATCATTATGTTTATGAAATTTGCATTATTGCCAGTCACCTGACAGGACTATAAATGGCCCTCCCCCAACTCTTTATTCTGAGTTACAAATTAGCCCTCTTTTTAAGAAGTATAACTCTGCAGAAAGGATCAACTCCTGCATTTTTTTAAACCGTTACTTTGGAAGTGAGCTGGATTTCCTTTAGCAAAAAAGACAACTTCCAATACTTGTTACCATGACCAGTTCTGAATTCTGAACATTATTAACCCTTTGTTTTTCATAGAATTACTGTGTGTTTGTACAAGAATTCTCAAACTATTTCTGGAAATTTAACATTTTACAATAATTAAATTCTCTTCCTGTCAGACATTTTGTTGAAGAGAAGGTTACTCACTCTGTGAATAAACGGAGTTTCTTTGAGATGGTTGTTCCTATGGATGCCCCACTTGTTAGGTGCAGCATCGTCTCCTGCACCTGGGATCGGATATCTTTATCAGCAGTGACAGTGAGACCATACAGGCGTTATCTCTCCCCTCCCCCAGGGCCATGCGTGGGTCATATATATATGTGCGACTGGATAGCGTAGTGGTTAAGAGCGCCGCCCTTTGATACGGGAGACCGCCCTTTGATACGAGAGACCGGGGTTCAAATCCCGGTTGGTACCCAACTTTCCAGTAGGGGTCCTTGGGCAAAAGACCCCCTAACGCTTCTCACTGTCCATAAACCTTAAAAAAAATATGAAGATGTGACACGTAACTAGGAGTATGTCAGCCGGGGCTCGGGACGTCGCTGGCCGGGAAATTAGAACGAGGTCCGTCGACAGATGTTGAGGGAACAGGACAATCTGACGATAAGGTGTGAGGCTACTAATGGAACAAAACCATTCAACGCAGAATATTAATATTAACCCTTCATGTGCAGAAATTCTCATCTGCACCTTTATACAATGAAAGAATTTAGCCGGCCTGTTTTATACCTGTATCCTTGTCGAAATGTTGGAACGAGTAACCAATTGCAGCTGAACCGGCATCCCTACTCAGCATGTACCTCACAAGCAACACTCACCAATGAGTACCTACTCGCACTCGTACCGAATAACTACCCACTTCCCATGATAATAAATTAAGCCTAACATACTGATCACTCCATGCACTCTGATGAATAAGACATTATAGCATGAAAACTTGCCTCAAATAAATGTATTATAACGTCCCTTATGCATGATCGTCCCCGTGCTAATCTGACTGATACAACGACACACTCCTACCTCCTCTCCAGTCGTAAACCTAGTCACCGTCATAGCTAATCTAAAATAACCCAAGTGAATAATGATCACTCAGTTGAAGCACTATCAAAAGAGCTGAATGAATATGATACAAATAGATCGGTCTTATACCTTCTACAACATTTACAGTGCAACAAGTACTCGTTTTTTTAGATAACTGACAAGTAATGGCCATAAATCATTAATTGATTGACGACATATAATTGATTAACTAATCTCCAAATAACTACCTGGGCAGATAACTGGGTAGCATAATACCTATGGACAATGTCATCCATTTGACCATATTTGTAATTCACAAATACATGAGGAATTATAAAACAACTGTTCATCTCGGAGAAAGACCACAGTTAATCTGCTCTCACTAACCCCCGTCAGACCGGATTACTTGTGAAGGACAGTGCTGATCACATGAAAGACCCCTGCAAGGGAACAGAACGTAGCCAACTACCAGCAAGTAACTGCCTCCCCACAACATGGAAAGTCCTATCAGGTTCCATCATAGCCGCCAAACTACAGGACCATATGGGCCAGTACATGAGCACAGCTCAGAAGGGCATTGGGAACAACACCAGAGGCTCAACACCAGTTGCTCATAGATAGAGCAGTCGCCCAAGACTCAAGGTCTAGACAGACCAATCTGAGCACAGCCTGGATTGACTACAGGAAAGCCTACGACTCAATGCCGCACACGTGGATCTGTGAATGTCTGGCGCTATACAAAGTCAACAGGACACTAAGGACCTTCCTCAAGAACTCAATGGACTATGGAAGACAACACTGGAAGTCAAACTCAAGGCAGCTTGCACAAGTGGCCATCAAGTGCGGCATATACCAAGGTGATGCACTGTCCCCGCTGCTGTTCTGCATAGGCTTAAACCCCCTCAGCCAGATAATCACAAGGACTGGATACGGGTACAGGTTCAGGAGTGGAACTACCATCAGCCACCTCCTCTACATGGATGACATCAAGCTGTATGCTAAAATGAACGAGACATCGACTCGCTAATCCACCTGACGCGGATCTACAGTGAGGATATCAGGGATGTCATTCACTTTAGATCGGCTGTGAAACTGAACAAGTGTGGCCCTTCGGAGGACTGGAGAAGTGTGGCCGGATGGTAGTGAAGAGAGGAAGGTAGTCAAGACTGATGGGTGGAACTACCAGCGGTCCACATAGCAGACATACAGACCAGCTACAAGTACCTTGCGTCCCACAGTCACATGGAAACCACGATGAGGAGGCAAGGAGACAAGCAACATCCAAGTATCACCAAAGGATAAGACAGGTCCTGAAGAGCCAGCTCAGTGGGGAAGAACAAGATCCACGCCATCAACAGATACGCCCTGCGGTCATCATCAGATACCCTACCCTGCCGGTATAGTGAGCTGGCAAAGGAGAGACATGGAGGCTGCCGATGTGAAGGACCCGGAAGCTCCTCACAATGCACGGAGGTTTCCACCCAAGTCCAACACCCAGAGACTGTATACCAGCCGGAAAGAAGGCGGGCGGGGGCTGGTGAGCGTCAAAGCCACTGTCCTGGGACGAAACCCGGAACATCCACCAGGAGTAAACATCATAAGATGGCCCCCAAAGATGAGCTGCTGAGAGAATGCCTGAGGCAGCAGCAGACATGGAGGAAGACCAAGCAGAAGAAGTGCCATGGCAAGACAAGACCCTGCATGGATGTACCCATCGACAGATAAGCTGAGGTGGCTTGACACTTCGGGATAAGTTCGTGACAGTAGGAGTGGTAGGAAAAGGGCTGGAGACTTAAAGCACCAGCACTAGAGGCATATGACAGGTAGAAGCAGCACAGGAACAGGCAACTAGAGCGAGTACCAGAGCCATCATGGAAAGCAGGGTTTACCACACTAGAAAGGACTCAAGGTGGCAGTACTGGTGCAGAAGAGGCCCTCAGATGACATGTCCAAGCAACATATGTGGCTTAGGATTGTAGACTGCAGGCCAGGAACAGCATACACTGAAAGGTACATTCATAGTATGCACCAAATGTTGGACTGCTCAGTGTATCAGGAACATCTGCACAGCCCGTTCAGTGGTTTGACTCTGAATATTTTGTCAAGGTTTTTATGATAGAATCTCTTCTATATTCCCTACCTTCTTCCGTATTAGACGCTAGAGGAGAGATTCACTCGAGAAGCGGTGCGAGGGGTAATCGAACTATTGACGCCAGGAGTCTATAGTTATTATCCCTATTGGGACTCTCTAGTCATCCTATTGAACGGACAGGCAGTGAGCACCCAATATTGAGGCCAATATGAACTTCAAACCGACATTGACAATTGTGAGATAAGTATTGTTGAACACAGGAACTGTCAGAAAAGCACATCTGCAGGTGTGATAAAGGAGTTTATCAAGTCAGTGCCAAGTGGAGCGAGGTCAACATCCAAAGTAGAAGGACAGATGAGAAGCTGGAGAAGTACCAAGGTCCGAAAGAGGAACTAGAGAGGAATGTGGAAATGAATTTTTTCAGAAAGGGTGTGTCCCCTGCAGTGCGACTGGGTAAGGAGCACTCGGTAGGAAGCAACTCCTAAGCTGGTTGTTGAATGGGGCTCAACAGATCCCAGTTGTAACTAACTATGATATCAGTGCATCTCTGTCCGAGACACACCCACTGCAGCCCTAGAGACAACAGCTGAGCAGTGCTAGGAACAGCTAAGATACTGCGCAGAACCCTCAAACTCCCAGGCCTCTGGTAGAGGACCCGAGGTTGAGGAAGACACATACCACCCATAGGGGTGAGAGGGGAATTTTTTATATATATTATACATATATAGTGCTTTGCAGTCCAACCACCCCCAGGTTCCTTCTCTGCCACAGAGCTGGTGGGTTTTTCTTGGGAAGGAGGGGTCCGAAGCCAAGGAGAGGAGGGTGGATAGTGAAGCACCCATAGGGACGCACATCTTGAAGAGCCTCAGTTACTGCACATTGTGAGTAACCTTCTCTTCTTCGAGTGATGTCCGTACCACTTGTAGGTGACTAGAAAGCAATGCTCCTAATTGGAAGGCTGGGGCTATGGAGTGACGTTTACTGTCGATGATAGGACGGTATGTCCTAGGAGAGCATTTGCTGCGGCATCATGAATAACAGTGTAGTGACAGACAAAAGTGTCTATTGATGCCCATGTGCAAATTTCAACAGAGAAATTATTGAGAAATGGTATTGAGGTGGATAATGAAGGTTTGGAACATTCTCTGATTGTAGCAAGAGGTTGTCTATTGTGGAGTTCATATGAAAATGTATACACTTCAACATCCACTTTGAAACATGTTCATATAAGAGAGTGCCTCTACATCTTTTGGTGGTGGAAAAGAATAATTGTGGTGATTTTCAGAAAGGTTTAGTCCTGTACAAGTAAAACACCAACGCTCATCTCACGTCCAGGGTGGGGAAAGCTGCCTCCTGTTGGTTACTGTGAGGCTTTGGAAAGAAGTAAGGAAGGTGCATTGATTGGCTGACATAGAAAGGTGTTGGAACCTTAGGTAGAAATCTTGGGTGTGGGCATAGTGTAACTTTGTTCTTGGAACAGAATGTATGGTAGATATGCCATAAGGGCTGCAATTTTGCCGACTCGTCGGGTTGAAGTGATGGTTGCAAGGAAGGCAGTTTTCAGTCACAGATGCACGTAAGAATAGGTTGCCATTGGTTCAAATGGGGGTCTAGCCAGAGAACACAGGATGAGGATGAGGTCCCAGGTCTCATGGGGATAAAGATTTTGGAGATCAGTCAGAAAACATTTTGTGAGCAGATATGTGAAGACAGAGTGATCGTCTACGTGGCAGCGAAAAATAGTGACTGCTACCAAGGGTACTTAGATGGAACTGGTGGATAACTCTGTTTAAGGTGTAGCATGTAATCCATTATAAGTTGTAGCAGAGCATATGCTGTGGCGAGGCACACTAGTATTGAAATCTTGTCCATTTGTAAACGTAAGTGCATTTAGTTGTGTAATGCTTGCTATTTAAACATATCAGTTTTACTGTGTCTGAACCATGGAGGAGCCAGGCTTTGAGATGGAGCATCTGTGGATCGGTATGGAGGATGTGTCCTGCAAAAGGAGCCATGGCATTGGATGGAGAAAGAGATCAATTGGCACACCATCATGTAGAAGAGCTAAGTATACCAGACCTGTTGTGGCCATGTTGGAGCTGTAAGTATGACATGAGCATGATCCTCCCATATCTTGCAAAATACTCCAAATAGAAGAGGAAAGGAGGGAAAAGCATAAAAGAAGCAGTATGTCCTATATTATGAGGAATGCACCTCCTATAGATCCATGTCCCAGTCCTCCTCTGGAACAGAACTGAGGGAAGCAGGCATGGTGCTGTGTGGCAAAGAGGTCTATGGTGGGGGTATCCCCATCGATTAAAGATAGGCTGAAGTGCTTGCATATGCAGTTCCCGCTTGTGAGCATGGGAGACCTACTGCTCAGTGCGTCCATGATGGTGTTTTGGTGTCCAGGGAAGTACGCTGCTGAAATGGTGATGTGTTGGATACACCAGTTCCACAGTTTGAGTGCCTCTGATCATTAAGAGTGGAACCTCACTCCACCCTGCCGGTTGATGTAATATACACAGGTGAGATTGTCAGTCATCACTTGTAGTATAATGTTTGAGAAGAGGTAGGAAATGTTGGCAGGCATTGCAGAATGCTCATTGTTCTAGGAGATTGATGCGTAGGATGTATTCGGTTAATGATCATCTGCCCTGCACTGTGTGATTAGGGAGGCATCGGTTATTAGGATCATGGTTGGTGGAGACTGGACGAAAGGAACTCCGACACAAACATTGTTGGGCTGTGTTCACCAAAGTAGTGAGTCCTCTACTCTCGTTGGCATGGATAAAAGGTTGTGGAGGCTGTGTTTGTGGGGGAGATACATTGTACGGAGCCATGGCTGAAGACATTACATGTGTAGATTTGCATGCCTGACCACGAAAGTGGAATTGCCATGTAGCCTAGAAGTTGGAGGCAGAGACTGGGGGGTAGACTTGTACGTTCGATACCAGATCTACTACTCTTGAGAATCAGTGAGAAGGTAGAAAGGCTCTGGCTTGTATGGCATCCAACTGTGTGCCAATGAATCCCAGTTGTGTACCAGCATTAAAGTGGACTTTTCTAGGTTCACAAGGAGACCTAACTTCGTGAACAGGTCCATTGTTATGTGGACAGCTCAGAGAGCATCAGTCTCAGATGTGGCCTTGAAGACAGTCATCCAAGTATGGAAAAATGACGACACCTTGTTTCCTCAGATAGGCAGCAGTTACCGCAAGGACCCTGGAGAACTCCCGAGGTGTTGAGTACAGTCTGAAAGGCAGTACTTTGTGTTAGTAGTGGCTGTCTCCCAAGACAAATTGGAGGAATTCCTGTGGGCAGGGTGTATTGTAATATGAAAGCATGTGTCTTTGTGGATAAGAGCCAAGAACCAGTCCCCCTGTTCCAGTGCTGTGATAATATTGGAGAGAGTAATCATTCTGAAGCATTGCAGTTTTATGAACTTGTTTAGACTGCGATGGTCCATGACGGCTTGATTCTTCTGGATCAGGAAATGGTGGGAGTAGAAATCCTGTCCTATGTACCAGAAAGGGACAGGTTCTGTGTCTGCCAGTTGCAGAACATGATTTATTTCTCCCCATATCATGGAATTGAGAGAGAGGTCCCTGAAGGACAAGGAGGGAGTGGGCCGTGGTGGGATGGATAGGAAGGGGATGGAGTATCCTTCTTTGATTATCTCTAGAACCCACTTGTCCGAGGTGATGAGTCTTCAAGAGGGGGAAAAATAGAGCTAGTTGTTCACCAAACTAACGAAACATCAAAGACAGTGGGGATGACTGGAATAGTGGGAGGCTTCTTGGGGCCTTGACCACACCTTCAAAATTGTTGCTATGGTGGGGCCATGTGAGAGGCAACCCCTTGATGAGGAGGCTGTCTACGTTTGGTAGGAGGCCTTTGTCTTTGGAGCTGGGTGTCAAAGTGCTGTTGAAGGGTGTACTGCTGTGGTCGGGATCGCAGGGGGCGATATTTCCCTGGCTGTCTCTTTGGTGCTGATGTGTAAATGCCAAGATCAGAGTGTAGCTTGGGAGTCTATTAGGGAATACAGAGAATTGCCCACACGTTCCAAAAATAAATAGTTTCTGGCCCTCAAAAGGTAAGTCCTCTACCGTGGTATGTAACTCCTTAGGAAAACCTGAGAGGTGGAGCCATGGACGCATGCCTCATCCATCACGACTGCTGAGGTCGTCAGGCAGTGGTGTCTGCACAGTCTAACATTGCTTGCAAGGCTGTACGAGCTAGGAGGTGTCCTTCCAATATTAAGGACTGGAACTGCTCTTTCTTGGCCTGTGACAGGTCATGGCACAGTTCCTCCAATTTAGAGTAGTTTAGGTGATTATACTTAGCCACAAGAGCTTCGTAGCTGGAGATTCTAAATTGGAGCATGGCTGATTAATGTTTTGTGTCCAAATAAGTCTGGGCATTTCCAATCTCTGTCTGGATTGGATTGGTATTGACGGCCCTCTTTCATTCTACATCCTTCTCTGGAACTTTTTTTTGGTATGTTTGCAGGTCGGAAGGATGGAAGCCAGGGTCTGCCAGAGCAGCTTTGCATGGTTGAGAGCCTCATATATCGTAAGTGCAACCTTGGAGGAGGAAGAGGAGGAGGTATGGAGAGTATCAAGCAGCTTATGTTGCTAGTACTTGACCTTCTCCAATGGAATCTGTAAGGAGTCTGCAGTTCTGCAGAATAAGTCCGGAAGATGTCTGAAGTCGTTGGCAGATATAGGAAGTGGAGGCATGATCGCCTTGTCGGGGAGGAGGAAAAATGATGGAGTCCACTCCTACTGTTCCTCCTCTTCAACTGGTACTGGAGGGGGTTCAACCTCCAGAGGGCAAGAGACTGATGGAGAAGGAAGAGGTGTAGGTCTCCGGCTTTGCTCTCTGGGAGGGTTACTGATTGTTCCCTGTACGTGGCCCAAGGGTCCCAATATGGCCAGTGTGGAGCAAGTGAAACATGTGGCTGTATCTACAGTGGTCTATGCCAAGACTGTTGACCAGATATGGATTGTGGATAGTGAGGATGAAAAGGTATGATTTGCCTGGTAAATGAGGGAGTAATGGAACACTCCTCTTCTTCCTCCTCCTCATTGCTGGGGAAGGTAGGTGCCACCCTCAGAGGAGAAAGGGAGGAGAGAAATGACGTTGAGTCCAGAGAGGGTAGGTCACATCAAAAGAGCAGAGACTCAAGAGTGTCAGATACCAGCAGGTCTTTAGGGAATCTAAATTCTTGTGGAGGGTGAAAAAGCATCATCAGTGCCAGTGTACAACTTGATGTCGAAGGAAGGGTGTATACCCCTGAAGTGTCCGTAGATTGCTCAAGAGACTTGGCCAGTGCCAACGATTTTGATGGTGCCGACGATTTTGATGGTGCCATGGGCTTGCTCAGGGCCAATGGTTTAATCGCTGTTGGAAAGAGCGCCGGTGCTGGCATTTTTTTCTGTGCCGAAATTCCTGAAGTTGGCCTGTCTTGTTCCCCAGAGCTGTGAAATGGTGCTGTAGGTCTGGCCTGGTTAGGATCCTAAGACTGTTTCTTGAAGTTGGTACCACAGGTACATGGACAGGCCCTGGAGCTGTGTCCCGTCAGATGTGCTGAGGCAACAGACCTCGCAGGTGATGGTATTCTGGTGGACTATGCCTCTAAGTGTGAGAAGGGAACCCATTTCTTTTTGTCAGAGAGAAAGAGAAGGCTCTCTCTTCAAGGGATGTGGGGACCGAGGAATGGCAAACAACCTGGACGAACGTGAGGGCCTTTCTGGGAAAGAGTCCAGGTCAGAGTCCAATGCTGGTCACAGAGAAGTTTTAATCTAATGTCCTGGTCTCTTCTGGCTCTGGGTTTCAGGGCAAGGCAGTGGGAACACTTCTGTGGGATGTGTCCCTCTCCCAGACAGCAAATGCACTGCAGGTGGCTGTCTGTCACTGGGGAGAAATGTACCTTTTAAACTTGGAGTATCCGGACATAAGGATGAAGGAAAAACTTACCAGTTGGGAAGGGTGGGAAGAAGTGGGGAAACGGAAACCTAAGCTATGAAATAACTGAAGGTAAAATTAAAACATGAAAGAAGAAAGTAACTACACTAATGGGTAAGGCACTACCTAGTAAGGGAATAGGAAAAGCAGACTCTGCTGAGGATTCCGTTACAGATCGAAGGCAGTAGAGAAGGAACTGTGGGCAGTAGAACTGCAGAGCACTACATATACACATCCTGTGCAGAGTGCGAGAGGGGCCAGTTACACATGTGGTCTGAAGGGCATTGCAGATGAAGATCTCTGATCCTAGGCCCAAGGTGCGCAGCTGCACCTATACGTGGAGCACCCAGAGGGACATCACTGAAAGAAGAACTTAGTTTTATTTCAGAAAAAAGTGACTGCAATTCTTAAGGATTAACATTCATAACTTCCAAATTAACATGAAAAATCAGTATTAATTGGTATTATCACAGATCATTCATCATACGTACTTAAATATCAGAGAATGTTACTTGTAAGGTTCTTATTCTAACCAATGAACTATACCTTGAAAGTACAATTTTAGTAACACCACCTTTGTTAGTAACTTTGATGGCAGAAAAAGTGTGTTTCAAGCACAGGTTGTTCGTTTTGTTTCTAACATTTATTTCCATTTTGAGCCTTGACTGCATCCTCCAAATCCCTATGGACTTCAACTGACAAAAACAAAATGACAAGCAGAAGCAGGAAGGTCAGCACCTATTAACCTAAAGCTAAAAGCATCTATTAGATGAAGCAAAAAAACCATTCAGAGGCCATGTCAGCAAGATATTGAAGCCTAGATGAAAATTTTATTTATCAAAGATTGATGTTTTTCAGTCTATCATTTTTACATTAAACAGAGATAATAAGGCAAGTAGGTATAACTGGGCATTAAAAGAAAATTTCAAACAAAAACCAGGAAGT
Source organism: Chelonoidis abingdonii (assembly GCF_003597395.2). NCBI lineage: Eukaryota > Metazoa > Chordata > Testudines > Testudinidae > Chelonoidis > Chelonoidis abingdonii. The sequence continues at coordinate 25,817,189 of NC_133769.1, forward strand.
ACTTTCTCAGGCTAATAAATAATCTGTAGGATGAGCAGTCAGACACGTCAATCAGACACAAAGTTATAGTCAAGGAAACAGTCAGATCGCATATTAAGAGGCATTAAAAAGGTTGGCTGGATCAAAAAAGCTTCTTTAGCCCTTCAGATTAAATTTGTGGATCAGATATTCACCTGGTGTAAACAGTAGCGCTTCACAGACCTCAATAAATTATACCAGCTGAAGATCTGGCCCTGTATTGTTAATAAACACTACTGAAAAACATCACATAGATTTGGTTACCCACAAAAGCACTACCATAAGAACAGATAGTATGTTAAGACATTTCATGAACCTTTTGTTTCTCGTAACTGAACTATTTATATCCCTTACAAACTTGATAATGTACATAAGCAGAGAACCAAGCTTTCGCTCCTTTAATATTAGCGACTTGATTTTTTGGCAAGTTTCCTGGATTATATACCATCTGAGATCTTTGAACAGATGTTAAATCATACCACATTAAGACCAAAAATGTAAAACACCAATAGTCTATTTGAGCAACTGTCTTGAGTGGGGAAACCTTTCATGTTTTAACTACTTACATTTTGAAATTCAAGTAATAGCATTCTAATATAGTAGTCTGTTCTTGCTTGTTCAGCTTCCTAAATAAGAGGAAACATCTGTGAATGGATAGGAATTTAATATACAACAAATTAGATATAAACCCCAACTTTATTCTCTATAGTGTCATGTGAACAACAATAATTCACTTTTTGGCAATGTAAGACTTACCTGAAGAGTCAGTGTAAAAGCTATTTATCTGCTATGAAGCTAGATAGGTAAACATGTTTTACCATGTTTTTTAAAAAATGAAAAGATTTTGAGTTTAAAAAAAATTAGTTAAGATCTTGGCCAGAGGCTACCCTATTTAGAAATGAAATTTCCCCATAAAACTAAGCTGTCATCAAATTCTGTCACTTCTTTCTCCAGGATATTTCAAAATGCGTCCCTGTACCTCTAATGCTTCTCCATGCCTTAGTTTAACTTTCTCTGGACTCCCTGTTTTCTAACTTGCTTCCTTCAATTTTTCCTTCCTTGCCATGCACTCAGATCATGTTTCTCCCCCACCTGAATCTCTCTATTAATCTCCATCATTTACTGAATCAAATTTAAGGTTATTTTCCTTTCCAAGATGGGACACAGTTCAGTCTCTGCTTATATTGTTGTATCTCTCCTTACCCTTTTCACTCCCTCTGATGGCAGCCTCACCTCTCCTTTTATTTTCTTCCTTTTCCTGATGCCTTATACGGCAGCCAACCCATGCCACAAATGCCACCAGTATGCACTCTCATGTCTCTATTAAAAGGTATTTGAAGTGAGTTTGCATTTGAAGGGCCCTTGAACATATTACTATACCCACACCTTTTTTAGTAAACAAAATGTGTTACCGTTTTCTGGTCTCCCAATATACGAATATCCATTTTTGAATTTTAAATGACAAGCTCAGACCAGGGACCATTTATGCCTTGTACAGTGTCAAACAAACAATGCTGGCACTCAAACAAATATTTAATATTAATGTGGACCGCTATAAAAGTTATTCACCTCTCTGCAGTGATTTGCTAAATATGAAACATGAATTTTCCACGACATACAATAAATATACATTTTACTAATAGAATAGAATGAAGTGAAACACTGAAGTCCTCCAGGCAAGACAGTGTATTATGTCACTAGGGATGCCCAATAAAGAACTGAGAATTAGTAGACACAGTGAAACCACCTAGGGCCTGTTCTGCCCACAACGACAAAGGTGAGTTTTTAAAACATGTTACATGTTTAGAATTAAAATTTACACATGCTTACAAAAAAGCATTCAGAGTCTGTGCTACTGAGTACATATGATAATAGGAAGAGCTCTTTAAAATGTACAGCAATAAATCCATAAAAAATATTAGTTCACAAAACTTTATACTTACACAAGAAATCTGAAATGGTCCAAAAGTTACACTTTCTTCTCCATGCAAAGGCCAGTACCGCTCACATTTTTTCTATTTAAAAAAAAGTGTTGTCCTAATTTAATCCAGAGTTGGTACTTTAAGAAAGTCACTGACAGTGAAAGTGTTGCCAACCTTTGCAATTTTATCGCATGTCTCATATTTGGTGTTTCTTAAAACTCCAGCTTCTGGAGTCCTGTGATTGAGAAAGAATCTCAGCTTTCATTTAAAACAAAAATAAGATTTTAGTCTTCATGGTTGCAGAGAAAAGTTTGAAAACAAACCTTAAGGACTTGAAAAAACAGAAGACCAACAAATATAAGCAAGAGATTATTTGTAAAAGTGAGATTTATTTATTTAAAGCCTCATGATCTTTTGGAGCCGGATTCAAATTTTTTGTGAATGCACAGGGTTAGCAATAGTGGTTGCACAGAGTTTCCCGTGGCACTGGAAAATACTCACTAAGCTAGCGAGCATGACAGAGCAATATCAGCCCTTCCTGTCTCCTCATCTGCCAAGGAATTCTTATGGACTCAAAATCAAGATTCCTTATTTGATGAATGGGCCTTTTTATGCCTAAAACTGCACTAGGAGCATGATAATCTCCACAGTGAGAAGACCAGCAGTACAGCTACCATTAGTTTATTTTAATTCATAGGGATCCTTTTATAACTGAAAAATAAATATTAGCTTGGAGTCTATTCAGGTTGTACCTGGCTAGCACTGTGGTATATAGTTACCAGAAAACAGCTGCTTTCTACAATGAAAAAGTGGCCAAATTCACTGATTTTCTCTGCATATTGACACAACTCAGCTCATGGAAGCAGGTTTGTGAACTCTCTCCATAAAGAATGACAAGAATAACGGCTCTTTTACTCAGTGCAATTGAGCTATATTTGTAGTTACTGACTTTACGTAAAAAGTCTCAGTAATTAAAATATTATCCTAGTAAGTGGGTCTGCAATAAATTATTCATATTTCTCTTTTTAGCATACATACCCGTCCCATTTCAAACTCTCGACAGGCCATTACAATTATCTGAAAAAGGAAGAAATATATAACTACATGAAGTTAACATTTTGACATCTTTCACAAAAGTTCAGAACTTTGCCATTTGAGAAGGTGCTCAGACTCTTTGACTGCCTATTACTGGAGTGTTTAAACCTCTGTTAAAATCTAAACACAAGATATGCATATTAAGAATTGCACAGATGCAGATGTACTTTTAATATTAACTATTTAAATACTAAAGTGTCCGAATTTTTTTATCGCTTACAGCTAATCTACTCAAATAGCAATAATAATTTCTTACGTCCATCAGTTATTTGTATTCATTGCCATCCCAATGTTTTTAAATTAACAATGAGAGAAGTCAGTCTATAAAAGTTATATACTTAAGTTCTTACATAGATTGACAAGTTGTGATTGACCTTGCCATTTATATACAATGTATGTGGTTATATGCTTTGCAAGCAAACACAGCCATAGTTGGCTTAATTAAATAGCCTGGAAAGAACCAGGACAGATTTTTACACTGATCATACATAATTAAAGAAATAATATTCAAAATTTTAAAATGTAACTGACTGCTATTTTTCATGGAGTTGTGTGTATTACCTTAAACCTCTAATTAGGAAATCTTTAAATGTTAAACTATTCATTGTACAATGGAGTAATATCAAGTTTCCCCAGTCACTAAATCACTGTATTAATTGGTAAACATTAAAATAGAATATTTTAAATTTTCTTGTGTTATGAAAATTTATGAATGATGAAGTTGTACCCTTCTGAAAGGCTCATGAATTAGTAGAAAAGAGATGAATTTCATAGTACTAAAGTTTTCACTTAATTCATAACAGTGCAAAACTATATCACTACATGAACTCTAAGAGAAAGACTACTTCTAAGCACATTCTCTCTCTCTCTTTTTTAAATGTTTGAACTATTATTTCTGAAACCGATTAGTCAGTCTAGTATGGACTGACACAGAGTGGTAAACCCTAATCCAGGAAAATGATTAACGATGCATTTGAGCTGTTTGTATACAATAAAATAATTTTATTGGCAATATTTAAATTTAATGTTTTCCCACAATTTTCATTCATACTATAAAAAACAAGTTCTGTTTCCACACTGTAGGACATTACGATTTTAGCCAGTCTGTAGAATTTTTGGCAGAAGTCCAAGTTGCTCAATTTTTGTAAACATTCCTTTGTACCAACAGCTTCAATAGACTCTGAAAATGCATTCTTAGTTGCTCAATATTCATCACCATGGATGTATGTAACAAGTTTAAAAAGAGAAGTAGGGTACTTACTGCAACATTGTACTCCCATATCATTCTCCAGAAATCTACTACTGTATTTGCTAATGGTCCCTGGGTAGCAACATATGCTTGTGGCCCATGTACTCCCTAAAATTGCAAAAAAGAGAGAAACAGCTGAATGTTCACAAGAGAAGTCTGGTTGTATTGGATAAAAAAAATCTTTCATAATTTAAATGTAAAACTAGAATCTCTTTTCTGTGTCGTCCTTTCGCAAACTCATATTTTGTTCCATATCCAAAAGATGGTAAAAATAGCCTCCACCACACTTCCAAACAGCTAACTTGATGTAAAACAAGGGGGTAAAACAATGGGAATTTTACAAGGGTATGACTACACTGCAGCTGCCTTCCAGCCAAGGTAGATGGAAATGCGCTTATGCCACAAACACACACTCTCTAACTAGCAGAGTGGATACTCCAGCACAGGCTAGCCACCCAGTAACAAGCTCACCTACCTCAATGCGTCTGAGCTCAGGTGGTTATCTTGTGCTGCAACATCCATCCTGCTATTTTTAAAGTGCTAGCTCAAGGAGAGCTAGAACATGTCCATCTATTTAGGCTGGGTGAGATGCTCCCAGCTACAGTGTAGACGGACCCCGACTGGCTTCAAATGGACCAGGATTTCACAGTTGTTAAGTTCTTACATTATTATGCCAGCATAAAAAAAAAGAGTCTAGTATTTTTTTTTGTATTTTTTTTTTAAACAAAGGAAAGTTTGTATGGAAATTCCAATTCTGCAATATTTCCCTTGCTTTATAAGATTTGTTAAAAAATGAAAAAAAACCTTTATATTTAAATCTTTAAGTATGCTTCATATTAAATTTGCCCACCAAAAAAAGTTCTAGGAAAACATGCACAATTATTTACATAAGAATGGCCATACTGAGTCAGACCAAAGGTCGATTTAGCCTAATATCCTCACTTCCAATAACAGCCAATGCCAGATACTTCAGAATCAATTAAAAGAACAGGGCAATTTTCAAGTGATCTAGCATCCTCTGTGGTCCAGTCCCAGCATCCTGGTACTGAGTCTTAGGGACACCCAGAGAATGGGGTTGCATGCCTGACCGTCTCAGCTAGTAACCATTGATGGATTTATCTCCATGAATTTATCCAATTCATTTTGCAACTCAGTTATAATTTTTTGATTACTACTACTAGTGTTTACATTTCTTCTTTTAACTAGTGTTACATTTCAAAGCTCAACTTTTCAATTTATAAGTTATACAAGACCGTTTTAGTCAGAATATTTTTATTTTTAAGTCAAAAGCAAATATTCCCAGACAATGAACATAAAAATTTGACTGAACTTTGAAATACTTGTTAAAAATTTCTCAAATCAAATTTATGTCCACGTGGAGAAACTTTTTTTAAAAAAGGAAGAATTAGAGATTAAAAGCATGCCCATAGAAGAAAAGTGGATCAGAGTTCCAGGAAAATTTACGAATTGTCACTTCAGATCATACAGGCAAAAGGCAAAGTGTAACAGCATCCTACCATGACTGTACTACCTGAAAAGTAGGTTTTCAGAAAGAATGCTACTTTTATTGTATTAAAATAAGCCCCCTCCCCAATGGTGATCAAATATTTGCTAAAACATTAGAAGATTTGTATATAAATATTCCATATCTATCATCTCCATGCAGTGGTGAGCCTTTGCAAAGGCTTACCACTGGATGGAGATATAGAGATACGTTGACATGTGCTTGAATATTCTATAATAAATATGCAAATTATTATATACATCTTATTTTTTAATCTTAAAATATCCTATCATTTTCCTGTGAGAAGATTTTCTTATAAATGTTACTTGGAACTATATCTCAACAGAATGACAGATCTGCTTAAATAGTGATAGGTTAGCCAATTCCGAATTAACTTTTTTTTTAATAAAAGTACAATGTACAGTATAAAGTAACATTAGACATTAACTCACTTAAAGTACACACCAACATGTTCAAAAATTAAATAAAATTATGCCACCTGGAAATGTTCTATAGTAAGATTTGAGTTATTTCATAAGGTTTGTAAAATATTAGAGATTAAAACTGCATTTCCATGAAATCAAAACTCCAAAGGTATTTTAATGTAGTCAGATGTTAATACATACCTTAATAAAATTTGCATTGATATAGTCTGAATCTTGCGGGAGTGTTTTTAAAGTCAGTTTAACTCGGCTGTGGTCAACTAAAAGAAGATAGTTTTTTAGTGAAAAATAGCATGTGTTAAGATATATCTATTACATAAATAAAAGTGTTGCTTGATGCAGCAAATCAATCATGAAACAAAATGTTTCTTAAGATGCACAATAGTTTCTAGCAGATACTAGTCAGTCAATGAAATTAGCAATATCTGAATAAGCTAATTTAGGTGGGAAAAGGCAGGAAAGAAAGACCTACAACCTAATACACCTCTATAATGTGGGTTCACATATAACACGGTAAAGCTCTGACACGCTGCTCTGCTTTGATAAGGGGCAGAGGGTCTCAGAGGCAGTCAAGGGCTCACACCCACAGGGTCTAGGCGGCAGGAGCTGTGGGAGGGCACTTTTGGGGGCCCTGCAGTCCCAGAGTGGCCTAGGGGATTAGTGGGGGGCCGGGAGTAGCCCACTCTGATTCCCTCGCCCTGGTCCCAGCTGTGTCGCTCGGGGGAGGAGGCTTGGGGGAAGGGATCCTCCCCGCACTCAGCAGCGGAAGCAGAGCAGCCCAGCCTCAGCCCACTCCACTCCACCAGCTGCCAGCCACAGCGCTCTGCTTCCCACCACATGTGAGTACGGGAGGCAATCCTTTCCCCAACCTCCCTGCACTCACCTGTGGCAGGAAGCAGAATGCCGCGGCTGGGAGGTGGCAGAGTGGAGTGGGCTGAGGCCGCGTTGCTCCACTTCCCGCCACTGCTGAGTGTGCAGGGCATCCTTTCCCCAACCTCCTTGCACTCAGCGGCAGCAGGAAGTGGAGCAGCACAGCCCCAGCCAGCTCCCAGCCGTGGCGTTCCGCTTCCCGCTGCAGGTGAGTGCAGGACCTTTCCCCAGCCGCCCTTCAGCAACACAGCTGGGGCCAGGGCAAGGAAAGTGGAGCAGGCTGGGGCCGCGTCGCTCCGCTTTCCGCTGCAGGTGGGGGTGGGGGGGCATCCTTTCCCCAACCTCTCCGCACTCACCGACCGCGGGAAGCGGAGTGCCATGGCTGGGAGCTAGTAGGGTGGAGCAGACTGGGACCGGGTTGCTCTGCTTCCCGCCGCTGCTGGTGAGTGCCTGTCAGGGGGCGGGGAAGTGTGGATAGGGCTCAGAGCAGTCGGGGACAGGGGGGTCGGGGATGGGATCCTGGGGGTGATTAGGGATGGTGGTCTCTGGAGGGGACGGTCAGGGAACAAGGAACGGGGGCAAAGCAAGTTTGATATAACGCGGTCTCATCTATAACGCAGTGAGATTTTTGGTCTCCCGAGGACCACGTTATATCGGGGTAGAGGTGTAACTCCAATTTGTCAACATTAAGCAAAAATGTAATACAATATTAAATATAACAATACTTGTATCTATACAAGCTTTTATACAGAACTTTTCCTCTGTAGATCTCAAAGCATCATTAACCCAGTTTTACAGATGTGAAACTGAGGAAGAAATAGCTAGAGTGACTTGGCCAAGGTCATCCAGTAGATCAGTGGCACAGCTGGGAATAGAACCCAGGTCTCCTGACTCCTGTCCATTACTCTATTCTTAAAGTCTCACATAATCTAGGTTAGATTTAAAGGATATTTGCAGTCGCAGTTAAGGGCAACTACATTTATATTCCACCAAGGGCACCTACTCTAGGTTCCCAGCTAGTTAACCATCATATTTCTTGGGAAGGTTTCAGAGTAGCAGCCGGGTTAGTCTGTATCCGCAAAAAGAAGAGGAGTACTTGTGGCACCTTAGAGACTAACACATTTATTTGAGCATGTCTCTCTCCTGACTAGGGTTTTTCCCTGCCTCATACAGTGATATTCCCAGCAAGCCAGACTGCCTAAATAGGCCAGCAGTTTCGCTTTGCTTTCTCTTCAAAGGTTGCAATTACAGTTGCTTGTAGTTATAAGTTACCACACGGTCCTTTATAAGCAAGCACATTTATTTTTAAGGTGAAAACATTACACAGAAAATGCATTAAAAACAATAAAAGAACCACATACATCCTAATAAGCTTATCAGAGATCACTCCCAAGCTACAGCAGGGGCTCTGGTAGGAGTCAGTCCTTCAAACCCCACAAAAAGTGTTTTCTTCTGTGATTACAAGTTAATAACAGCTTTAGCTCAGAACTAGCCCACCCTCCCCCCAAATAAGTTACCATATGTACTTGTTCATAAGCCGAATATTTTTGGTAATAAAGGGACGCAACAAAGAGCGGGGGTCAGCTTATAAACAGATCTACAACAAAAATTGATTATTTTAAACTGTATGGAATCATTGAATTGAATATTTAATACACTGTCATTTTGTTTACCTGGAGCATCTGCAGGTATGGAACCCCTCAGCTCCCTGTGGCCACGGTTTCCCGTTCCCAGCCAATGGGAGCTGCGGGAAGTGGTGCCACTTCCTGCAGCTCCCATTGGCTGGGAACGGTGAACCGCGGCCACAGCGAGCTGAGGGGCTCCATGCCTGTGAATGCTCCAGGTCAGGGGTCATCAACTTTTCAGAAGTGGTGTGCCAAGTCTTCATTTATTCACTTTAATTTAAGGTTTCGCATGCCGGTAATACCATTTTAATGTTTTTTAGAAGGTCTCTCTCTACAAGTCTATATATAATATAACTAAACTAGTGTTGTATTGTAAAATAAACAAGGTTTTCAAAATGTTTAAGAAGCTTCTTTTAAAATTAAATTAAAAAAATGCTTCTCTTACGCCGCCGGCCCGCTCAGCCCGCTGCTGGTCTGGGGTTCTGTTCACCTAGGCCGGCAGTGGGCTGAGCAGGGCCTATGGCCAGGACCCCAGCTGGCAAGGGTCTGGCAGCCAGAACCCCAGACTGGCAGCGGGCTGTGCGGGGCCAGCAGCTGGGATCCCAGATCGGCAGTGGGCTGAGGAGCTCAGCCCACTGCCACTCACGGGTTTCATCCACCAGCTCCTGCCAGCCGGGATCCTGGCTGCTGGACCCACTCAGCCCGCTGCCGGTCTGGGGTCCTGGCCCTGCCCACATACAGTAAGTACCTACCTTCTCCCTGGTTCTGGCTCATTCTCTTCCTCTCTCTGCAGTGAGCTGAGGGTGGGAGTGGACTGAGCACAGGGCTGGGGTGAAGGCTCTGGCCAGGAACTAGAATGAGGGAGGGGGTTCAGGGTTGGGGCAGGAGGTTTGGGTGTGGGGCACTTACCTGGGCACCTCCCATTTGGCGTGAGGGGTGCAGGTGGGAATGGGAAGAGGGGTGCAGGAGCTCTCATTTGGTGCTCAGGGTGGGGATGTGGGGGGTGCAAGAGTCAGGATGTGGGAGGTGTATGGGGGTGGAGGGGCTGGGTATGTGAGGGGGTGCCAGAGTCAGGGCTGGTGTGTGTGTGTGTGTGTGTGTGTGTGTGTGTGTGTGTGTGTGTGTGTGTGTGTGTGTGTGTGTGTGTGTGTGTGTGTGTGTGTGCCCCCCCCCCCCCTCCTGTGGCCCCTGGCCCACTCAGGGCCCTGCGGCGCACCACACAAGCACAACTAGCACTCTCCATGGTATGCAAGCTCCTTGCCCCAGGGCTGTCTGGCCACCACCAATTCCTACTCGCTGGCACCTGCTACGCGCTCAGCGCCGTCAGGTTGCGGGGCTCTCTGCTCCTCCCAGCTCACGAACAGCAGGTATCGATCCATGGCCGTGGCCGGGTTCCTCCTCCAGGGGAGGCTCAGCAGCCGTCGCTGCCGCTGCCGCCAGCCTCTCCCACCTTCATCACCCCCGCTTACTGCTGCCAGGAGTTGGAACAGGGTCCCACAGCGAACCCGCTCCCGCGGCATGCCACCAATCCGCCATGGCCAGCTATACCAAGGCGGCCCAGGCGAGTGGCCTCTCCACGCCCCCGGGCAGGGCTCCTCAGTGGGTGAGGGGATGCGGGAGCCCAAGGGCCAGTCGCTGAGGCGGCTCCTCTCTCGGGGGTGGGGGGGTGAGTTCTGTCCTTCACTGGCTCTGTGTCCTCGGGACTCCGTCAGGCAGCAGCGTGCCATTAAAAATTGGCTCGTGTGCCATAAGTTGCCGACCCTGCTCCAGGTAAATAAAACGTCCCAACCTGCCAGTGGCTTACTCTGACGCTGGGAGCCAAAAGTTTTCCAACCCCTGAAATACAGGTTTGGCTTATGAAACGGTCATACCGTTTTTGCTATTTTTACCTATCCATTTTGAGGGGTTGGCTTATAAATGAATGGGCTAATGAATGAGTATATACAGTTGTTTTTCCTTTATACAGCTTGGGCCTTTGATTTTGAGACTCCAGTAACAGGTAATCAGTAGACCAGACCTCATTCCTCAGGACATAGCTTCAAAAGGCTGGGTTTTTGCATTACCGGAAGTGGGGAATTTACATTCATCTTGAGATTTCTCCAAATCAAACCTCTGCACACTTCTTCCAGACAACAACTTCTGGGATGAACATGGTTTGCTACAGTCCTTTGAATTTCTTAATACTTCCAAGGGTTCACCTCACATTTCTCCCCTAGAGAGATTACATAGAATCCTGGCCCACAATAACCTTTGCATGTAATACAATGGACTCCAAAGATACTTAAACTTATTTCAAAAAGGGTTTTCGAGGATATAGCAGGAAATTGCCGTATCTGTTACAACTGACATTGTTACTCCTAGTTTCCTAACAGCCAAAATTATTATTTGCCCCTTAAAGGAATATATGGCAACACATTCCCAACACATTCCTAAACACGGACAAGGAAATGCAGCTGGCTGAGAAGACCAGATGCTGATCATGTGAACTATAGTAGGAGGTACTGAGTGTGGCCTGGGAGAACAGTATGCAACTGAAACTAGACAAGAAACTGCCTAAATGCTGTCTCAGCATATTTTTGTCTTCAGAAAAAGCACATACCAAGAGGTAGGAGGAAAAAGTCTTTGCAAGCAAACTCTGGGATAAATACCCAAGGGCTCAGGTTCCCTCTGCCTACCCAGTTTTCAACAGAGCATTCCAACTGACTTCCGGATTGCTACAACCTATTTAAAAATTCCTAGCCATGGGCATTTCAACCAGAAACACCAATAATATACTAGATGCTCGATGGAGTACCAACGTAGCATGCAATATATCAGAAGTAGAATTTACACATACGCTTTAAAGCTAAAAATTCATCAACATTGTTTCTATCCAAAACAAAAAATTGGCAAAGGGAAACAGTGGAAACATTTTAATTAACACTAAATCTCTGGCTTACATCTAAAACAGAATATTTTTTTCAGCTTGTCTTGCCTTTTATATTTAGCAGGCATTTACTCAGACGTTCCTGTATTTTAACGGGAACATTTTGTTGTATGAACATAAGCAACTGAGCCTTCAGCATAAAGTAATTCAGGCACAAAGCTTTGGTGACCAGAAAGTGCTGTGAATGAACAATTGTGCAAGATTAGTATAACAGCCAGGTATTTTGTTTTAAGTACTCTAGGTTACTGAAGAATTTTAAAGCACACATTCAGCTCTATTTAGGGACTGAGCATATGGTGATATTGCTCTATAAGAATCATATTCAAGTGGTTTACTTATAAGTACACAACTATAAATGCTTACATTTTAAGCTAAGAATTTCAACTGTGAAGCTTCTTTCTCTAGAGACAGATACACTAATGTAAGTTTGCCCAGGGATGTAGCAGCTCTCTCCGTCTACTGAGGAACCTTAGTAATCTTTCTAGTTTGTTGCTTGGATATTTTATGATTCAGGAAAGCCATAGGTCTTGAAGTACAGTCGAAGTTAGTGAATTCTATTGCAGTGTCATTACTGTGATTATTAAGGGGATACCAGGAAGTTAATCCTTTTTAGGTGCTATGGAAAAAAATAAACTAATCCTGCTCAGTAACAGTTAGTACACTTTGTTGACACTTTCAATATAACACAAGTAAAGAGACAAACATATTAACATTCTTCAACTAAATGCAGCAAGTACATCTGTAGGTAACCCACGTTATTCGCCAATTGTTCATTCCATTTGATTGTGATGCTTCATTATTATTTGGCATTTTCATTAATACAATATTGAATAATAAATCCTGCTTTAGGTTGTTTCAAACTTACTCTGAATCAAAAACCATGTTCTAGAGTGGAGATTGCCCTTGGAGTCTAAACTCAGGCAACACTGTCACTGACTTTCAGTTTGGCTGTGGCCTGGGATAAGCATTAGGTTATTTGCAAATGAAAAAAAAAAAAAAAAATAGGCTTGTGCCTTCCCCCCACCCACCCCTCCTTCAGAATACAGAAAGGAGACTTGAAACTTTTAAAACAAGCCTTTTTTAAAAATATGCATTAGAAATTCATATTCCCGTCTACCCTATTTTCCCCCAAAATACCATGGATGGCTGGAGATTTAGGAGGTATTTTTTGTATCTTGTAGGGTATTTTTAAATGCATGAAAAGTGGACTTTTGTTTCTGCTCTTGTGGCTCACTCCCTAGCAAAAAAGGGGAGATTGTGCTCTCCATAGCAATTAACTATGAGGTCAAAAGAGAGTATTAAGTCTTCAGGTGGAGAATAAGCATCACTAGCAAGACAACCCCTAAGGAAGGAAGGTGCTTTTTTCATCCAAACGTTGTTAACAGGAATGGAAATATAGGAAGTAGGCCATAAGAATTACTTCTAAACAGCATGCTTCCCAAAGTTTTTAATTAGATATCAGCAACAAAGTAGCACTTTTATGTGTTGCTACAATAATTTACTTCAAGCAAACATATTTGGCAGGTTAATATGTAAAGCTCCTCATAAAGCACCAGTTTTACTCCTGGGCAAATTCCGCACCACTGTGCCTGCATAGAATTCACTCCCCTCACAGATTTCTTTGCTTCCCTGCAGAAAAATGACTTTCTGATAGGGAAGCAAAGAGAAGATACAAGAGCACTCATGCTCTACTTCCTAGCAGTGAAGGCACATCGTTTCAGGAGCAGCCGGCAGAGAGGCAAATCACTGCAGCGCTGAGGACACCCCAACTAGTGGCTCCTACCCTGAGCTGGGATCAGCTGTTAGTCCCAGCTGGGCTGGAGGCAGGAGAAAACAGGACTTCCTTTTCCCCTACAAGGAGTTCCTGGGGCTGTGTCAGATGCACCTCCAGAAATCTCCCCCAGCTTCTGGAAGCTCAGCATCCTCCCCTGCTTCCTGCCCCCATCGCTCCACAGCTGTGGAGGGAGGGGTCACTGTATGGGGAGCTGCTCCCCCATTCCCCCATAGCTGCTCCCCCTATGCATCTGGACCTCCCATACCCAGACAACCCTGCAAAGCCTCATCTGATATATCCAGAATCCCCTTAGCCCTCCATACCCAAACCAACCCCACTGAACCTCAACCCCTTTATTTGGAGCCCCCCTGCACCTACACCACCCCCAGTGAACTCCCTGCACTCAAACCCCCCACTCTGATCCCCCACCCCTGCACCACCTTGAGCCCCCACATCCAGACCCCCAACTAGCTTCATCCAGACCCCCACCCCACCAAGCTCCACTTCCCCAGACACTCCCCCCCACTGAGACCCCAACACCTAGGCTACTCCACTGAGCCCCACCCATCTTTACCTGGAAGCTCCTGCAGAGTCCTATTGCCCCTGTACCTGGAACCCCCACAATGAGCCTCAGTGCATCCAGAGTCTCCCACACCTAGACTTCCCACTGAGGGGCCTGCATCCAGATTGTCCCATACAAAATCCTCTCACCCCACCCCTGGATCTCCCCACACCGAGCCCCTTCACACTTGGATCCTGCCTGGCTGAGCTTGCCTGCTCCACATTTGGCGCGCCTGGCTCAGAGGGGCAGGCCGTTTCTGGGACCCAGGCCTTGTACTATGTCAGGGTCAGCTGCAGCCTCACCGCTGAGCGTGTCCTGGGGGTAGGAGGGCTGCAGTGTGGATCTCCCACCTTCTTGCAGCCAGTGTCCCGTGCTTCCCATTGCCATGCTGGAGCCTCTGCATTTATTTATTAACTAATAAAGCTTGCAGAATTTTAAAATATTGTGTGCAAAATTTTAAATCTTTTGGCACAGAATGCCCTCAAGAGTACAGTTTATAGAACTACAAGAAGAGCTGCAACCCTCACTAATTTTAAGAGACAGGACACAAAAAAAAAATAAAGATATAGAGAATCCCTTTGAGCGTATGTTATATTGCAATTATAGTAACAATTATTGTCATGTCATACTCTTTCATCCTATTCCACCCAAACACAGCTCAGCTGCAAAAATTCGTTTATGAAAATTGTTGAAAATATTCAGAAATGGGCTTATCATGCAGCCTGGCTCCACTCCCTCAGTCTCAACTAAATCACCTACCTACACTTCTGGTTCCCCACTTTTCAAGCTGCAAGCTGAACTTGAATCCTGGTTCACCAGCCCTCTGCTGCCAAGCTCTATGTAACATTACAGAAAGTATGAACTGTTATCAAATTAACCCCGCTCTGTTGGGAAAGCTGGAGAGCACGAAGCAGCGGCAGACAGGTCCACTACGGCAGGAAGACAAACCAAGATGTCAGGTATCTGGCTACAGCAAGGTAACTTCACAGCCTATTATACTGTGGGGGCCATTATCTGGCATGTGGAAAAAGGTGCATGGCCCCTTTAGGGGGTAGATAGATTCATATGGATACAAAAAGGGATATCACAGAATAAAACATTTTTGGAACATTTTCTCATTTGGTTGCAGTGATTATTTGGGGACCAGAGTTTGCTAATAAAACCGTCTATTTCTGGTGTGACAACATGGTGGTGATACATGTTATCATTCACTAGTCCTCCAGATCACAGAGTTATGAGGTATGTAAAGGCATTTGTACTACATTTACGTTTTAATATCAGTTTCTCTTCCAGACACGTGCCCAGGGCTGATAATGTCATATCAGATGCATTGCCTTATTTTCAGATGGACAGATTCTGGTAGCCAGCAAGGAACCAGAATGGATGCTGCTAGCACTACGGAACCTTCATGTATGACAACTGTCATTGTAGTGCAGAGATAGGTGGCTCTGTGAAGACTGCAGAGCTACAAAAGAAGTCTTAACGATTTCGTTCAATTTCAGGAGCGAGAATGCATGTCACCCATATGGCCCATAATGGAAGAATGAGTGCAGCAGTACATGGTGTCATTAGCAGCCTGGCAACTTGCATCATCAACCATCTCCACTCATCTACTGGTCCTTATGTTGGTCAATAGGCTGAATGGTTACTCAGATGCTTGCAGTGTGTTTTTAGTTTTGAGACCATCCTGCTAGAAACTTCCAGGCACTAGACCTAAGGAAGATACATGCTGTCCCATCACTGTTACTGTGCTTAAGGATCTGGTGTGAAATGTAAAGCCCACACATCAGGGTGGCATTTCTGTTAGCACATTTCGGAACTTTTAGGATCAATGAACTAGTACCTGGGTTCTATAGGGACTCTTCTGGAAGGGCTATGGAATTGAGGGATATACACTGAGAGGGACGATTGGTCATATTAACTTTGAGGGAGTCAAAGATAGTTTCAGCAGGTCAAAGACAGATCAAGGAGGTGGGGTGAATCCATTATTCTGCAGGAGGGCGATGAGCCGGGAACTGCCCTGGGGAGACTGAGGGCATATGTGGCAATAAGGCCAGGGAGGGATGGGCTCACTCATGATTCATGGTGATGGGAGTCCTCTCATAACATACCAGTTTTAAGGTGGGTCTGATGAAGTTGGGGCTTCCAGCACATGAGTTTGGTTCACACATTCAGGATCAGGGCGGCAACAGCAGGAGCCTAGCTGGGTCTGAGAGCTAATGCAACTCAGGCAATTAGGCACTGACACTCTGAAGCATACAGAATGTACGTGAGACCCCAAGTGGGGAAACAGTGTTAATTTTCCTGTGTATTCCAGATGTTGGCAAATGAGTCACACAGACATTGGTGTGGATTTGCAGGCACAATATTGTTTACTGGGAGCATAGACAGGCTTCCAAGTCACCTGGAGGTTGCAGCTAGGCCTCAGTGGTAAAGCAGCCCTAAACTGGCATGGGAGGAGGGGGCATAAGAACATAAGAATAGCCATACTGGGTCAGACCAATGGTCCATCTAGCCCAGTATCCTGTCTTCCAACAGTGGCCAATGCTGGGTGCTTTATTCAGAGCAGCTGTTATGGGACCATGCATGTTATGGGACCAGCTGCTGTCCCTTCTGTACACTGTGGTGGCCCATGAGCAGGCACCAGATATGATTTTTCCCCAAAGTGAACCACAATGATTTGGGAATGTGTAAAAGGGTGGACTTAATGATCAAAGCAAAGAGGGACTTGGGGCAGATCCTGGAACTTTTCCAGGAGTAAAAATTATTTGGTCAGACATGTTGCAATACAGGGTGTGGCAGGAAACTGTGAAGCCCCCTTGGGCTGACAAGGCTAGGAGCTATATGAATAGGGAGGGGGCCAAATTCACAGATGGAAAGGGGGATTGGTAATTTCTCATCCAGACAGTCTAAGCGGCACCAGAATTATTCAGGGAGACTAGGCTCCACTTGTCAGCCTTAAGGTATATGTAACTGATTATGGAATTACCTGCACTGTACACTTATCTGTCAGGTACTACCTGACATTTAGTAATAAAGTCGTAGTCCAGTCAAACCCAATCCAGTTTTATTATAGCCAGACAATGGCAAAGTCTCTGGAAGAAATGTTGAAACGTAACATTTTGGGGAAAACGGCAAACAACTCAGCAATTCTGCAGCTGTGATAACGGAGCATCACTCAAATGTGCGGGGCAGTTCACATCTCTTTGAGCTACTGTTTCAGGCTGTCTGGAACTCCAGAAGGAACACACTGCACTGGTTTATCTTTGTTTTCCAGATTCTCTGTAACCCTTACAATTCCAGAAGCCTTTTTTTTTTTTTTAAATGAGAGCTGAGATTCTAGAGTACAATTCTGTAGGAGAGGGCGAATTTTATGATTACAGAATACACCAAACCCTGGATATATTAATACACATTTATGGTTCCAGTTTAGAGTTTAAAAATTGGTCCCTCTGGATAATTCATGTTCAACATTTTAAATTAAAACAGAATTTAAGGCAGAGTACTAAAAGCTGTGTAAGCAGCCTAAAATAAAACACGCACTGATTTGTTTAGGTTGGAACTAGAATGGAATATAGTAACAAGTATGTCATACATATACTTCTCTCTGGTGGCAAAAGCAGTTTCTGCAGAATTTAAAAAACTGGCAAATGCTTTATAAAAATCTATTGTGTCTTATTCTCCTTTATGACAAAAGGATCCATAAGAGTTTTTCCCAAAAAAGTTTTCTGGTTTTCACTTTGATACCAACATAAAATCTTCTTTCCCCTAGTTCACTGGAGGACCTCCTGAATATATGAAAATATTTTCAGACCTCCACTAAGCAGGAATTGTTCTTCTAGACTTCTGATTTTCCTGAATGCCACCAAAAATTCACCTGAGGTCTGCCACACTTTTCATACAGCTGTTGAACACTTAATTCAGTTCTCAACTCCCCTGCATACAGCAGTGTTCCGCAGAACTAATATGGGTATTTTTTCTAGTACATTTATATTCAAATAACTAAAAAGACAAACAAAGGCTCTAAGTGCCCAAGCACACCATTGCCACCAAAATTAAATCTAAGTGATGTTAAAATGATCCATTCAACAGTGCACCAACTGACCAAGCAGGCATCTAACAAGACTTCTTTCCACCCCTTTATTGTTATAGGAAGCATATGTTTAGCCTTCTCCATAAGTTCCTATCAAAGATGTCTTTTCAGCATGTCTGGAAGGTCATCAAATTTTGGACTATTTCAGATCCAGGTGGGGAGCTACAGACTCTTGGAGGTCGCACTATCTGCCAGCCACTGACAGACTGGAAAGATTTCTTTCTGCCCATGACATCAAGAGATCAGGGGTCTTAGAAACTTCTTGTGCCTCCCTGGTGGTTAATCTACATCATCATCTATCAATCATGGCATTACTCCAACTGAAACTCTTCTAGCTGACTGTCACTTTTTCTGAAAATTCAGTACAACGACCCTCACTGCACTGGTCTCTGGCCTGTTTATAAATCACTTTCACTCATTCTCTGTTCATTAGCCCTGGACTATTGCTTTCCTTAAACGAGCATCCTAACCCTGTAGGTTGGCATCTGTGTTCAACACCTTCCACTCCAGAAGCGGTCAGAGTTGCTATCCTCAAAGGAATGACTGTTTCAGATAATGCCACACCTTCTTAGATACCTTCAGATATAAAATCATCTGTGGTATCCCAACTTTCTACTGCACTAGAAATATTTCGAACGGATTACTGGGGAAGTAGACTAAGGGCACTATAGCTTGACTTTCCACCACTGATCCTAGAGCCTGCAGCAACTCCACACTGCTCTTCTGATGAAGAATCAAAGCTTTGCCCCAGCCCTGAAGTTTGTCATTTTATCTTGTAGAGGCTGCTTATTAGGGCTTTTAATCTTACTCCATGACCTACCAGCTCCTGCTGGACACTGACAGAACTCTTCTGGTTTATTACCTACTCGCTGCTTATTGGGAAACTGCAAGCCTCTGACACTGCCAGCCTAGCTGTTGTTTACAAATTAGCTCCAACCAGTCAGTCATCCAGGTAAGGAAGGACACCTGCCTTTTCTTTCAGTGCTGCAGCCAACACTATCATAATCTTGGTAATTGTACTTGTGGATGCAACCAGTTCAAAAAGGCAGGGCTTGTTGCTGAAAGTTCTGCCTCAGGATGGCAAACTGTAGGGATGAAGCATGGAAGTATACAACAGGGGTCAGCAACCTATGGCACGCATGCCAAAGACGGCACACAAGCCGATTTTTAATGGCACACTGGAGCCTGTCGGGACTCCAGCATGTCATTAAAATGCTGCCCAGCCCAGCCCGCTCTCCTCTGCCCTTCACTCCCCCCGAGGGGGAGGGAGGGCAGGGAGCAGAAGCATAGCCATGCACACGAGGGGGGTGGGGGGCAAAATGGCCCCACTCCCAGGCCGGAGCGCTGGGTTTAGCGCAGCAAGCTGACGGCCCCTTCTCCATCTGCTCCCCTCCCCTGCAGCCCTACTGTTGCGTGCGCAGCGCTCTGGGGGTTGGGCCTGCGTGCTCCCGCAGGGTAGCGTTTGGCTCTGCAGGGAGGCAGAAACGCTCCCCCCTCCCCTGGAGCCATGCTGCCCTGCGTGTTCCCGCAGGGCAGTGTTTGGCTCTGCAGGGAGGCAGAAATGCTCCCCGCTCAACTGGAGCTCTGGTGCCACGCGTGCAGCGCTCTGAGGGGCAGGGCTGTGTGTGCTCCTGCAGGGCAGCGTGGAGCCTCATGGTAAGGGGTCCAGGGCTGGGGGAGTTGGGTAAGGGGTGGGGGCAGTCAGGGGACAGGGAGCAGGGTGGGTTGGATGGGGGGGTAGGATCCCGGGGTGGTGGTGGTGGTTAAGGGCAGGGGTCTCTGGAGGGAGCAGTCAGGGAGCAGGGGGGGTTGGATGGGACATGTGAGTCCCAGGGTCTGTCAGGGGGCGTGGGGGTGGATAAGGGGCGGGGCAGTCAGGGTGTGTGTGTGGGATAGGGGGGTGTCCCTGGAGGGGGTGGTCAGGGAACAAGGAGCTGGGAGGGGTTGGATGAGTTGGTAGTTCGGGGGGGCTGTTAGTTGGCAGGGGTGTGGAGAGGGATTGGGGTAGGCAGGGAGCAAGGGGAGGGCTGGGAGTTCTGAGGGTCCCGTCAGGGGGCGGGGAGTGATTGGATAGGCATGGGAGTCCCAGGGGTCTGGCTGGGGGCAGGGATGTGGATAAGGGTCAGGGCAATCAGGGGACATGTAAGGGGTCCAGTCAGGGGACAAGGAGCAGGGGAGTTGAGAGTTCTTAGGGGGGCAGTCACCGAGCCCTCTCCCCAGAGCCCTGACCCCCCCACACACACACCCCCCGTCCTCTGCCTTGAGCCCTGCACCCCCATACACCTCCTAGGTCCCTGCCCTGAGTTTTGTACCTCCCTCATACACACCCAGCCCTCTGCTTAACTCCTTCACCCCACCCCACCCCCACAATCCTAGCCCTGACTCTGGCACTCCCACATACCCAGCCCCGCCTCTGCCCTGGCACCTGCACCCCCCCCCCACATACCCAGCCCCCAACCCTGACTCCAGCCCTCTGCCCCCAGCCCCACCACTGCACCTGCCCACATCTCCATCCCCACCCGGAGCACTAAACGGGAGCTCCTGCAACCTCTCCCCCCCCACATTCCCACCTGCACCCCTCACATCAAATGGGAACTGCCCAGGTATGTGTCCCACACCTCTCCCACATTTTAGCTTCTGGCCCAATCCTTGTGCTCAGTGTACACCCACCCTCAGCTCAGTGCAGAGAGAGGAAGAGAATGGGCCAGAACCAAGGAGAAGGTAGGTACTCACTGTATGTGGGCAGTCCCGGGACCCCAGACTGGCAGCAGGCTGAGCGGATCCGGCAGCCGGCATCCCGGCTGGCAGGAGCCGGCGGATGGAACCCTTGAGCAGCAGTGAGCTGAGCCGCTCAATTCACTGCCGGTCTGGGGTCCTGGCCACTGGCCCCGCACAGCTCGCTGCTGGTCTGGGGTTCTGGCTGCCGGACCCTTGCCAGCCAGGGTCCCGGCCGCAGGCCTCACTCAGCCCGCTACTGGCCTAGGTGAACATAACCCCAGACCAGCAGCAGGCCAGCAATGTAAGATCAACATTTTAATTTAATTTTAAAAGAAGCTTCTTAAACATTTTGAAAACCTTGTTTATTTTACAATACAACACTAGTTTAGTTATATAATATATAGACTTATAGAGAGAGACCTTCTAAAAAACATTAATGTATTACCGGCATGCGAAATCTTAAATTAGAGTGAATAAACGAAGACTCGGCACTTTGCTTCTGAAAGGTTGCCGACCCCTGGTATACAAGATTCAGAGAACACAAAATGTACTCAGGTGCACTGATTGAATAACGGACTTCAAGGATTCCATACTTAAAGCTGAGACTGAAGATGACAACTTTTTTTGAATTCAGAACTGGTTGCAGACCTAGCATCATTTCTAGAACAGCAAAGTATGGAATAAATCCCTGCACTTCTCTAACCTCCTGGGACTGGATTAATGGCCACTCTGTTCTCAAGATATGGTTTTTGTATCTGAGCTCTTTGCCACTTGCTTATGTTAGAGCAACAAATGAATGAATTGCTGAAAGCATTTACAATGAACCTATGTAAAAGTATGATTTTATGATACCTTTGTCATTCCATCCCATAAGCTCTTCTGCCAGGGACCAGGTTTTCCTATGTGTTTATATAGTGTCCAATACAATCGGGCACCAATCCTAACTGGGCGCTACCAATATACAAAAGACTCACCAGGGATTGAAAATTTCCCCCAAAAATCTTTGTCAAGAGTTTAAATTTAGCCTGTATAGAAGTAGTATCTGTCATACCACAAACAAAGCCATATCCACAGTTTACATTGGTATGCCTTCACTTCCCACCCCAAATAAGTAATTTCTGATCCCTTAAGGGAAGGGAGGGGGAAATCAATATTAGACACCCAAACCTAAAATTAATTCAGTCTTGAAATTTAATCCGAGTAACAGAATGAATTTGGTGCTTGTGATGTGAAACGTGTTGGTTTGACAGGCCTAGAGACTAAAGTCCACTATTCACTGCAAGTTTGTTTTGCAAAGTAAAGTAATTTTAAAATAGAAACTAGGAGGCTGAAATAACCATATATACCAGGGCAACACTTCACTTTAAAGACCGATTAAGAGAGTCTCAACAGCAAACCTTTACGCAGAGAATAATTACCATTTAATTTAACTGTTCAACAGAATGCAAATAGTAAAACTGGGAAGGCACATTAACAAGGATAATTAACATTTTTCTTTGTTCTGCAGTAGAAGAATCAAAAAACTTACATGGCAATATGTCCTTATATCTGTTCTTTTTAACATTTTCTTCTTTCTCTCCAATGACTGTTGGATAGATCTTTTCAGTTCTATATTTGGATGATAATCTTCTTAACCTCTGAAATAAAGATGTTAAAGTTTAAGCAACATTAACATCTCAACATAATGAAAGCTTTGAGCAAATGAAGCACATCAGTATTGTACTTGCATCACACTGTACTTCAAAAACAAATCCATTCATAATTAACGCTGCAAGCGTGTCACGGAAGTCATGGATTCTGTAACTTTCTGGGATCTCCAAGACTTCTGCAGTGGCTGGTGTGGCTGGCCTGGAGCTTGGGGCTTAGGCAGCCCTGGGCCAGCCACACCAACTGCGGGTGGGACAGTCTCGGACCACAACCCTCCCCACCCCCAGCAGTAGCAGGAGTTCAGGTGTGGGAGGGAGATCAGGGCTGGGGCACAGGAGGGGGTGAGGGCTCTAGGCAGAGCTTACCTTGAGAGACTCCCTGGAAGTGGTGACATTTCCCTCCCTCTCAGCTCTTAGTTCTGCAGAGGTGGTGCCAACGTCCGCAAGCACCACCCCTGCAGCTCCCAGCCAGTGGGCATTTGGGGTGGGGGCAGCATGCAGAGCTAGGAGCTGAGAGAGGGATATGTCACCACTTCCAGGGCGCCTGCCAGGCCCACCAACCCCCCCTGCCCCATCCAGAACCAGCAGGAGTCCTGGACCACATGTTGCCTCCCCCCCAGCCTCCCGCGAGCACTTGTGGCAAGATTTAGGGTTATACAGTACAAGTCATGGACCGGTCACGGGCTGTGAATTTTTGTTTACTGCTAGTGACTTGTCCATGACTTTGACTAAAATTCCCCGTGACTAAAATGTAGTCTTATTGATAACTCACCCTTCCTCTTTCAATCTCTCCTGAGTAACAACTGTACTCAAACAATTAAAATATGTGGAACATTAAATGCTGCAAACAAAGTTCTACTTTACACCCCTTAAAAATGAGATGTTACGGCCAGGAAGAAAAGACAATGGACTACAGTTTCTCTTGAGAGGAAAAAACTCTACAACGATATTGCTTCACAAGGAATTGATCAGAGATCAAAATTTAAAAAGCACTTTAAGTAGTATAGAGGAAAGCTAACAAAAATAAATCAGTTAAGATTTCCAGGTAAGAGCATGGTGGCAAATACAACCAAGTCAGTGTTAACCCAGGGAAACAAAGAAATTACATACATATATCCAGAGGAAAATCTAGTTAAGAGAAAGTTGAACCATTAATGCAAGGAGATTAATTGGCCCAAAACCAGATATTTAACTTTTCCCCCCTAAAGGTAACCTGCAAAGGATAAGAGTTGAACACGTGCTGGAATTTTGTGCTTCTCTATGATGCGTAAAGATGACCTGAGGTATTAGAGGGTCTTCTGTGGGTTTTTTTGTGTTTTTTTTTCTTTTTTTAAAAAACCCTTGGAAATTCAAGTCTCCAGAAAGAACAAAAGTATTTGTGGCACGTTAGAGATGAAGATTATCAACTGCAAAATTGGTAGAATGACTTCACAAGTACCAAGAAAGTAGAACTTGACTAAAGGGGAAGCAATTTTTATTCAGACTGCTTAAAACTCAATAGTTTTTATTAATATCTGATTAAGAAATGACTAAAACACAAAGAGTTAGTTTAGATTCAATGAACTGCTCCTTCAATTACAAGTCTGAGAAAGACTACAAACAGCATTTGAGAACTACAAGTCTTCCAGCAAAACCCTGGAAAATCTGACTTGATATTCTTGCTATTTCAAAGACATAAAATGGAGAAAATGTTTTGACAAACCTTTTGTGTCTTCTTTACACATCATGAAGTAGTAAAATGAAGTAACAATCTATCAGCTGGTTTTGATCAAACACTCTGTGGCAGGCATACTTAGACTGAGGCTCAGAAGCCGAAAGTGGCTCTTTAAATGTGTCTCCTGTGACTCTTTGCAGCACATATTAAAAACACCATGTGATTTAATTATTAAACTAAGTTATTAATCAATCAGGATGCTTTTACGACATTATTAAACAACTGTAGAATACTTGGCCAGTTATTACTATGAGAAAATTACAAAGTTAATGGATGAAGAGAAAGCAAAATATAACATAAATGGACTTTAATAGGTAAGTTTTGCCCTCAACTCCAAGCAGAGTGAAGGAAAAGGAGACTTAAGTTTAAGTTAACCTTGTGTCCCATCTACATACAGTTTTCACTACTGGTAAGCACAAGTTTTCCTCATGTAGATGAACGTTCAGCAGACAGCTAGGTAGACATGAGTTTGCAATCATTTCAGAGTAAGTAATAATCCCTTCAGTACAGCTATAGTGAAGTTGCAACTAGAATACTGTGTTTGGTTCTGAACACTAGAAATAGAAGGATCAACTTATAAAAGGAAAGCTTAAAACAGCAAAATAAACATGCAACTTGACTATTACTAGTCAACTTATAATGGCTAGGTTAAGGGTTAGCTGGAGATAGTCTACAGAGCCTAAGCATAAAAACCACACAAAAGCAGAGTAGTTAAACATAAAATTTTCAAACTGTGGCCAACACTTGCACCTTTGTGATTTTTGGAGGGCAGGGACCATGCCTTTTTATATTTGCGCCTAAAACATTAAAAGATCTTCCAGAAAGAATAGTTAATATTAATAAAAAGTGCTAAATAAAAGACAACATAAATATATAAATATTTAAATTATTTAAACACTTAAGCAAAAACTTACTTGGCATAAGGAAGTCATATACTTTAGCAATAATGGCATTAAGAGAGAGATGTATTAGACTATGGAATAGTTTCCCAAAGAAAGTAGGGGAATCATCTTTGTTTTGCTTATATAAAGCTAGACAAGATAAAACCACTAGTATATGTACAACATGGAATGATCTTGGATTGGCAAAGTGGACTGCATGGTTTAATATAGTGGTTTTCAACCTTTTTTCATCTGTGGACCCCTACAAGTTTTTGAATGAAGGTGCAGACCCGTTTGGAAATTTTTGACAGTCTGTGGACACACAGGGATCTGCGGCCACAGATTGAAAACCACCGTACTGTAGTTTCATTTTCCAGAAACTGATACTACGGGGGGGGGAGGGGAAATCAACCCCCCCCCATGGCAAAATTGTTTTATAACCAACTATAAAACTAGAGAGAAAATAAGCTCTCTGTCAGTATAGCCCAATGACAGAAGCAGTAAACTGAACCCTATGAACCACTGGCCTTTCTTAACAATACCTTTGTTTCTAACAACCTCCACTACTCAGTAAGTTTTCAAATACTGTTTTTTGGTGATAAGTCAAATGTGTTATGCATCTATTCTTAATACAATCTGCAGAAAAACCACATATTTAAATTGCCAGCTGATGGAAAAGTACTAGTGCTACGCAGCAGGTCAGTGCACACCCCTCTAGCAATTTGGATTCACGGATATGATTTAATTAAATTCAAAAGTGGAATTAATTTGTATATTAACACAGACAATGTACTAGGCACTGTCCAAAAGTATGAAGACTGTCCCTGCCCCAAAGAACTCTCAGTCTGAGACACGCAAAGGTAAGGATGGTACAAATAAAAAAAGAGTCAAAAATATATACTTGTTACATTTCAAAAATAGTCCTAAATGCTGTCCCACGTCTGAATTGATCAAGTTAGCTAGTGATGAAGTGAGTCTCAGGAAGTATTTGAGGGAGGAAAGGATATTGAAAAAATGGTTACTCACCTTCTCGTAACTGTTGTTCTTCCAGATGTGTTGCTCATACCCATCCAATTAGGTGTGTGCAGGCCTCCTGCACAGTCATCGGACAGTTTTCCCCCAGTAGCACCTGTCAGGTCAGCTGTGAAGCGCCCTGGAGTGGAGCCTTCACGGTGCTCAATATATGACCCTGCCGCCCCGGTGCCTCCTCAGTACCTTCTTGCCAGTTACTTTGACAGAAGGGAAGGCGGGTGGGTTTGGAGTGGATATAAACAACACATCTCGAAGAACAACAGTTACGAGAAAGTGAATAACGGTTTTATCACCATCCTTTCCTACCTCAAACTTAACTTCATCACTAGCTAACTTGATCACTTCAGAAGTGGGACAAGTGATTGCTCCTATTGATTCCAATTAGGTGACACCCAAGCCTTACCTAGGTGGTGGGGTCAGAGTTATGGAATCGCTGATTGGAGCACCGCTCTGCCAAAAGCTGCATCATCTCTGGCATGCTGGATGATAGTGTAATGAGGGGTGAACATATATACCGAGGACCAAGTTGCTGCCCTGCACATTTCTTGTTTCAGGACCTGGGCTAGGAATGCCGCTGATGAGGCCTGAGCCCTCGTGGAGTTCATCAAAAGATCCAGGGCTGGTATTCTGACCAGCTCGTAGCACGTGTGGATGCATGACATGATCCGGGAAGATATTCTTTGAGATGAGACCGGGAGACCTTTCATCCAGTCTGCCACCACTATGAATAACTGGTTTGACTTCCTGAATGGCTTAGTGTGCTCGATGTAAAAGGCTAGTGCTTGCTGAACATACAGGGAGTGCAGCCTCTGCTCACTGCTACTGGCATGAAGCTTAGGATAAAAAACAGGCAGGAAAGTGTCCTTATTAGTGTGGATGTGTGACACAAGCTTAGGAAGAAAGGCCAGGTGAGGTCTGAGTTGCACTTTATCCCTGTGGAAAACCAAATAAGGTGGGTCTGAAGTAAGGGCCTTTACCTCGGACACCCTCCCTGCTGATGTAATGGTGACCAGAAAGGCTACCTTCCACGACAAAGAAGGGAGCAAATTGCCAGCGGTTCAAATGGGGGCCCCATTAGCCTGGAGAGGACCACGTTACGGTCCCACATGGGAACAGGCTGTCTGACCTGGGGATGCAGGCGTTCCAGACCCTTGAGAAACCGACCAACCATAGGATTGGCGAAGATGGAGCGTCCAGATGCTCCTGGGTGGAAGGCCGAAATAGCAGCAAGATGTACCTTTATGGAGGACACTGCCAGGCCTTGCTGTTTCAGGTGCAGAAGGTACTCTAAGATGAGAGGTACAGGTGTCTGAAGAGGGGGTGTACGATGCTAGTCACATGAACATGTAAATCTTTTCCACTTTCCCAGACATGTGGCTTTAGTGGAGGGCTTCCTGCTGCTGAGTAGGACCACCCTTACTTGTTCTGAGCACAGAAGCTCCTTGGGGTTCAGCCATGAAGCTTCCAAGCCATGAGGTGGAGAACTGCAGGTCAGGGGATGAAGATGATCGTGGTCCTGAATGATCAGGTCAGGGAGGAGAGGCAACATGACCGGGGCATCCAATGACAGTTCTAGGAGTGTGGTGTACCAATGTTGTTGAGGCCACGCTGGTGCTACCAGATTTATCTCTGCCCTATCCCTGCAGACTGTGAGTAGGACCTTGTGCATGAGAGGGAACAGGGGAAAGCCGAAGAGCAGGCAGCATCCCCAGAGCAGCAGGAATACATCCATGATTGAGGCCTGGCTGAGTCTCCAGTGTCCTGCTCCTTCCAGAAACTTTCTGCTGCTGATGAATGGCGAACAGATCGACCTGGGGAAACGGCCACCTTTGGAAGATGAGGTGTATAACATCAGTCTGGATGGACCACTTGTGATTGCAGAAGAACCTGCTGAGGTGGCCCGTCAGTGCGTTCTGAACTCCTGATAGATGGGATGCCTCCAGGTGAATGGAGTGGGCTATGCAGAACTCCCACAGAGGGAGGACTTCCCAATATAGGGGAGAGGACTGGGCTCCATCCTGCTTGTTGATGTACACCATGGCAGTGGTGTTGTCAGTTAGAATTGCTACGCACTGACATTGTAGTTGGGCCTGAAAGGTCTGGCATGCTAGTCGCACAGCCCTCAGATCCTTGATGTTGATATGGAGGGAGAGCTCATCCTGCAACCAAAAGAACCTTTGTTTGAAGGTCTCCCAACTGCGCACCCCCTCCCAGAGCTGATGAATCTATTACTAGGGACAAGGAAGGCTGAGGGCTGTTGAAGGGGACTCCTTTGCACACTGTCCAAGGGTCAAGTCACCACTGAGTACCTTCCTTGGCACAGTGACCACTAAATTCAGGCTGTTGCATCCTGGGAGATAGGCCAAAGTGAGCCATGCCTGTAGAGGCTGGAGCCTCAGTCTGCCATATCGGGTCATGTAAGTGCAAGCTACCATGTGGCTGAGGAGACTCAGGCATTCCCTTGCTATAGTGGTCGGGTATTGCCTGAGGCCTTGAATGATGTCCTCCATGGATTGGAATCGGGACTCTGGCAAAAGTGCTCTTGCCTGAACAGAGTCTAACACCACCCCTATTAATTTTATTCTTTGGGTTGGTGCCAAGGTTGACTTCAAGTTGAGGAGACCCAGTCTCTTGAATGTGGATCTGACCAATCGGACTTGAGACTCTACCTGCCCCTGGTGTGGCCCCTGAGCAGCCAGTGGTCGAAATAGGGGTATACCTGCACCAGCCTCCAATGGAGGAAAGCAGCCACGATCGACATACACTTGGTGAACGCTTCGGGGCAGTTGAGAAGCTGAATGGAAAGACCATGAATTAATAATGTTTGTGGTCTACCACGAAGCATAGGAATCGCCTTTGTGCAGGCCGAATAGCTATATGGAAGTATGAGTCTTTCATGTTGAGGGCGGTGTACCAGTCCCCCAGATCTACAGAGGGAATAATGGTGCCCAGGGAGACCTTGCGGAACTTCAACTTTACCATGAACTTGTTGAGTCCTCATAGATCTAGAAAGGGTCCGAGATCCCCCTTGGCTTTGGGTTTAGAAAGTATCGGGAATAGAATCCCTTTCCCTCTTAGCTCTTGAGGAACCTCCTCCACCACTCCCGTGGCCAGGAGTGCCTGCACCTCCTGGATAAGGAGATACTTGTGAGAAGGGCCCCTGAAGACGGACGGGGAAATGGGGGTGGGAGGGAGGGTAGGAGCAGAATTGGAGAGAATATCCCACTTCTACTGTATGAAGAACCCAGCGGTCCGAAGTAATTTGGGACCAAGCACAGTAGAAGTGGGGCAGACGATTCAAGAAAGATGGGGAAGGATCCGGAATTGAGGCTGGTGCGCCATCCTCAGGCGCACCTTCAAAAGGCCTGCTTTGAACCCAATGATGGCTTAGTCGGGTCTTGGCCCTGCCCAGGCACGGGGTTTGAAGGCTTTCATCTGCCATTCCTGCTCCTTCTCCTATAAAAATCCTGCCTCAGTCGAGGAGGATAGGAGTGCTGCTGCTGCGACTTGCTATGTTTACGCTGGGTTGCCGGGGTGTACATACTGAAGGATTTCATGGTAGTCCTGGAGTCCTTTAGGCGATGCAGCCTAGCGTCAGTCTGCTCTGCAAACAGAACTGCCCCATTAAAGGCAGGTCCTGCATGGTCTGCTGAACATCGGGCAGGAGTCCAGAGGCCTACAGCCATGAACCACACCTCATGGCAATACTGGAGGACAAAGTGTGTGCTGTTAGCTGCAGCATACAGTGACGCCTGTAAAGAAGTCTGTGCCGCCACCCTGCCCTCCTCTGCTATCGCTCCAAACTCCTCCCTGGACTCTGTTGGCACTAGCACCTTAAACTTGAGCATCAAGTTCCAGGTGTTGAAGTTGTTTCTACTCAGAATTGCCTGCTGGTTGGCAATGCTGAGTTGCACTCTCCCCATAGAATATACTTTGCGCCCAAATAAATCTAGGCGCTTGGCATCCTTGGACTTAGGCTCTGAGGCCTGTTGTCCCCGCTGCTCCTTTTAGTTTACAGCAGCCACCACCAATGAGCAAGGCTGCAGGTGTGTGAAGAGGTATTCATACCCCTTAGATGGGACGAAATACTTCCTCTCCACACCCTTTATGATGGAAGGGAGAGAGGCTAGGGTCTGCCAAATGGTCTTAGCATTGGCCTGTACAGTCCTGATGACAAGTAAAGCCACGCTCAATGGGCCTTCCAGGGCCAGAATGTTGACCATCTGGTCCTCCAATTCTACCACCTCCTTGGCCTGCAAGCCCATATTTTGTGCCAACCTGTGAGGGAGGTCCTGGGGGGCACAGCTGTCTATGGGGAGACGGTCCAGAGACTGAGGGGCCTGCAACCACCTTGTTCGAGGAGAATGACAAGGAGGCTAATCAGGAAACAGAGTCCTCCTGACCTCTTTGTCTCCAGGGGAGACGAAACTCACCTGGGTCGGGCTCAGGAATTGAAGTTGGTTTCAGGGGACGCAGAGTGACTGGCACCTCCTCGGCACCCTTAGGGGTGGGGCTACTGGCTGGTGCCTCCGGCACCCGCAATTCAGAGGTTGCTGAATGGGAACCCTTGGAGTGGGTGCCCTGGGCCTGGTGCTACGCCCACAGGGTCAAAAATGGCCACTGCCTTGGTCCCTACCACTGTGCAGGCGTTGGCCCTGCCCCCATCTCAGGCTTTCCATGGCCCAACCGGTGCCAGACCTGCTCTTGAGTATCTAGACTCTGTCTGCACAAGGCTGGGGAGTGGCGCTGCAATTAGGATCTGTGGGGGAATGCTGACCGGTGCCAGGATGACTGGTGCCAGGAGCAGCACTTCCTGAGCAACAGGGATCAGCGTAAGGATCAGCACCGCAATTGCAAGTGGCATTGCTGAGGTATGGTGCATCACCAGTTTGCCTCGAGACAGTATCACATGTTGTGGTACCGCAGTCTTGGCTCAAAGGACTGGGGACCACAGTGCCGTCATGCTAATGGGATCCCTCATGGCCTCAAAGGTGTCCGGTGTGGATGGCAATTCCACCTCCTCAATGACCTGGCCTGGGTAGTCCAATGGCATCAGACTAAACAGTCCCCCTTGTGGGGCCAAAGTTGACGGTGCCCACTCCAAAGTATCCAGCCCTGGGTGCTCCTCTCTGGGACGTGGCCGGCTCCAACAGGGTGGGTCTCTGAGTTGGAGATCCACTTCTCCCCTGCTTCCAGTGTTGCTTCTGTGCCGGTGCTGCGGGTCACTCCCAGAGTTCTTCTGCAGTGCTGCTTTTACCACTGCCACTGGGGAGCTGTGCACCAATGAGCTTGGTGCTGGGTCTTGCCGTGCCGATGTAGATTGCAGTTTAAGTGCTGCCTCCATAAGGAGCTGCTTAAGGCGAAAGGCTCGCTCCTTTTTTGCTCTGGGGCGAACCTCTTTACAAATCCTGCACTTGTCTGCTTGGTGTGCTTCCCCCAGACACTAAGCAACATTGGCATAGGCTTGTTGCAGGACTTGCAGGGCTTGAACCCCTGAGACGTAAGCATGTGTGTCCCCCAAGGAGAACACAGTTGGTGTGGAGGGTAAACCCCGCAGCCCAACAGTTAAAGAACTAACTAAAAAAAAAGACGGTTACTCATCTTTGTAACTGTTGTTCTTCGAGATGTGTTGCTCATATCCATTCCAGTTAGGTGCACGCGCGCCGCGTGCACGTTCGTCGGAGATTTTTACCCTAGCAACACTCGGTGGGCCAGCAGGGCGCTCCCTGGAGTGGGCCGCCATGGCGCCCGATATATACCCCTGCCGGCCCATCCACTCCTCAGTTCCTTCTTGCCGGCTGCTCCGACAGAGGTGAAGGAGGGCGGGTGTGGAATGGATATGAGCAACACATCTCGAAGAACAACAGTTACAAAGGTGAGTAAACGTCTTTTCTTCTTCGAGTGCTTGCTCATATCCATTCCAGTTAGGTGATTCCCATGCCTTACCCAGGCGGTGGGGTCGGAGCGAGACGTTGCGGAATGTAAGACCGCTGAGCCGAAGGTGGCATCGTCTCTAGACTGTTGGACCAATGCGTAGTGCGCTGCAAAGGTATGGATGGAAGACCAGGTGGCCACGCGGCATATTTTCTGTATGGGAACATGGGCCAAAAACGTGGCAGATGAGGCCTGAGCCTGCGTAGAGTGGGCGGTAAGATGGTCAGTCACAACATGAACCAAGTCGTAGCATGTCCGAATACAGTATGTCACCCAAGAAGCAATCCTTTGGGAGGAGATTGCCATGCCCTTCATACATTCTGCCACCGCTACAAACAGCTGAGGTGAGCACCGGAAGGGTCTGGTTCTCTCAATGTAAAACCAGAGAGCCCTGCGGACATCCAGAGTATGCAGCTGCTGTTCCCGCCGCGATGAGTGTGGTTTTGGAAAAAAGACTGGCAGGAAGATGTCCTGATTCACATGAAAGGAGGAGACGACCTTAGGGAGGACCGCCGGGTGTGGTCGCAGTTGTACCTTGTCCTTATGGAACACCGTATACGGGGGATCCACAGTTAAAGCTTTAAGTTCCGAGACCCGTCTAGCCGAGGTGACAGCAACTAGGAATGCTGTCTTCCAGGACAGGAACAGCAGCGAGCATGTG
Source organism: Chelonoidis abingdonii (assembly GCF_003597395.2). NCBI lineage: Eukaryota > Metazoa > Chordata > Testudines > Testudinidae > Chelonoidis > Chelonoidis abingdonii. Next base: position 25,849,856 of record NC_133769.1, read on the forward strand.
ACTAAAGGATCAAAGGGGGGTCCCATGAGCCTGGCTAAGACAAGGTTCAGGTCCCAGGTAGGGGCTGGTTGTCTGACCTGGGGATAGAGTCACTCCAAGCCCTTGAGGAATCTGGAAACTATAGGATGGGAAAAAACCTGCCAGCCTCCCCAGGATGGAAGGTGGAAATAGCTGCAAGGTGTACTCTTAGTGAAGAAATCGCCAGACCTTGTTCTTTGAGAGACCATAAATAGTCCAAGATGGTGGGGACTGATACAGCCTGCGAAGAAAGGTCCTGCTGAGTACAACAGTGACAGAAGCGCTTCCATTTAGCAAAGGATGTTGACCGCGTGGAGGGCTTTCTGCTTCCGAGCAGCACTTGTTGCACTGCGGCGGAACAACGCAACTCTGATTGGCTCAACTAGCCAGCAGCCATGCAGTCAGATGAAGGGACTGCAGGTCCGGGTGGTGTAGCCTGCCGAAGTCCTGCGTGATCAGGTCCGGGTCGAGTGGCAGGGGAATCGGGTGTGACAGAGACAGGTCGAGCAGCATGGTGTACCAATGCTGTCTCGGCCAAGCCGGAGCGATCAGGATAAGGGCTTTGTCCCTGCGCGTCTTGATCAGAACTTGGTGGACGAGAGGAAACTGTGGAAAGGCATAACAGAAGTGGCCTGTCCATGGAATGAGGAACGCGTCCGACAGGGAGCTCGGGGAGCGACCTTGCAGGGACCAGAACAGCTGGCATTTCCTGTTCTCCCTGGAAGCAAAGAGGTCTATTTGGGGAAAGCCCCACCTCCGGAAAACGGAATGGAGAATGTCCGGCCGGATGGACCATTCATGTGCCAGGAAGGACCTGCTCAGATGATCTGCAAGTGTGTTCCGGACTCCTGGGATGAAGGAGGCTACTTGGTCTATGGGGTGGGCTATGCAGAAGTCCCACAGTAGGATCGCTTCCTGACACAAGTGGGAGGACCGTGTCTCTCCCTGTTTGTTTATATAATACATGGCCGTTGTGTTGTCTGTGAAGACTGCGACACAACGGCCCTGCAGATGGTGCCGAAACGCTTGGCAAGCGAGCCGGACCGCTCTCAGCTCCCGGACATTGATGTGCAGAGTCAACTCCTGGGACGACCACAGGCCCTTTGTGCGCAGGCGCCCTAGGTGAGCATCCCAGCCCATGGAGGACGCGTCCATTGTTAGGGACACGGAGGGCTGGGGAGGATGGAACGGTCGTCCTGCACACACCCGGGAGGGCATTCGCCACCAGTCGAGGGAGCCTAGAACGCTCGGCGGAATTGTCAGAATGATGTCTATGGCATCTCTGCGTGGCTGATAGATGGAGGCAAGCCAAATTTGGAGAGGACGCATTCATAGCCTGGCGTGCTTTGCAACGAATGTGCACGCAGCCATGTGACCGAGAAGGCCAAGGCAAGTGCGTGCAGAGGTTGTTGGAAAACGCTGAAGGCCTTGGAAAAGTGAGACTATGGTCTGAAACCGGTGGGGGGGTAAACTGGCCGTCACAAGGCTGGAATCCAGCATTGCCCCGATAAACTCTATCCTCTGCGTAGGCACCAGAGTGGACTTGTCTAAGTGGATGATCAGACCTAGACACAGAAAGAGGTCCTTGATAATGGCCACCTGGCTGATGACTTGTGCCTCGGAGGCCCCTCGGATGAGCCAGTCGTCGAGGTAAGGGAAGACGTGTATTCGATGACGGCGTAAGGCAGCAGCAACTGCCATACACTTCGTGAACACCCGAGGGGCTGAGGAGAGGCCAAAGGACAGGACAGTAAACTGGTAGTGTCGATGGTTTACCACAAAGCGAAGATATCTCCTGTGAGGGGGAAAAATTGCTAAGTGGAAGTATGCATCCTGCATGTCGAGAGCGGCGTACCAATCTCCAGGATCCAGGGGAGGAATAATGGTTCCCAGGGATACCATGCGGAACTTGAACTTTTTGATAAATTTGTTCAGTCCTCGCAGATCTAGGATAGGCCGAAGGCCCGCTTTCACCTTGGGAATAAGGAAATATCGGGAATAAAACCCCTTGCCCCTTAACTCTTCCGGTACCTCCTCTATAGCTCCGATTGAGAGGAGCTTGTGGATCTCCTGGGTGAGGAGTTGCTCGTGAGAGGGGTCCCTGAAGAGGGACAGGGAGGGGGTGAAACAAACTGAAGGTGGTATCCAAGCTCCACCATGCGTAGGACCCAACGATCCGACGTCAACTGGGACCATGCCAGAAGGAACTGGGAAAGGCGGTTGTAGAACTGAAAGGGATCCGGGGAGGCAATTGGTACACTGCTCTCGGGCGCACCCTCAAAAGTTTGGTTTGGGTCCTGGCGTTGGTTTGGTGGGACCGGAATTGTTGCCCCCTTGAGGTCCAAACTGGCGTCTGCGATTATTACGACCTCTCCTTCTGGCAAAGTCTTGCCGTGGCCGAGGTGCAGGGTAAGGGCACTGCGATTGGGAGCGGAAAGACCGTCTTCGCGTCTGAGGTGTATGCATTCCCAACCAACGCATAATTACTCTGTTGTCCTTCAGACTCTGCAGTCTGGGGTCTGTCTTTTGCGAAAACAAGCCTTGACCATCAAACGGCAGGTCTTGTACCGTATGCTGCAACTCAGGTGGCAGGCTGGACACTTGCAACCATGATATACGGTGCATGGCTATGCTCAAAGCGACCATTCTGGCCGCCGAATCAGCGGCATCTAATGAGGCTTGTAAGGAGGTCCTCGTGATCCTCTTCCCCTCCTCCAGGAATGCTGCAAATTCCTGGCGGGAGTCTTGTGGAACCAACTTGACAAACTTCCCGACAGCCTCCCAGGTATAACTGTATCTGCCGAGGAGGGCCTGTTGGTTCGCTATGAGGAGCTGGAGACCTCCCGCAGAATAGATTTTTCAGCCCAACAAATCCATGGGCTGGGCCTCTCTAGATTTACGTGCGGGGGCTTGTTGGCCGTGGCGCTCCCGTTCATTGACGGACTGTACCACCAAGGAACAGGGAGCGGGGTGCGCATAGAGGTACTCATACCCCTTGGAAGGCACCATGTACTTCCGTTCGACCCCCTTCGTTGTGGGTGGGATGGAAGCCTGGGATTACCAGATAGTGTCCGCTCTAGCCTGGATCGAACGGATGAATGGGAGAGCCACTCAGGTGGGTGTCTCCGTGGACAAGATGCTAATCACCGGGTCCTCCACCTCTGGGACCTTCTCTACCGGCAGGCTGATATTTTGGGTGACACGCCGCAGAAGGTCCTGGTGTGACTGGAGGTCAATCGGAGGTGGTCCCGATGATGACGTCCCAGCTACTGCCTCATCCGGGGAGGATGAAGATGACAGCCCCGGGACGAGTGGGTCCTGCACTGACGCCTCGTCTGGGGGAACCTCCGGCTCCGGAAGGTCACGCAGTTCCGGTGCGTGAGCACTGGTTTCCTCTGCATCAGCGGGGGGAGGCCAGCTGACAGTGGCCTCAGGCACACGGTGCTCTGAGTGACCGGAGCGCGATGGTCCAGTCAGTTCACCCTGGGCTTGATGGTACGCCCAAGGTATCCAAAAGGACCACTGATGAGGTCCGTGGTCCAGGCCATGGACGTGTGTCTCTGAGTCCCCACAGGAGGCGCTGCCCACACGGGAGGAGACGGATGGGTGACGCGAGGGCCACGGAGGCGCTGAAGTCGTGTGGATCAGGTCTCTGCGTCCATTGGACTCCTGTCTACGTGGTAGCGGTGAACGGTACAGAGAGTCGTAGCGGTGACGGGAGCGGGACCGGGACCTGCGACCAGCGCGGTGCCGGGAGGTCGACCGGTACCTCACATCGCCATGCCGAGACCGGCTGCGAGAGGTATGGCGGTGCCGGGACCTGGACCGGTGCCGAGAGTACCGCGATGGAGACCAGGATCTTGAGCGGTGCCGCGAGTACGACCGGTAACGGGATGGCAAGCAGTACCGGGACTGCGAGCGGCGCCAAGAGCGGGAGCGATGTCTGGAACAAGAGCATCTGCGGGACCTGGATCGGGACCGGCGGCGTTGCACAGCGTCTGGCGAAGACGGCCTCATCATGGCGGGCTTGCCCAGTGACTGAACAACCCGCACCGGCGGAACCAGGGGTTGGGGCATCTCATGCTCCGTCAGAGCAATTAGTTCCCGAGCCGTGGAAAAAGTCTCCAGCGTCGAGGGCAAGACGAGCTCGATCACAGCGCGCGCTGGGGAGCTGGTAGGCACAGGACTCGACGGCTCCTGAAAGACTGGAATCGACGGTGCAGAGGCAAGCGGTGCCGCAGCAGTTGACAGTGCCAGGAGGTCCGCCTTAGATGTACGCTCCGACTGCGGTGCAGATGCTGGTGCCACAGGAGCCTTGTGCCTCTTGGACCTCGGGGAGAAGGATCGGTGCCCGCCCGAGGGTTGAGCCAGTGACGGCTGGTGTCGAGGAGTCTTCACTGGAACCATGCGTTCCGGTGCAGAGGGAGCACTTGTCCCCGGTGCCGGAGTCAGTGCCGAAGATGGGAGTTAGAGCTGCCTCCATCAAGAGTTGCTTGAGGCGAATGTCCCGCTCTTTCTTCGTCCGGGGCTTGAACGCCTTGCAGATTTGGCACTTGTCTGCAAGGCGGGATTCTCCCAGACACTTTAAACAGGAGTCGTGCGGATCTCCTGTGGGCATCAGACGATGACAGGCCGTGCAAGGTTTGAAGCCCGGAGAACCGGGCATGGGCCCCGGTACCAGGGGAGGAGAAGGGGCTAGCCGCCGACCCTCTAACTATATACACCACTACTATAAACTACTAACAATACAAAAAAGTTAACGAGAACTATGGAAAAACTAACTATGTACACAATAACTATATATAAATGAGCGAAGAGCTAGGGAGGTGGAGATCAGCTAAGCCGCGCTCCACTGTACCAACGACCGACACGGGGGGTAAGAAGGAACTGAGGAGCGGATGGGCCAGCAGGGGTATATATCAGGCGCCATGGCGGCGCCACTCCAGGGGGTGCCCTGCCGGCCCACTGAGTGTTGCTAGGGTAAAAGTCTCCGACGAACGTGCACGCAGCACGCGCACACCTAACTGGAATGGACATAAGCAAGCACTCGAAGAAGAATCAATCAACCACGAAATACAAACAGTCCTAATCAGAAGCTAGGGGAACGTGGAGAGCTTGCCAAGCAAGATGCCACAGTTCCAATGACCGTCACTGGTGGTAAGAAGGATCTGAAGAGTCACTGGGTCGGCAGAGTCATATTGAGTGCCATGAAGACACCACTCCAGGAAGCTCCACAGCTGACCTGACAGATGCTGCTAGGGGAAAAACTTTCCGATGACTGTGCACGTGGCGCACGCACACTTAATTGGAAACAATATGAGCAATCACTCAAAGAAGAAAGGCCTTCAGTGTGTATGCGACAGCCTGGTAGAGAGTGCAAAGACATGAGACGTGAACTAATGGAGTAGTCCCAAGATGGTCTTCTGTGATGTGGATGAATACACATAAGAACCAACAACAGATAAAGCCTTTCATAACTCTGCCCCTCCTTGTTTGAAGGCAAGGAAAAACTTCCATTTAAGGCTTTGGAAAAGAAGGATCCAGTGGAGGGACTCAAATATGGGGTAACAGTCAGAAAAGCAGGGTTAAAAGAGGATCTTAGCTGCTGAGTTTTGCATGGGCTATAAAGGGGAAGATTAAGATGTCTGAGACCAAAAAGAGGAGGATGTTGCAGTTGTCAAGATGGGAGATAGAACCTGCACTAAAGATTTAGCTGTAGAGCCAGAAAGAAAACGTAAGGTCTTGGAAAAGCTTTGTCAGAACATAACAAAATTAGGATATAGCCTGAACGTGTTATGTAAGGGAGGTGAGAGTTGGAGGATTTCCAGATTACAGGGCAGAGGAAACAGAGGAGGATGTGGGCAGTGAGAGGAAAGAGTCAGTTTGGACCAAGTTTAAGTTGATGGCAAGACATTCAGGAAGAGCTATCAGAGGAATAGGCTTTATGCTAATTAAAACAACTGTTCACAATACACAGCAGCATGTATTTTTGGGACAAATTAGTAAAAGTGCCTAATTACTTCCCTGAAAATTTCAGAGATGAAACAGCAGAGATATTAGAGCTCAAAAGTCTGTGCTTTCACAGACAGCATGCACCTTGCACAGCACTCACGTGCACTCTACTGGCAGTTCTGGTGTTACAAGCCCTTCATTTATATGCACTATACAACTCACAATTTTTGACAAGAATATTTTAAAAAGGCAATTGGAAATTAGCATGCAGTTCTTTAAAATTAAGACAAATCATTCTAAAGGGTCTGTAAAACTAAGTTCCATTCTAGTTAGAAATGCTGCATAGACTAATTTTGCTTATTCACTGTATCACAGAAGTGGTTTGCGGGATAGTGACAAACCCTTACCACACATGGCAGTGGGGGATGTTCTTTTGACTGGAACAATTGAGTGTTAGAAATACACTTCCTGCTTTCATAATGGCTGAAACCCAGCACTGTGGATTGTTGAAATTCTACTCAATTGCATCCTTCAAAGTTGCTTCAGAAAAACCTTGGGGTCTGTTTGGCTTTATTTATTTATTTATTTTTAAGTCTTAAGTTAATATATGGACTGCCACTACAGTAAGTCAACAATTCAGTCAGTTTGAGAAAGCAGAATCTGTCACTTTTGCAGCCATCTTATTTTATTTAGTGGTTATCCAATTCACACTAAAAACCTGCAATAGAGGCACATTGCTCAATAATCACACAAGATACATATTCATACAAACTTCTCTTTCGCAGTGTATGTGCAGAAATATTTTAGCATGTTTTCCATATGCTGCCTATCTAGGCTTAAAGAACATCATTTAAAAAACTGAATATTTACTTAGAATCAACTGACCCATTATACCTCCTTCCTGACCCTCCATCATAAGGGCAAGCGTTCAGCAGATGCTTACGTAAGCAATAGTGACATGTCACTATGGCCTTGTCTACACTAGCAGTTTGCAGCAAGTATTTCCCTGTTGCTTAACCACCTGTGAAGTTCTAGAGGTGACCGAAATGCTGGGAGAGTTAATAGACAGGGTTCAAGCATTTACCAATGTTTTGACTAGACTTGCTTTGAGCAGCATTTGGTAACATGGTGGTAAAATACCAGCTCTCAGTCTATGCTATGGATCCCAGCATTTGTCACACACATATGTATACTGTTGTAGTGCAACAAAAAGGGATTTTAAGAAGTTCAGTGTAGATGCACAGTGCAAGACAATGTGACTTTTCTAACAACCATGCAGAAAAACCAATATGGAAATCAAAGTTTGCTTCCATCTATCAGGTTGCCTTCATCAAGAATCTAAAACTGTCAGTGTCCTACCTTTGTTATTTCTTTACAACCTACCCAAAGCATCAGAACACACATACACACAGAGATACCTACAAAAGTATCTCTCTTCCAGCATAAGCTTCATAAGACTGCTTTTCCCACCATAAGCTTTACTCTGTACTGCTATTTCAACTATGCGAAAAGGACCCAGTGTACTGTATTCAGCTACCCCTTTACCAACAGTATTTAAAAAAAAATCTCACTCTGCCTTCAGGCAGCATGTTTACCACTTTTTCAAAGATGGAGGAAACAAACTTTAAGGCACAGTATCAACCAAAATCTAGTCAATTAAAAAAAAAGTTCAAGGTAGTTTCAGGCATCATATTTGTACCTAGATCCCCTAATAATTTTTATGGTTTCCAGAGTCATTTTCTTATGAAGCACTTTTCATTTTTTGCTTTGGGAAAATACTAGAAGTCTTGTCAAAATTCGTGGCATAGGTAAAGAGATATAGACAAAACTGTAATTTTGAAATTGGCTGTCTCACATTAACACTAGCTCCTGACAGTGCTTGAAAATGCCCTGTAACGAGGCGGTGTGGCTCCCCTCCTCCCCAGGGAGGGTCGAGCCCCGTCAGACACCTAAGGGGCTGGGGCCACTGAGCAGTGAGCCCGCCCCTCAGAGGGTCAGGAGGCGACCTGGAAGTATAAAAGCCAGCCCTCAGCCAGAGCCCAGCCACCGTCCGTCCGGAGCAGACCTGCCAGAGAGTGCTCGTGACTGGGAAGCTGCTGAGGCCCAGGGCCGTTGCCCTGACTGGCCAGAGCTTCCCCGCGCCCGCTACGACGAGGAGCTGCCAGAGCCGCCCCGTCCCTGCTACTACCCCGAGAAATCCCCGGACCAGGCCTGGCCGGACTTCCCAGAGGTACTGCCGGACCTACCGCCCAGCCCTGGCCGGGAGGAGCCCATGCTACTAGACTTCCCAGGAACTGACGCCTCAGGTCAGATAGGCCCAGAGGGGGAGATTGGAAGTAGCCCGGGGGCAGCTGACTCCAGTCAGGCTGCAAGTATACTGGAACCCACGTCAGTGTGTTGTGGTCAGGACCCCACTGACCGTCAGCGGTGATAGCCGCTACTAGGGACGCCGGGCTGGAACGCAGTGGAGTGGGTGGGCCTGCGTTCCCCCTGCCATCCATACCCAGGTGGCAGAATCCCCCTCTCCCCGGCCTAGGGAGGCCATTTAGTCTACTGAACTATTGACTGCTCAGCCCTGAGCCACAAGGGTCTGAGCTGTTGTAACTGTGTGTTTGGTGCCCCGCCCGAACCAAGGGCTGGGCCCCCTTTAATTGTGACACTGCTCGGTCCTGTCCAAAGGGCTCAAGCCGCCTGAACCGTTGACTGCTCAGTCCTGGGCCACGGGGGTCTGAGCCTCTAACTTTGTACTCGTTGCCCCGACCTATAGCAGACATCTGGAGCCCCAAGTGACTGTGAAACGCCACTCAGCTCTGAAGACAGGGGCTCACTCAGACGACGTGTACCGAGGCCGGTGTGGCTCCCCTCCTCCCCAGGGAGGGTCGAGCCCCGGCCGTGCACCTTTACAGCCCCTACTTGGGGCAAACAGGAATCTTTCCCAGCTAGGGCTATTAGCCTCTGAATAATTCAAGCTTACATTGCAAAACAATACTTCTAGCCTTCATGGCTAAAGGAAATGTAAAGTCCATATAACCAATCTTTCCCAGCTAGGGCTATTAGCCTCTGAATAATTCAAGCTTCCATTGCAAAACAATACTTCTAGCCTTCATGGCTAAAGGAAATGTAAAGTCCAATATAACCAATGCAGTGACATCTCCCTAAACCAGCAAAAGAAACAGCTCCAGTGTTACTGCAGTCCTTGGCAATAATGTGGTGACTTCTGTTGTTGGGAGTAGATTGGCTGGGGAAGAGTCTGTACACATGGTGACTCATTTCCCTACTGGAATTGAGGGGATCCCCTCCACATAAGCAGAGGTGCATGTATGTGTGTACTGGGGCCTTCTGTCACTCAGCAAAAGATTCAGGAGGGAGGGGCTGTTGCTGTCACAATTCCAGCAGTGAGTCATTGCAAGGGTGGTGGTACCCATAACCCACACACCAGAGTCCCCTGCTAGAGTGACAGATGGGTGTGAACACCACTCTTAGTCTTCAAATTAGTCAGGTCCTCCCTGCTCCTCAGCCTGCTGCTCCTTATTGTGAGGAGACCAGAGGCCACTCCACCACCACAGTAGACAGCATAGTGTGAGGACCAGCATAAATGATTTTAGGGGCTGTCCATCATTAATATATTGGAGGCGACGTCATTTCACTAGGGCAGCCCAACATTAGAGGATTTAATCTGTGCTATGGCTAATCAGCATAAACTGATTTGGTGTTTTGGGGGAAGCAGGATTAATCAGGGTCTCAGAATTCAACCAGCAGTAGACTATGGGTCTTTGCATCCAAAAAGTGGTATCACACAACCAGCAGGTGTTCAGGCAAGGGTGCAGGCAGGACATGGAACACCACTTTAATTCAGGTTGGCATGTAGGCCTAATTCTTGGACAAGTTCTTCAAGTCTTGCCCCCAAAACAGAAAATAAATGGGGCATATCTGATTGACAAGCACATTGTTGCTTTTTACTATTTATATAGGCAAAGAGTCCTGTGGTACCTTATAGACCAGGGGTCCGCAACTTATGGCTCTCGTGCCAAAGGTGGCATGCAAGCCGATTTTGCCGGCCGGGTCCCAGACGCCTGCCCTGCTCAGTATCCTGCCAGCCTGGGGTTCCGTTCACTCAGCTGGCAGAAGGCTGAGTGGGGCCGGTGGCCGGGACCCCAGACCAGCAGCAAGCGCGTCCCCCAGCTCCCCCCTCACCATGCTTAGGTTCTGCAGCTCCCGGGAGTGAGAGGCGCTGGGGTGCAGGGCCCTGAGCCTGCTGTGGGAGGGGCGGTGGCAGCAGCTCACACTCCCGGGAGTTGCGGAGCCCGGGTGCAGTATAGGGAGGGAGCTGAGGGGTGCATGGGGACTACCGCCCACATGCATCCACTGCAGGAACCCCCCTACCCCAGGGGGAGGGCATCGGGCCACAGCCCAGGAAGGCGCGCCCCCCACCCAGCTCCCCTTTCACCACGCTCAGGTTCCGCGGTTCCCGGAAGTGAGAGCCACCGCCACTACCCCTCCCACAGCTCCCCACCTCCCTCTGCCTCAGCACTCCACATGGAGTTTTGCCTCCACATGGAGCCAGCATCTGATCGGCATGGGCATGGTACGTGGAGTTCCGGGGTGCAGTCAAGGAGCAGGGGGAGGATTGGATGGGTCAGGAGTTCTGGGGGTCCTGTCAGGGGGCGGGGAGTGGTTGGATGGGGCGTGAGAGTCCTGGGGGTCTGTCTGGGGGCAGGGGTGTGGATAAGGGCTGGGGCAGCTAGGGTGGGGGGTGGGTCTCAAGAGGGGGCAGTCAAGGGACAAGGAGCAGGGGGTTGAGGGTTCTGACAGGGGCAGTTGGGGTGGGAAGTGGGGCGGGGGGGCTAGGGCAGGGCTCTCCCCTCTTTTTGATTGTTGAAATACGGTAACCCTAGGCAAGGGGGGAAGCCAGGAGGGGCACATGGGGGATGGCACCCAGATACATTCACTGCAGCCTGCAGGAGCCCCCTGGGGGGTGCTGGGCCGCAGCCTGGGGGGGGGTACGGCTGCTCCCCTCTAGCGACACTGCCGCCTTTGCAGGGCTGCTGCCCCCCTGCACTGCACCGGCTCCTCCGTGGCTAGGGCTCGCTGCTGCTGCAAGTGGGATGCTCTGGCTCTCTGGAAGGCGGATCCTCCCTGCCGAGCTGCTGCCAGGCTTGGGCCACTGCAAAGCCAGTAAGTAGACTTGGGGCGGGGAAGGCTCGCAGGGGGGCTGTGCACCATCCAGCAGTGTTCAGGGGGCGAGGAGGGGCCTAGGGCGCAAAACATCCTTGCACCGGCCCTGCCCCAGGGGGTGCAGGCACGCCAGGTTAAGAACCACTGCACTCAACTGATGAGACCTGGTTTTTAATTTAATTTTTAAATGAAGCTTCTTGAACATTTTAAAAAACTTGTTTACTTTACATACAACAATAGTTTTAGAAGGTCTCTCTCTATAAGTCTATAAGATGTTAAAATGTATTACTGGCACGCAAAACCTTAAATTAAAATGAATAAATGAAGACTCAGCACACCACTTCTGAAAGGTTGCCGACTCAAACGTACTGGAGCATAAGCTTTTGTGGGTGAATACCCACTTTGTCAAAACAGTAAAAGTACCATGTAATCTCCTCATTTCCAACCTAAGTAGCATAAGGCATGGCTGACTCAAAAACAAAGAAAATCCAACTCATATTGGTTATGGCCCTGAAGTTGCCTAGCACTATTCCTTTCTGAAAAGGTGTGCCACCTCTGACTATGAAGAATTACAATTACAGCACAGGCTATTTTTTTAAAAATAAAATAGGAGCCTACTTTGTGGTGCTGTGGGAAAAAGCATCGAATGAAGCCAATTAAGAGGTAAACCCCTTCCTTTGTTGGGTCCCAAGTTCATTTTTCCAGACAGTGATTCTCACTTTTTTTTCCACAGACCATTTGAAAATTGCTGAGGGTCTCAGCAAATCACTTAATGATCTTTCCAAATGTTGTTTGTACTGTTAACTATTGTAAAGCACTTTGGATAAAAACGCTATATAAAAATAACTTAATTTTTTTGTTTTACAAATAAAAGTACACAACTCATATTTTAATATCAATAACTTTACCTAATATGATGGATATGCCTTCTCTCCCCCACTGCGGCAGCCCTTGAGCTGGGACTGAGAAGGAGGGGGTCTCTCCAGGTGCCGCTCAGGCGTGCACCTGAGAAGAAACTATCCACGGATCACCTGAATGGAGCTCGCAAACCACTGGTGATCCACAGACCACAGTTTGAGAACCTCTGCTCTATGAGGAACAGGTAAAATACAGATGCTTGCCAGGACAGGAGAGAAAGTATTAAATGAAAAACACACACTGGAGACAATTATTTCCCACTGCTCATAGCCTACCCTTCTCTGCAAAAGAAACACAATTCACTAGATAACACGAGTTTAAGAAATCTGCATAGCTCTAACAGTACAGGATTCAGTCATACCAAAGGGCAGTTTTACATATGGTAGTGCTATCAAGAACTGGACTACTTAAGTCACCCTTCTTTATGTGTTCTGCAGCCCTTTTTCCTGTGACTATTTCTCTATGCTACTTGTATATAGTCCTGTAAACAGAAGCATCAGTTTTCCCAACAGCAGCATCACTCAACTGACAAATGCAATGCCAGTGAAAACCTGTAAAAAAAGGCTAATGTAGATGAACATAGTCAGGATATGGTATTCCAGTAAAATCCCACTGACCAGCATTTTTGCCAAGAAGACACACTAGCATATCTACAGCTAGCAACACTGCCATGATTCTGAATCATGGTTTGACCTCACTACAACTGTAGTTAAACCAAGTTCAGCACTGCTTCAAATTTACCCTTTGCAGACACCCAGTACCAACAACAAATAATTATACTAGTGTAGACAAGGCCACGGTAGGTTATAGAATTCTGTGAATTAGCAAATAAGTTTTAAGAATAAAGCAACATCACAAATCAGTTTGCTGAATTTGACAACTATAGTTTAGTTTTAATCCTGAAAATATGTGGCATTATACAAGTAATGAAGTCTCAGCTATATATAAATGTATGCATGTATAACATGGGGGGGGGAGAATCACACTTGTATAATCTGACTTCAACTTCCTGACCACAGCTCATACTATTATTGAAGCAAGGTAATTTTTATCGCATTGTAATAAATACAGCAAACACTATGATATAAGTCAACTAGCACAGTAATTTCAGTTAAGTTACTTGAGAGTACTCTAGCACAGTTACACAGTGTACTAAGTAAGGATAACAGCATTTCCATTATGTCAACTATTTTCAAACTGTTTACACTATGTTGCTCTGGGTTAAAGGATGGCAAAGAAAGTCTCAGGGCAACAGCAAAAAAAGCATTTTAAAATTAACAAACCAAATTATAGGTTCCCTAACAGACTAGCTGCTTTGAAGGAATTTTGCAATAGTTTGTTTAAAATTTAGTTACAGAAATAAGCCTGAAAAGGTATGGTTTGTTGCTGTGCAAATTAGAGAGAGATCACATTTTCAGATCCCTACAATACATTAGCACCCAAAGCAAGGCAAGAATGAGGCAAGCTTCAACCTACATCCTTGCTTGGACCATAAACTTAAAATTTACTACATATGTTCTTTCCCTCCCATGGCACGATCCATTAGCAGCACTGAAAACTGCTTTTGCACATATATTTGAAGACAACTTGCTGTCTAATGCTATGTAAAATACCTAATATTTAGAGATTTGAAATGTAGTTACTTTCCTCTGAAGCATGCATGGTAAAGGCAAAGGTCCTATCAGTCACACCTTTACTAAAGTAGTGTGATTATCAAAAGAGGGTAACCCTTTAACAAAACTGAATAAGTCTTATCAAAGCCTTTTGCAACAGCCTCTAATTTTTGACATATATTTACTATTCTGAAAATGAATGCTCATTATTTTAAAAGTAGCAGGTGCCTTATGGAACAGTATTAAAGTGCACTTGTTGATTCAGGTTTTATGTATCTCCATTTTTATCAGAGGAATTTTGTGTAAAAACAGGACCTTTGTTTTTACATATTTGTTTCAAGTACTAACAATTTAATTTATTCTCTTTATATACAACTTTATCAATACAAAATGTTAAATAATTACTGATACATATTACTCACCTGACTAATCCAAACAATTGGATACTTTGGAAACATAAGGTATGTTACAACTTAATTTCCCATTATATAACCTTAATAATAATAATAATAATAAGAGATATACCTATCTCCTAGAACTGGAAGGAACCTCGAAAGGTCATCAAGTCACCCTCCTGCCTTCACTAGCAGGACCAAGTACTGATTTTTGCCCCAGATCCTTACGTGGTGCCCTCAAGGACTGAACTCTGGGTTTAGTAGGCCAATGCTCAAACCACTGAGCTATACTTTGCCAATTTTCCTGAGTAATAGTGAAAGAGACTGCAGTATTATACTTAAATAAAACTGTTTGAAAAGTTTGCTATTAACTTACTTATAAATTGCTTAGGCATTTAAAATAAGCCAAGGGGCTGAAATGCTCAACAAACAGGGACATATGGAGTCTCACTTCTAACTGGCTTCAAATTCACTGCAAATTCAGCTGCAAGTTCTTTCCATGCGATGGCTGTTGGTAGCTCATGAAAGGGGTTGGTGACCTAATCCAGTTCTCAGTGGACAAGCATTAACATCAAGTGCACACAACTGCATACTTTGTTAGCAGTCTTCAGGAGGGGTACAAAGGACTGAATGGCCATGAAAACTGATAAACTTTCTGAGCCCTTTTCTGCAGGGTTGATGCGTGCTAGCAAGACAGTATGGGAAAGGTGTATAGCCACTACAGAACAGGTATAGTTCAGACAAATAGATACCCTCAATTTCCAAGGCTATCAATCCAGCATCTTTCAATCATGTCACCTTTGGTGAGTAATTGCACATTTTATTACTGTGACCGCTGTCTTTCCCCTTCCCGATCTCCGTCACTTTTGCTCTTCATTTCATCATGTATGAAGTTAGGCAGTAAAGTTCTTTCAGAAAAAAATCTTGTGTAATTAATATGTACTCTCAGGCATCTATTACCATTTTGTTTAATGCAAGATAAATCCTGTGTCTTAAATTCTTCCTTATCAATAGAAATTCCAACTGCTCTTCCTGCTTTCTTATGCCCTGGAACACGCTGTTTCACAAGTGTTTGCTTTTAACCCCATTTATACTGAAAAGCTTTGTAACAAATGAAAAAGCTTTACAACAAATTGTTAGAATGCACTGGGCTTGCAATACAGTGCTTTGTCTCTAAACATCTTGTTAGTTTTACAAAGGTTAGGTGGTAGCAATGAACTGGTACAAGTTCTTTATATCATGTCCAGCAAAAAGGCAGTTTCTCCCAAATGTTGATAGGAAGCTGCAAGTGTTCAACATACAGTTATACTCAAAATGTGCTGCCTCACATTTGGAAGTTACCAGAAAACCCTTACCTCCAGCTACTGATACTGGCAGTAGAGGACAAGAGCTTCTGGAGTCCTCAAATACACGGTACATCTGTGGTTATGAAGCAGGCTGTTTATGGATGTTGGCCGAAAAAATACTGCTGCATGAACATTTTAACTGTTGCAAGAACAAGACAACCAAGCAACTGTTTCCTTGTTTGGTGCATGACATTAGACCATCCAAAACTTCATGGTATTGAAACAGACCCAACTAGGCATTGACACTAACACCTCGGAGGGTGTGTCTAAACTAAACCATTGGTTTTCAACCTTTTCTCATTTGTGGACCCCTAAAAAAATTTCAAGAGGAGGGGAGGACCCCTTTGGAAATGTTAGGCCATAGACCACAGGTTGAAAACCACTGGTCTAGATTAGGCAAAGTGGTCAAGATTTAGCTAAATCATTTTACTCAACCATGCCATTTTCCTAGAGCAGATTTGGGTTAACACCTTGTGGCTGGCCACCGCCCAGAGTAGGCTTCCCCGAGGGTGAACAGTGACCAGCTAAATGGCATGCATCTATGCTAAGGGAAAAGTAGAGATTATGCTATGATTAGATAACAAGTTTGAAAGCCTTAAACACTGCCTTGTCTAGCCTAGGCAAATCTGGAGTTAAGTAGTGTGCTAGATGGTGATGTTCATAGAAAGGAAGCAAGTATACACATTTGATGCTATTGTCTGGCTGGAAAAATGTTTCTGCCAGTCTGTTAATTGGTCATCAATACACTGATACATTAAATACATTTTAAAAACTATGGGGACAAAGTGCTTATACAGAAGAAGTTATATTTACTATGTACTTTAATCCCATATTTACTTTCTACGTAGCTGCTCAAAAAGTAGTTTATCTGTAGCACACCTAAGAAAGTTACACCAATAAATAATGAGCAACAGCTACAATAAGCACTAGTTCAGTCAAAACTGTTTGATTACCATGTACAAGCAACATTCCACCTCAAATATTTTCAGAGGAAACTATTCACCTTATCCAAATGAATTTTATTCTATTCAGGAGTTTATAGTACAATCATCCTACTAGCTGAACATCTAGTAAGAGCTACAGAGTGAAAATATTAGGCAGCAGAAGAGGAAAGACAAATTCATTTTACACCTGTCTCCTGCTCTCCCTGGAGCATTTCCCCTAGGCCAAAGTGTGTGAGTATGTGGTGCTGTGGCTGACAGCTAGCAATATATCATTAGGGATTGGTAGATAATAGTGTCCTAACCATGTGAATGACATTAATACATTTCACCATGGTCAAACACCACATGTTCCTAAATTGTATATTACTTTTGACCTCATCTTAAATTGCTTTGTGGACCATTCAAAAACCAAAAATCAGGCAACATCACTGTGGCAATTACTGCAGTGTTTACACGGGGAAAAAAAAACCCAACAAATTACTTACGCATTTCAAGCTGTCTAATGTAACAAGTTTTCATGTTCCTGAAAGTTAATCATAAGTGTCTCCTTTTTCTCTGTATTTCATCTCCCACTCCCACCTGTTCTGTTATCCACATGTACTTTTTGACATCTGCTCCCTTTCTCCTCCAACTCTTCTTCCTTGCCCATCACAGCCCACTTATGGGCACCCAAACCTAATAGCCAGAGCCAGAGTCCGCAGTTACAAGACAGGAGTCAGGCGGGTCAGGCTACTGGGATATCAGAAGTGGGAGACAAACTGGAGATCTGAACCATGAATCAGGTGGGGTCAGAATACCAGATCAAAGACAAGAAACAAACGGGAGCTCCAGAACCACCAATCAGATGCCAGGAGCCAAGCCGAGTCAAGATGCCAAGAAATTTCAAGCTGCAGGAAGCACAAGGTACACAATTCAGAGCAGGGTAGAGCCAGCTGTTTGGACACCTTCCTGTTCCTGCTGCTAGCTTCAGTAGAGTCAATCAGCTGCTCTGGGGCTCTGCCAATCTGCTTTCACGAGTAGAGCCTCATACTGTGGTTGGGCTTCATGGGTCCCAGGCAGGCCACTGTCAGCAAGCTGCCAGGTGGAGGATTGGGGTGTTCCTACTCCTAAGAACCCTGTAGACTTGGGTGCAAAACCCATGGGTCATGACACCCTCTACTGAAGACCTTTCCTTCACATTCTTTTGGCTCTTTCTACACAAAACATTTTTCAAAGAAGTCTGCATGTGGCACAGTTCCACCAGTTGTAGGAATAGTGGGGGTATTCCTAAACAAGAGCACTCTTACAGCTACCTGAAAAGGTCTAACCTGGATGATCTGCTTGGTCCTTGGGGACATTTGACCTGGTTAACAAAAAATATTGGTGCTTCCTACTTATTATGTATTGTCCATTTACCTGTCAGTGGAAGCCCAGGTCTACAAAACATCTTTCAATAAGAGTGACCTCAACTAAAAAAGCTAAGGTTTTGGAAAAAACTCAGGATTTGCATAGATAGGGCTGGGAGTATATTTAATCAGGAAGCGTTACATCTCAACTGCTTCTATGTCCAAGCTTTTATTTCTGATTACAGCAGCCCCTAGAGCTTATTCAAAGCAGTTATTCCCTTCACCTTCTCCAATAATCTTTTGTATACAGTCCAGTTTTGGCCTCTGGATGCTCAGTAGTGACATAGTAATATGACTGACTGCATGTTAGATATAATTATGCTCATATTAGACACTAAAGGGATTTCATTAAAGAATGGCTCATTTGATTTCAGAGCGCATGTTGGAGAATACATATTTGTTATTCCAAAAGTGGGCTTGAATGCTCACTAAAATGGTTTACCAATTCTATTTTAGAGCTCGGATTTACTAACCACTCCTGAAATAGTGTAAACAACCAATACTAGCACTGCCCCATTCCCAGCTGATTTTATGAACATTCTGTGGTGTCTGAATAATGCTCAGTTACCCCTTACAAAATTCCAACAGTGTCCCACTTTGACCTCTCCAGACTTCAGTGCAGCAAGAATACTTTTGATACTGTCAAATGAATTTCAGTAAAAGTACTTCTGTGCAACAAGTTATACAGAAATCAGACTTATACAGTAGGGAATATAATCTGAAAAGCAATGAAGAGGTAAGAGACGGTCTCACATAGAAAACACAGCTTTTTATCTTAACTGGACAAAACACGCTTAAAATTATTTTTACCCCTTCCTTGAGACTCTGCCTGGAAGCCAAGGAATGTGCTTGTTATAAATGGCCCTTTATAACTGAGCTCAATAGCATTTTAGATCCAGAGAGAAGTAGCCTCATTAAAAGAGAAACTTGTACCGAGACTTCAACTGTAATAACCCCAACTAATAATCAGCACAATATTTAGGGACAGGCAGAGGAAACTTTCATGTTGTAATTCTTCACATTTAGAATATTTGTCAATTCTTGGCCAACAACTGTATTCTTGTCAGTTCAACTGTGCCTGCATTTCAACTAGATACCAATTCTGTTTTCAGAAGAGACAGAAAGAAAGAGCAGAACAGGAAACAAAGCTTTCTGAACTATTTCAGGAAGAGAGGAGTTACACAGTAGACATTCAAATATAATTACAGCAGCTGTTGCTCACATAGAAACAGCCAACCTAGAACCATGTTTTCAGTTAGTCACCTATACAAAAGTGTGAAGGTAATATAGACAAATGTATTAAATTAAGAGTTCATTATGTTTCCATAGCTGAGCACTCAAGGTCACAAAACGTCAAAGTTGAATACACAAAGCAACTTTAATTCTGCCTTTCTGTGCACACATAATACTAAATATAGGGCAATACACTTTTTCAAATACATAACTTTTTTTTCCCTACAACTTAGATACATGAAGCATCTTTTACTACTCTGTACACCCAAAAAAGAGTCCATGAAAGATCTCACCACATTCACTGTGCTCCTTTCCACGTTGCAAACTGTATACGTTTTATCTGAGAAACAGGATCTAATCACGTAGTTAGTGAGGTACTAAGCAAATACTTAAAGTTGCAACTGCATCCTTACTATGGACATTTTCATACCTGAATGCTTAACTATACAACCTTAAAGATGACTAAAAAGATTGGGCCATGTGTCCTATTTTGCTTCTTTATGATGCACAAAACAGGGCTGAAAGATTATTTCTTTTGAATCCTCCCCTCACCCCACTTCCTACCCTCCTATTTGCATTAGGAACTCAAGTTCTGTCTAAGCTGATATACTGATGACAGGAGAACTAGCGAAATGGTGATACTACAAGAGTTAAGTGCGGAAGTTGAGCTACTAAGGCCATGTCTACACTACAAACTTTGGTCAATGCAAGACACATCAGCATAAAACTGCTGCAATTAGTGTATCACTTGTGTGCATGCATACATGGCTCTTTGCATCAGTGCTGCGCATACTCACCAGGACTGTGTGTGTCGATGCCCAGTGCATCATCAGTAGGTATCCCAGTGTGCAACTCATCATCCAGCAGACTGTCTTGGGAAATTTTGGCAGCGCATGGTGGGACAGAAACAAGACCCATAAATTTTCTCACTGTTTTTTAAAAATCCCACAAAACCATGCGAGACTTCTTACAGTCTGCCATCTTTGACAGAAGCATGGAGTCCACACAGCTCTGCACTATGGTCACGAATGCTGCAAACACAAGACGAATGATCTACCAGCATGTGCAGAGGCACAGGACAAACTGCAACAATGGGGACGTGATGGTTTCATGGAGGATAGACTACTGGTGGACACGACATAAAAACAATTCAAGGTGTTGGTAGCCATTCATGGAGCAGCTTAGTACAATGCCACTTCTGGGCCAGAGAAATGAGCACTGACTGGTGCGATTGCATTGTAACAGATCTGGGATGAGTAGTAGTGGTTGCAGAACTTTCTGATGTGAAAGGCCACATTCCTGAGTATGTGTGCTGAGCTTTCCCTACCCCTCCAGTGCAGGGACCCCAGAATTAGAGCTGCACTGACAGCTAAGAAGCAAGTGACGATGACCCTGTGGAAGCTTGCAATGCCAGATCACTACCCACAAGCAGAAAATTGTTTTGCAGTTGGAAAATCCACAGTGCGGATGCAAATGGGCAGAGCCATTGTCTCTTGCTATGAAGGACTGCGACTCTCAGTAGTGCACAGGACATAGTGGATGGATTTGCATCAACTGGCTTCCCAAACTGTGGTGGGACAATAGACCGCATGCATGCATATCCCTTTTTGGCAATAGCCCACTTTGTCACAGAGTATATCAATTGAAAGGGCTACTCGTCTATGATTATGTAACCATTGGTGAATTACCAGGGATGCTTCATTGACAGTGTTGGCTGATCAGAGAAGTTGCATGATGCATTTTTAAGAACATAAGGTTGTTCAAAAAGTTGCAAGCAGGGACATTCTTTCTTGACCAGCAGATTAACACTGGCGATATTGAAGTGCCAACAGTGATCTTGGGGAAGCCACCCTACCCCTTCCTACTCTGGCTCATGAAGCCGTACACTGCTTACCTTGACATCACCAAGGAAAGATTCAACTAAGTCTCAGTAGGTGCAGAATGACAGTTGAATATGCTTGTGATAGACTGATGGAACACAGGAGTTATTTACTCACAAGATTAGATCTCAGTGTAAAAAATCCCAATGGTTATAACTGCCTGTTGTGTCCAGCATAATATCTGGGGCAAAGAGAAAAAAGCTGCCACCAAGATGGAGGTGGAGTGGCTGAGTTTGAACAACCAAATAAATGCTATTTTAGAAGAGTTCAACATGGAGCTATGTGGTTGAGGGGGGCTTTGAAAGAGCACTTTAACAGTCAGCCTCCATAATTTGGTGTGATGGCCGGTGCTCCATCTGGGGACTATTAGGAATTTTGGTGTTTGTTGCAAATTTAGGAATATAATACTATCTGTTAATGCATCTATCAACTTTGCTGTGCTTGCTGTACATTTATCACTATTACTGTATTTATCACTGATCCTACGAGTTCTGTCACCTGTACAACAAGCAGTGGGTGCTTTCAAATAGCACTAGGCATTCTGCAGCTTACGCTGTGAAGCAATCAAGATGAATTGTTTACCAAACAGTTTTATTGTATACCAAAGCCAGTGCAAAAAACAATGTGCAGTTAAAAACTACAACAACTTTTGAAATTAACAGAACAAGGGGGAAAATATTCACATCCAGTTCAGTTTATTTTAGCTACCCATACAGCAACTGTGGCTCTCACAGGTCTGTGAATGTGAAGCTGTAGTTGTCCTTGCAGTCCCCTACAGTTGAATGGTAGGAGTAAGGATGCAACTCTTCGTGCCACATGGAACACTGAGGGGTGTGTGTAAAGAGGTGCTAAAATGGAATTCTCTGCTGACTGCGAAGAGAGGCAACCAAGTGATTGTTGAACCTGTATGTCAACAACAGTGTGCAGCACTAGTGTTTGCTACCAGGGAAGACCCATTACTTCCTGGTGCATCTCTCTGACTCCTTGGCCTTTCTCATCTGCTCTTCCCTTTTACTGTCCACAGTATTCACCCTCCAGACCATCTGTTCATGTTCCAATGCAGCACTGGCTTGCAGGATCTCACTCAACATATACTCCTGTGACCTCTTCTTTCTTATCATAGTCAGATTTGTCATGAATGTGAAGGGGGGACCCCCCTCAAGGCTGCACACTAGCAGCTACATATGAAGTACACAGAAGTATCATTGTATATATAGTTACAACAGAAAATGAAAATTAAGTTTCACAAATCCTTTCCCTTGCTCCCCTAAAGTTTTAAACAAGACATTTATTGACAGTTCAGTCTCGGAGTGTGTGTATAGCCTTGTTCTCCAGCCCCAGATGTAGCAAGTATGGCCTGGGCCTGGGTGAGTGGGAAGAGCTGCTCAATTGCATGAAACAAAATTTCAGCCACCATTTCCATGGGTATGAGTGCAGGGCAGATGGCATTGAGCATCTGCACTATATTCCCCAGGCAGTGGAGATTTTACCTAGTATCTCACTCCAGAAGGTACAAAGGATCGAGCACAGTTGTTGCTGGTGTCCCAAAACTAGCCAGGCCCATTATGCTGCTAGCCTGTTTACTGCAATGGTGCATGCCAAAGTAATCACAGACTGGTGTGAAAAAAAGTATTACTGCAAAGGAAGAAATAAGGCTGCCATCCCTAGAAGCCTTCAGCAGAGAATTGCAGAGTACCTTCATGAAAGTGTCATCAAGATCGCTCAGGAGGATTCAAGGGACAGCCCTGTGTACAAAGAAGACTGCTCAGCATGCCCCGACCTCACCCCAGATAACTCTACAAGGAAATGAAAAGCAGATAATTCTACTTCTGTTTGTTGTACTGCTACCTTCCAAGTACATGTAAATTAAGGAAAATTCAATAACTCATCATATGTTTGAGTTGGGCATCATCTGTACATTTAAACATTGTAATGGGAAAATGCATTCACACATTTACCCTGAACCAGGTTTGCCAGTGCTCGGCTCCTGGGACCGACTGATTGTGGTGACATCTCAAACAGATTCTGGTTCATGGCATAGTTCCGCCCTCCCTCCTAATCAGATGTTCCCCATCCTCCTCCTCTTCACTATCCACAGAAGAGGTCTTGGTCTTCGGTTCCTCTGAGGTATCCACAGTGCTCTGTGGGGTCTCTGCCAAGTATGGCATGAACAGCAGGTCTGCAGCTCAGCACCAGATTTATGGTTGGCCTCTCTGGCCTTCAGGTATGCCTGCCATAGTTCCTTTACTTTCACATGGCACTGCTGCTGATCCTTATATCCCACTGACTGTATTTGCCTCTTGCTTGTAGATGTTCCTGGTTCTTCAACTGCTCGGTAGCTGTGCCTGCTCAGCCTCTTCTCTCCACAGGCCCAAGAGATCCAATATACCTCCTGTCTACTCCAGGCAGAAAAGCCTCTGAGGCATATAGCCAGCATGGTCAGTTGAACAGTTTCACACAAAGGAGAGCTGCAATGAGGGCTCACCAAGCTGAACAAACAGGAAAAGGTAATTTCAAAAATACATGGGGTTTTTAAAGGGCAGGAGGGCATGGCTCAGACTCCATGATCCCTGGGCTGTGATCCCTGTGTGATCCCTGGCCTGTCACATTTTTGATCAGACCAGTGTCAGGCATTGCAGTACAGCTGCTAGAAGACTGCTGGGGTCGACAGAGGTCACGTAGCATCTATAATTGCACTTTGTCAACCACAGTAGATCGAGCACGAGATGATGCCGTTCAGGGAGGTTGTGTTACTGCATCACTGTAACAGGGTGCTTATATAGGCAGGAGATAAATTTAAGTAGACACATGCAGAACTAGGTTGATGGGATCGCTCAGTGGTTTGAGCATTAGCCTGCTAAACCCAGGGTTGTGAGTTCAATCCTTGAGGGGGCTACTTGGGGATTGGTCCTGCTTTGAGCAGGGAGTTGGACTAGATGATCTCTTGAGGTCCCTTCCAACCCTAATAATCTATGAAGGCAATTTATGTTAATCTAACTTTGTAGTGTAGACAAGGTATAGGACAGGAAAGGATTTTAGTCAGACTGCTGAAAAACTAAAATTTATCAGTGACTAACATTGTAAGAGGCAGAAACAAATACCATTATCCTTTCAATTCTGGTGTCGATAGACAAAATAACTTCCACTTCCCAGAAGTCCTCTTACAAAATCAGACCTGACATTCTTGGTATTTCCAAAAGGTAAAAATCAAAGCTTTTAACATCTGACTTTTATACATTATAAAGCAGCAAAATAGGCTCAAGTCTGATTTTTTAATAAATCCTTTGCAGGATATCTTTAATGTTCTCTTAATGTAGACTTCTTAAAGAGGAGCATCTTAAAAAAAAAAAGATAGGACTTGGAATTTTTCTGTCTGGGTAGACATCACAGGAATATCCTGTTCCATGTAAGGAACACACTCAACCAAATAAGGATCTTGTATTGGCCTGCCTCCATCACTGTTTGCCTAGAAGAATCCACACGCAATATGCAGAGAAGTTACCACACCACCCTCTCTTACAGACACTGCTTTAGAACCATTAAACATTTAATAACTATGTGAAGTGTGATTTTCATAAATCTAAACCAGGGGTCAGCAGCCTTTCAGAAGCAGTGTGCTGAGTCTTCATTTATTCACTCTAATTTAAGGTTTCGCTTGCCGGCAATATATTTTAATGTTTTTAGAAGGTCTCTCTCTCTAAGTCTATATTATGTAAACAAACTATTTAAAGTAAATAAAGTTTTTAAAATATTTAAGAAGCTTCATTTTAAATAAAATTAAAATGCCGATCTTATCAGTTTAATGTGATCCTTTTCCGTGCTGAGTTTTCCAATGTGCGCCATAGCAGGGAGTGGCTGAGGCCAGGAGTAGAGCCCCGGGCTGGCTGCCGGTACCCCAAGCCAGCAGTGGGCTGAGCGGGGCTGGAAGTCTGGATATCGGCTGGCAGGGGGGCTGATGGCCAGAACCCCAGACCGGCAGCGGGCTGAGCCTCTCAGCCTGCCACTGGCCCTACTCAGTCCACTGCTGGTCTGGGGTTCCGGCAGGGGTAAAAGTAACTTAAATTTCTTATAGGTACTGTAGTATTACAACCCCCCTCAGGGGGGAGGAGCTCAGGGGCTGGGATATGTGGGGGGAGCACTCAGAGCAAGGCGTTAGGGTGCGGGGGGGATCAAGGCAGGGGGCAGCAATGTGGATGGTGCAGGAGCCAGGGCTGGGAGCATTGGGGTGTAGGAGTCAGGGTTGGGTGGTGTGAGGGGTTCAGGGTAGGAGGTTGAGGGGTGTAGGGGGAAGTTCCAGGGGGACGCAGACTTGGGGCTGGCCTGGGACAGTCCCGGTTGCGGCCAGGTTACGTGGATGGGTCCCTGCCCCACGCTGTTCCTGTTTCTGCCAACGGAGCTGTGGGCCAGCTATGTGGGGGCACTGCATCTGCAGGCAAATGGGGGGCAGCAGCAGAAGACCAGGGGAGCGGCCAGTGGAGGGGAGGACACATCTGGCTCTTCGTCGGCGGGTCCCTCACTGAGGGAAGGACCAGCTGCCGAAGACTGAAGCAGCGGCAGTAGAGCTGCCGCAGCTCGCAATCGCGGCTACGCCCCCGCCTCTGCGCTCTGGGTGGCAAAAAAGCTGGAGCCGGCCCTGCAGAAGGCCCTGGTGTCCAGCCACAGAGGCAAGAGAGGGGCAGCAGGACAGGCTGGGATGCGGGCACCTCCATCACGCCTCCCACCGGCCCTTTCACTTGCCTGACTGCCCGCTGCTTCGGCCACCAGCACCAGCATGCAAAAGAGTTCCGGAAGCCGGTAGACAGCAGCTCCCTCCCCACCCCGCCAGCTGGGAGTGCGCCACGTGCTGCGCCTCAGCATCGGCCGGTTCTGGGTTCTGGTTCCAGCTGCTGGCCCCTTGCCAGCCAGGGTCTCAGCCGCCGGCCTGCTCAGCCCACTGCCAGCCTGCAGTTCCATTCACCCAGGCTGGTGGCAGGCTGAGTGGGGCTGGCGGCTGGGACCTCGGCGTGCCATTAAAAATTGGCTCATGTGCCACCGTTGGCACGCATGGCGTAGGTTGCTGACCCCTGATCTAAACTATTGGCAGATCAAAGTCAATCTTTCACTACAACATTTAAACACAATTATCAGAGACTAGCTCCCTGTTCAATTTAGTCTGTTCAAGCCACCACTCTGGCTTGTAGTAAGGCCTTTTAAGATTTTGCAACAGGTTCTTCTTTTATTAAATTTAATTAGGAGGGTAAAAAACTTTCATTTTTCTCTGAACTTTCCAAAGAAAGTCATTCTTATGTATCCTTAGCTATGATAGTTATTCATGCTGCAGCTATAACACACACACAGTTAAGCATGATCATTGCTGACACAGATGCCAACAACCCACAATACCAGGGATACAAACCAAGCAGTAACCAAGCACAAGTCTTCTTAAGCTCGTAGTGTTCTATAAAATGAGGAATATGCAAACTATTAAGGCCATCTCGCTTCTGATCAGTCAGTGCCTATTCAATTAGAGTTCTTCAAAGTAAAAGAAAAAGGCACTAGTCATCATTCAATTGTAAAATATTAAGACTAAAGCAAAGCATTTGAGTTATTGAAGAACAAAATACTTCTGAAAACAAGTAGCCTTTGCCTCTAAATTTTGTAAAAACATCCACCCATTTCTGCAAACACACACTCCTGAAGAAGGCCATGCACAGGAAGTTCCAGTCCCCAAAAGGTAACTAAAAACTAACTTAAAAATAGGAGTTTAGAGCAAAGGTGGAGATGATATTTAAAAAGTGCCACAAAAGCAGTGCTATGAACTTAAGTATAAACTTCTAAAGTATAATGCAGTGATTCCTAAACAAAATATATATTTGTGTTATTGCCACTTTAAGGAAATTGGACTTTGGAGTTTGTAGTATAGTGTGTGCAGGTTTGTCATCTTGAGACTACAAAGATGGGACAGACAACATTAGAGGGCTTGATTGTTCAGCAGCTGAAGAGCTGCATTAAACCATAGACCAATCAGAACACTGAGATTGTTAAATTATAAAAAAAATTTTTTTATTTTTTTTTTTTGCCTGTCAGAAACACAGGTAGAGGTGGTGCTGGAAGAGGCTTGAGAGGGCTATAGCCACCCCAAAATTTGCTTTAGCCCCCATGTAGCCTTCCCTCCCAGCACAAAGGTCAAACATTACACCAAAGTAAGGGTGGCATGGTATGGCATTGCCACCTTTACTTCTGCAGTTCTGAGCTGCAGCTGGTGGCAGCGTTGCCTTCAGAGCTAGGAGGCTGTGAAAAGTGGTAACAACAAACATACAAATATCACTTTTCACAGCAGACTTAGCACCCCATTGCCACCCTTACTTCTGTATTGCTGCTGGCAGCGACACTGCTTTCTGAGCCTCCCCTTCTGAAGGCAGTGTCACTGCCAGCAACAGTGCAGAAGTAAGGGTGGCAAAGGGACAGTAAGTCTGCAGTGAAGAGTGGTATTCACAAAGTTTCTTCCTGGCCCTGCAATACTAAATAGTAACTATTTTTTTTAAAAGTAATTTTTCTGCTTATAACAATAATTCGATAAATGTATTTTAGTCTTAATTTAAAAGCAGTGAGAAAAGGTAAATTCATTTTAATAGGGTTATAAATTTAGCATTTAAAATAGTGTTATACATAAAAATGTGTTTAATTTAGATGGGGGGCAGTCAAACTCAGAGGCTTGCTGTCTGAGGGGTTGCCAATACAAAAAGTTTGAGAACCACTGTTCCAGCCCTTTCTTTAGGCACCAGAGACTCTCATTCCTCTGTCAAAAAAGTATTACCAGTACTTCATTGAAGAAAGACACTGGATCATTTTACACAAATACATACAAGGCTTGTCTACTTTGGAATATAATTTTTTTTGCATTGTGTGGCTGCACCAGCATAAGAGTGACACTGTGGTGTCTTTCCTCAGTTTCAGACTGGAATAAGCTGCATCAGGGTAGCTAATCTACTCCATAGGTAAGCACCAGTTCACATATGCATCATATAAGTTACACTGGCGCAAACAAACAAAACAGCACAGACAAGCTCCCAGCAAAGACCTTCCTCTAGTTCAGGGATAGGCAACCTGCGGCACACGAGCTGATTTTCAGTGGCACTCACTGCCCAGGTCCTGGCCACCGCTCTGGGGCGGGGGGGGGGCTCTGCATTTTCATTTAATTTTAAATGAAGCTTCATTAAACATTTTGAAACCTTATTTACTTTACATACAACAATAGTTTAGTTATATTATAGACTTATAGAAAGAGACCTTTTAAAAAGGTTAAAATGTATTACTGGCTTACGAAACCATAAATTAGAGTGAATAAATGAAGACTCGGCACACCACTTCTGAAAGGTTGCCGACTCCTGCTCTAGTTCCTCTGAATTCAAGTGCAGGTATCAACAAGACCACTAAAGCATTTATCAAATATCCAGAGAGCATGTAAAAGGGACAAATTGGTCTGAGATAGCCAGAACTTACATCATTTACAGCTTTGTAGATCAAAAATCAGAACTCTGAATCATACCTGAAACAAGTTAGCTAGTGCAGTCTGTGGAACACACTGGATTGATCAAGCAATCTAGCAAACACATTCTGCTTTAGCTGACAGATGAGTTTTCTACAAGAATAGTACTACATGGAGCATATTATATGCAGAAATCTATTTTAGATGTAAAGGAACTGCAAATGCAGACAACTGTAGTTGGCTACTACTGCTGCCTGGGAATTAAGCAACACTAAGGATCCACAATGAAACCCAGTGACAGCCTTAACAAAACAAAACAGAAGACTCATTCCATAGAGGGAGCAGCTTAGAGTTAATTTTCATTAGAACATCCCTGCAGTGTCAAATTATTTAAACTGGTAGATGGCCTGAAAAGCCATAGCTTGAGTATATATATATATCAATACACACTTCCCCTCCCCACCCAGGCTGCAAAGGTAATTGCACCAGTGAAAATAGTAATGGTGCTGTGCATTCATAGCAGCTACCCTGTTCCAACCACAGTGCTCTAGTTAAGTATTCCAGTCACTGTCCTTTGTGTTCTAACAGTTCCAGGAACTGCCACCTGAACCAGTAGCTTATGGGATATTTGGAAAGTGTTTCTAAGGAAAGGAATTATACTTCCATAACTCTCATCCTCAGTAATGCTGCTTGGAGTCCAGCTGAGCTCTAAGATCCAGCCCAAGAATTCCAGGTTTCTACCTCAGTCAAATGTGTCAAGCTTCCTCATCTTGTTTTAACAGCATGAGGAAGCTGCAGCAGCAAACTTGGCTTTTTATATGTTTTGTGTTGCTGGTGAAAAAGTTGTGACATAAAGGGGGTGGCAAAAGTAGTGTCCATCTACACACCAGCCTTTGTAAGATGAAGCTTTAAGATCTTCCTCATGTAATACCATGGAAGTTGATATCAAATATGCTCTAGTTTGCACAGAGCCTGCTCTAGGTTTTTTGCCGACTGTAACCATACGGGAACCAATCCTGTCTGTGTTCTGTGCACATCCAAAATTCCTGCTGAATGACCTGCCCTGGGAGCAAGTTACCAGTGACCAAGGACTGCAGCAGAAGGAGGGCTTTTGCCGACCCAAGCAAAAAAAATTTGGCTGCCCCACGTCCCAGCCCTAGGTTCCTCACCGCACCCACCTGCTGCCCCAGCCCTGGGCTCCTTCCCCCACCCCCTGCCGCCCCAGCTCTGGGCTTCCCCCTCCCTCCCACCATTGCCCCACACACACACCCCTCCTGCCGCCCCAGCCTTGGGCTCTCCCCCTCTGCCCCCCGCACCCTCCTTCTGCCACAGTCCTGGGTCACTGGTAACTTGCTCCCAGGGCAGGTCATTCAGCAGGAATTTTGGATGTGCACAGAACAGACAGGATTGGGTCCCACATGGTTACAGAACTGCAGTAAAGTGGAACAATTTTCAGCTTTTGTGATTGGAGGATACCTGGATGCATATTATAAGACTGTCCTCCATAAATGAGGAAAAGTTGAGGTGCCTTTATTATTCTTTTGTTCCACTCTTTCGTTCTATGGGGAATTTGCCAATGCAATATCACTGTCTTCCTTTTAAACGAACAAAAAAGACAATTGCCGTTGAAAATAGCAATTCCAGTCCTAATAACCACTGGAAAGCATTTCTTGCTCAATTTTATCCTACTTTTTCTACAACAAGTTACAGTGGATCAGTATATTTGATTTGGGAGACATGAAGTAACAGCTGCCCAAACTGAGCTTGAGCCCTCCTGAATTTTGAGGTGTTCAAATCTGGAAGGCAGGTGCTGGGTGTGTGGTGGGGGGGAGGGCTGTGGGCTCCGCGGGGAGCACGGCAGCATGTATGCAGCAGCGTGTCTGGCGCTGCGCAGAGCCAGACACGCTGGTCTGAGTGGCACGGTAAGGGGGCTGGGGGGTTGGAGAAGGGGTAGGGGTGGAGGTTCAGGGGAGCAGTCAGGGGCAGGGAGAAAGGGGGGTTAGATGGGTCGGGGTTTGGGAGGGCAGTCAGGGGACAGGCAGCAGTTGGATAGACATGGGAGTCCCAAGGGTTTGTCAGGGGACAGGTAGGGAGTGGGATCCTAGGGGGGAAGTTGGGGGGTCTCAGGAGGGGGCAGTTGGGGACAAGGAAAAGGGAGGCTTAGATAAGGGGTGGGTTCCCAAGCAGCAGAGGTCCCGGGAGGGGGCAGTGGGGACAAGGAGAAGGGAGGCTTAGATAGGGGGTGGGGTCCCAAGGGGCAGGGGTCCCAGGAGGGGGCAATCAGGGGACAGGGAGCAAGAGGGGTTGGATGGGTTGGGGTTTCTGTGGGGGGCAGTCAGAGAGAGAGTGGATGGTGGCAGACTGGGGCTACCCTCCCTCCCCATGGAGTGTCCTGGTTTTTTGAATGTTAAAATATGGTATCCCTACCCTTCCCAGTGCAACTCCCCACTCACAGCACACTGCAGCATGAGGTCCCCCTCCTTCCCTTCCAATTGGTAGTAGCCAAGGGAATACTGGGAAATGTAGTTCTTTCCCTGCTCCAGGGCTGGCTCTGTAGGCAGGGAGCTAACCAAGGAACTACAGCTCCCAGGGCCCCCTGTTGGTTCTCAGTTCCCATGCTGGATCCCTGCCGCCCCTGCAAATGGGCTGCCCCAAGCAAGTGCTTGATTTGCTGGTGCGTAGAGCCGCCCCTGAGTTTGCAGTCCACCAGTATAGCAGGGATGAAACTGCTGGCAAGGCTTTTTGAGTGAAAGGCCCAGATGCTGGAACACCTTCCCCTTGATCTGACAAAGCTAGAGCCTAATGAGTTTCTCAGCACACTGCTAAGGAAACTCTTCCAGGTTTCAACAGGGTAAAAGTAGGGAGGTGGGGAATTTGTTTTTGTTAACTATGACAGGTAGAAAAGGTATTAGAGTTCATTCCTTTAACTTATTTTATAGTTTACATACATGGACCTAGGGTGAAAGGACAAGTTCTCCTATATGACACCAGATCTGGCATTAACTGGAACTTTGCCAATTATTTAAATGGACACAGAATCTGGACCTCGTAAAGTAACTTCCTTTAAATTTCTTAATTTCCTGTTTTGAGAGGAAAATAGGCAAAAACTACTAAAAAATATCAAAGTGATGGAGCTGCATGCCGCTGCTTATTGTGAAAGAAGGAATAAGCCATAATAGGATAAGAGGCGATCGTGAATTGGTAACTGGTTAAAAAGATAGGAAGCAAAGAGTAGAAATCAATGGTAAATTTTCAGAACTGAGAGAGGTAAATAGTGGTCACCCCCAAGGGTCTGTGCTGGGGGGATTACTATTCAACTGCTTCATAAATAAGGCTACGTTTTAGTCATGGGTATTTTTACTTAAAAAAAGTCATGGGCAGTAAACAAAAATTCACAGCCCATGACCTGTCCGTGACTTCTACTAAAAATATCTGTGACTAAAACTTGGGCAGGGGTCCACAGGTGCTCTGGGGGGTGGGGAGAAGACCATGATCCAGGGGCCCCGCGGGTACTGGGGAAGATGGCCTGGGACCCCTGCTGGTGCTGTGGGTGAGGGAGGGTTGGCGAGGCTGGCAGGGCCTCCCTACCCAGCTCTGCGTCCCTGCAGCTCCTAGGCAGTGGAGGGGCACAAGTGCCAGCTGCTGTAGCTCCAATTGACTGGGAACTACAGCCAATGAGGACATGGGTGGGGCACCCCCCACCTGGGAGCTGCAGAGCCATGCCAGTGGAAGTCCCCCCACCTCCCAACCCCTAGCCCTGAGCCCCCTCCCACACACCCAAACTGCTGCTAGTGGTCCAGGGGCAGCCCCTGAGCCAGCACCAGCCGCTGCAGAAATTACAGAAAGTCACAGAATCTGTGACTTCTGTGACAGACTCGCAGCCTTATTGATAAATGATCTGCAAAAAAGGGTAAACAGTGAGATGGCAAAATTTACAGATGATACAAAACTACTTAACATAGTTAAGTCCCAGGCAGATTGCGAAGAGTTACAAAGGGATCTCAGAAAACTGGGTGACTGGGTAACAAAATGGCAGATGAAATTCAATGTTGATAAATGCAAAGTAATGCACATTGGAAAACATAATCCCAACTATATATACACTAAATGATAGGGTCTAAATTAGCTGTTATCACTCAAGAAAGATCTTGGAGTCATTGTGGATAGTTCTCTGAAATCATCCACTCAATATGCAGCGGCAGTTAAAAAAACCTAACAGAATGTTGGGAAGTATTAAGAAAGGGACAGATAAGACAGAAAATATACTGCCTCTATATAAATCCATGACACACCCACATCTTGAATACTGCGTGCATATGTGGTCGCTTCATCTCAAAAAAGATGAATTGGAAAAAGGTTCAGAAAAGTGCAATAAAAATAAGGGGTATGGAACGGCTTCTGTATGAGGAGAGATTAAAAAGAATGGGACTGTTCAGCTTGGAAAAGAGATGACTAACAGGGGATAGGATAGAGGTCAATAAAATCATGACTGGTGTGGAGAAAGAAGAATTAGGGGTCAACAAATGAAATAGGCAGCAGGTTTAAAAAAACAAAAGGAAGTCTTTCTTCACCCAACACACAATCAACTTGTGGAACTCTTTACCAGAGGAGATTGTGAAGGCCAAGACTAAAACAGGGTTCAAAAAGAACTAGATAAATTCATGGAGAATAGGTCCATCAATGGCTATTTGCCAGGATTGGAAGGGATAGTGTCCCTAGCTTCTGTTTGCCAGAAGCTGGGAATGGGTGACAGGGGAATAGATCACTTGATGATTACTTGTTCTGTTCATTCCCTCTGTGGCACCTGGCATTGGCCACTGTCAGAAGACAGGACACTGGGCTAGATGGAGCTTTGGTCTGATCCATTATGGCCATTCTTGTATTCTTATCAAACAGATGAACTTGTGCTGGCCAAGAGTCAATTCTTTTTCCTATTGATTGCTGTCAGTCAGGTAAGTGGCAATCAGCCTAATTCATGTAAAGGCTATCAATCTGCATTAGTGGCAACAAAATCAAAGGATACATATTGGGATAATGGTGAATCTCGAGTTTTGAAACACTAATACAAATTCTCAAGCTTCAATCAAAATGTTAACAAAATGGATTTTCATTCTTTCCGTTTAGCAAATTGGCTGGATAGTTCAACTATTCATATGATCAGTTAGGAAATGAACTCACCATAAGCTTTTACTACTTATAAAAAGTGTGATTTTAAAAGTACAACAAGCTCTTGAATAATTATCTCTTCTCTTGTTCTGCGGCAGCATGCTTTCTGCTTGCAACAACAAGGAAATAGGTTTTGAACGGCTGTCACTAAAAGTTTAACTGCTAGAGCTGTTGCCAAGTCTAACTGTGCATACTTCCATTATCTGTCTGTCTTTGCTACCAATACCTTAGGCAAGCAATAAAAATATTGCAACTTGCCCAAAAGGCTTCTTTTGATTAGCAATCAAAAACTGTAAATATTATCAAGTGGAATCTTATTTTAGCCTCAGTTTATAAGTTATTGTATGATTAACAACAAACCCTTAGACAATAAGTTATTGTCTAAATAAGTAATAGTGCAGAATTACTTACTTAGAGCCTTTGAGATCAAACAATCTGCATAAGTGTTGACTGCTTACTGATACATTGATCTAGGCAGTTCACTTCATAGGTCCCTAAAGTCTAGTAAGCAGTAAGGGTCTCCTCAGGCTTAACTATCAAGTTTTATGCAAGGTTTTGCCAATTTTCTTGACACTTCTACAAAACTCAGATACAGGATTTAAACTAAAAGATTAAAAATTTCAAATTTTACATTTACAGGAATATTTGAATTTTGTATATTGATTGTTTTCAGAAAGTTTTCTGACTGAATTCCCTTTTCAGTGGTATGTCCTGAGTTTAAAACACAAAAAAATACAATTAAAAGAAAGGTGGTGTTTCTGTTCCCATTTACAGTTTAAGAAAAAAGTCTTTAGACAAGCTCAATAGTCACACTACCAAATTGATTCAGGCTTGGAAATGTATTCAGACCACCCTGACATATTAATATGCTCTGTTATTGTTTCCAGCCAACTCACTTTAAAAAAATTCACTACTCTATACAGAAGTTATATTTGAAGTAGCAATTAGCCACTGGGCAAATGGGGCCAATGGGCGGGCCCTGGAAAAATGGGCACCCTCACACCCTGACCCACTCCACCCAACCAACACTCCTGCTGGGGAGCAGAGTGAAGCGCTTGCCCCACTCCATGCTCCTGCTGCAGAGTGACGTCAGGGCACTGGGGTATATGTCCTGCTCTGCCCACCCGGTGCTTCTGCTGGGGAAATGGGGGAAGCTCCCGTGCCCCAACCCTGATCCTGGCAGGAGGGCAGGGAGAACTGCAGACAGAAGGGATAGGGAGGGCCCCACAAAAGCTTAATCCGCCTCTGTTCTTGTGTTGGAAAGGTGAAAGCTAAATAGATAATTTATCTATTTAGCTTTCACCTTTCCATCTCATAGGCTTCTCTTTATGCTGTGGATACACAGGTGGTCTAAACAACATGGCTAGACTGAATCAATAACTGGTGACTTTCAGGAAGTGATGCTGATAATTCAGTAATAAATCAGTCAATAGTGTTTAATGACTTTACCTTGTCTGGATAACTCAAATTGCCTTTTTAAAACCATCTTGGCATGTGGTAGCCTGAACGAGAATTAGTGTCTCCTTGCATAGAAAATGTATTAAATCAGAAACAAGATTTTCAAGTACAGAAGTGATCAAAACAATAAGATAGTGATATAGCAATGGCCTAACTAAAGGAGATCTTGACATCAGCGCTCTTTGAGATTTTCCCTTCTAAGATATTAGTGATAAGGACACAGTTAAATTTTAAAAAAAAAGTAAAAGAAAAGCTCAGGTTTTTGTCCTTCGACAGAATGCAATTCAAAGCAACAATTTAAAGCTGAAGTTCAGCCTAAGTATTTAGTTTTCTCTTTGAAGTTTTTTATATTTTCAACTTATCTGCATCTAGGGAATCTGATTAGGATTCTAGTCAGATTTCCATTATCTCTCTCCATATTATCTTGCAAAAGTCTATTTGGAATGAATACGAGGGGATCTAGCAGTTTTAGCTCTTTAATCATTGTGTAGATATGATCAGAAAGTTAAAAGCTACTGAAATAAGGTGTCTAGCCATTTAGAAGCTCACCACGAGTTCTGTACTGAGCAGTGAGCCAAGAACCCTCTCCTGGTCCTGCTGTTATTATCAACACATCATCAGGAGTAGGATTGTGCTCCCTGCACCTATGACAAAGTAACCAGGCCCTTATAATTCTGTAGTACATCCCATTCTAGAACAATTTGCATATTGAACACTACAAAAGTTCTGCAGCAAATGTAAGTGCTTTTACACACTACAAATGTGTAGTTTAAAGTTACAAACTGAACCGCAAAATTCTAGGATACATACATGTTCAAAATTCCACAATGAAATTTTTCACTGCCCATAAGACTCCTTTTAGTACAGAAGAGCTTATGCTGAGAAACAAAGCAACCAGGCTTTTAAATCTGGTATCACTAGGAAAAGAAGTTGCGCATCAAACAATTACAACCCATACTTGATGGGGACAACATCCTGACAAATCTTTCCCAAACCCTCTTTTCTGATCTTCAAAACACCCTCAACCTCACCAAGCGCATATGTTATAAGAGTGCTTATATGTTAGCAGCCATTCTAATAGTCAATAAAAGTACTGATGCTAATGAACCCAGAAAGGACTATATGTATCTTGTCCTAAACAGATTAAAAGGACACGACGTGCAATAGAACAGGCCTGCACAACTCATAAAGCGGCGAGGGCCACATTACTCCAAAGAAAACAGCTGAGGGCCGAAACCCCCCCCCCCCCCCCACGCGAAACAACCCCAGGACCTCCCAGCCCGGCAGAAACACCCCGCCCCAGCACTGGCCAACCCTGCAGAAACAAACCCTCCTTCCCTAGCGCCACCCCACCAACACAGCTGTGGGCCAAAAAGAAAGGTTGGAGGTGGGGATGCGATACTTGATTTTAAATCAACCAGGGGCTCCCAGCTGAAGAGGTGGCTGGGAGCCCTCAGGGTCAAATTAAAGGGCCCAGGGCTCCGGCGGCTGGGGGAACCCGGAGCTTTGCGGGGCTGGGGCAGGGATTAAAGGGTCCAGAGTTCCTGCTGCTGAGGGGAGCCTGAGCCCTTGAAATCCCAGCCCCAGCCCATCCGCTGGAGCCGCAGCTGGGATTCAAAGGGCTCTGGGCTGCCTGCAGCCGTGGGGAGCCCTGAGCCCTTTAAATCTCAGCGGCCCCTGGGATTCAAAGGGCTCTGGGCTGCCCTCAGTGGCGAGGAGCCCAGATCCCTTTTAATCCCAGCTGCGGCCGGGAATCTCTGCAGGCAGCCTAGAGCCCTTTGAATCCTGGCCGCGGCTGAGATTTAAACAGCTCTGGGCTCCCTGCGGCTGCGGGCAGCTCAGAGTCCTTTGAATCCCAGCCACAGGTGGCACAGTGAGCCTTCACAGGCCATATGCGGCCCACGGGGTGTATATTGTGCAGGCCTGCAACAGAATAAGAAGTTGAGCCCTTCAGTTTGAAGCAAAGTGTGCATTTTGTACTCTGCATTCCAACATCAGTTTATAGTCAGTCAAGTAAAATGAATCTATTCATAGGAATGATACCACCGTAATAGTACATCGAAATGCAATTATTCAAATACAAAGACAACCTTTCTACCTTCTGTCACAGGACCTTCTAGACTAGTCAGAAGACTAGTCACTTACTAAAAGAAAGGGACACGGTTACAAGGCTAGCTGCAGCTCTGTCCCCTCTGTTCTCTGAGCACAGCCGCTCTCCCCCCTTAGTCCTCATGCCTTTACCTCTTCCAGGATGGAATTCTCCCACTCAGACTGGGCCTTGAGAGGCAATACCCTGTGTATTGACTACATTTACACAGCAGATCCGAGTGGGTTCAGCACCCATGGTTCTTCCCTTTGGGAGACTGAGAAGTAGTGAATGAAGAGACCAAATAGCCATCTTAAACAAAATTACTGTTTGACTTTTATTGGAAGAAGGCATAACATAACAGAGAAAGGATTTTAACAACAGTCTGTGCATTGCTCTCTTGCCTAGAGGCTTACCATCCCCTGATGGAAGCCTAGGAAGGCCTAACTGCTTCAGACATGTCAGTGGGCAGCTGAGTATCTCCCCAACAACTGCCTCCTCCCTTACAGTCTCTCTTTACACAGGCTAAGTTCCTTCACCTTTCCTAGCATTTTTGGCCCCATTGCCCAAAAAAAAAAAAAAAAAAAAAAAGTCTGGTGGGCTCTGTCTCACCACCAGCCTGGGCTCCCTTTTACACGGTACTGATGTAACAAGCTGCAAAGCCCTTTCTATAGCCTGCACTTTTACCAGCTTACCTACAGGTAAGGACACACCCAGCTCCAGTTACCAGCAGACAGGCTCTCTGACCAGCCTCTGCCTCGGAAGGCTTCAGCTAGGGTACCTCCCAGCACCTCAGGCACTCACCCCCTCTGGAGTAGCAGCAAAGAATCCTGTGGCACCTTATAGACTAACAGACGTTTTGGAGCATAAGCTTTTGTGGGTGAATACCCATTTCGTCAGATGAAGTGGGTATTCACCCACAAAAGCTCATGCTCCAAAACGTCTGTTAGTCTATAAGGTGCCACAGGATTCTTTCCTGCTTTTACAGATCCAGACTAACATGGCTACCACTCTGATACTTGACCCCTCCGGAGTGTAAACCCAAAATTATACCATCTTGCACTGCACAGGAAACTACAGCGTAAACTCATAAAATTTGCCCCCCTCCCACAATGTGGAGAGGAATATACAACAGCCTTTTGCCCCGAGTTATGATTCTTTCACACTGGTTTAGAATAAAGCAAAAATAAGTTTATTAACTACAAAAGATAGATTTTATATAATAAGGGATAGCAAACAGATCAAAGCAGATTACCTAGCATATATACAAAAAACCACAAACTAAGTTTAATATACTAAATAGATTAGATATGGATAGCAGAGTCTCACCCTAAGTGATGATACAAGCAGGTTGCAGATTCTTAAAAGGCAAGCTGCACTTGCTTACAGCTTGAAATTCCCAGGTATTCCCTTCACAGGCTAAAAATTCCTTTAGCCTAAGTCCAGCACTTCCCCCAGTTCAGTCTTTGTTCCTCAGGTGTTTCCAGGAGTCTTCTTGGGTGGAGAATCAGTAAAGTAATGCACATTGGAAAAAATAACCCCAACTATACATACAATATGATGAGGGCTAATTTAGCTACAACGAGTCAGGAAAAAGATCTTGGCGTTATTGTGGATAGTTCTCTGAGTCAAAAAAGCGAACAGGTTTTAGGATCATTAAAAAGGGATAGAAAAAGACTGAGAAATATTATTGTCCTTATATCAATCCATGGTATGTCACATCTTAAATACTGTATACACTCACCTCAAAAAAGATATTCTAGAACTAGAAAAGGTTCAGAAAAGGGCAACTAAAACGATTAGGGGTTTGGAGAGGGTTCCATATGAGGAGAGATTAAAGAGGCTAGGCCTCTTCAGCTTGGAAAAGAGGAGACTAACGGGGGATATGATAGAGGTATACAAAATCATGAGTGATCTAGAGAAAGTGGATAAGGAAAAGTTATTTACTTATTCCCATAATACAAGAACTAGGGGTCACCAAACAAAATTAATAGGTAGCAGGTTTAAAGCAAATAAAAGGAAGTTCTTCTTCACACAGAGCACAGTCAGCTTGTGGAACTCCTTACCTGAGGAGGTTGTGAAGGCTGGGACTATAAAACAGTGTTTAAAAGGGAACTGGATAAATTCATGGTGGCTAAGTCCATAAATGGCAATTAGCCAGGATGGGTCAGGAATGGTGTCCCTAGCCTCTGTTCATCAGAGGATGGAGATGGATGGCAGAAGAGAGATCACCTGATCATTGCCTGTTAGCTTCACTCCCTCTGGGGCACCTGGCATTGGCCACTGTCAGTAGACAGATATTGGGCAAGATGGACCTTTGGTTTGACCCGGCACGGCCGTTCTTATGTTCATTCCCTCCCCCATAGTAATCTTTATGCACTTATCCATAGGGCACTAATTTCAAAGACAACAAGAAGGACAGAAAGGATCAAACTGAGGTTTTTAGTTTTTATTCATTTACTAAAGAGAAGAAACTTATTTTCTTGAGAAAATGTAAAGATAATTAGTACCACAGGTCAACCTCTAAAAGATGAACTGTGGCAGGAACCTCAAAGATGGGTAACATGGGACTAACAGTAAATTTGTTTTATCACACATAGAATCATAGACTTTAGATCATAATGGTCCCTTCTGACCTTAGTCTGACCTCCTGCACAGTGCAGGCCACAGAATCTCACCCACCCACTCCTGTATCAAACCTGCATGAATTAAGTGTCCAAATGCTAAATTCTGTGTAAACTGTGATCCATTTAGTTGAAATGTTTAAAAAGCAAACCTTACTTTGCAAAACAAGATTACAAAAGACTAAATCAGCGGTCAAATATGAAAAGTGTGGTTTAATTACTTGCTTATCTTATTAGATGCTTGTGGCAGAAGCAGGGAGAGAACCCATTTCTCTTGGGTACCAGCCCAACATCATAACCACACCCTCAAATAGGTTATATAGTTAAAGGTACTCTGATTCATCTGCTTGTTTCATTGTTGTGAAGAGCTACGTATGCAAGAATGCTCCATTTTACTGAAGATTGCCAGTGACAGAATAGGCATAATGTATCTGAGAGGCACTGTGGCTAAGGCTGTGTCTACACTATGGGGCTTCAAGCAGCACAGCTGTACTGCTGCAGCTGTGCCACTGGAAGATCTCCCATGCTGCCACTCTATGTCAGCAGGAGAGAGCTCTCATGCCAGTACAATTAAACCACAACTAATGGGCAACATTATTTATGTCAGCAGGAGAGCATCTCCCACTTCATAGTGCTTTTGTCAGTCAGGGGTGTGAAAAAGATACTTCCCTGACCAAGAAAAGTGCTAGCGTAGACATAGCCTTAGTAGATGACATTTGCTTTTGGCATACTAGCGACATAGGATAAAAATTTCAAAAGTGCCTAACTGATTTAAGAACCTACGTTCCATTGACTTGCAATTAAACTTATGCTATATGTACACTATACACTAGCATATATTGGCAAAACCATGTCAGCATAGCACCCTAGTGTAGAAGCAGTGAACACCAACAGAAGGCATTATTCTGCCAGTGTCAGAACACCACCTCACTGAATATTAGCTATGCTAAAAGAATGCTTCTGTCAGTGTAACTGCATCTACATTGCAAGGTTGTGTCAGAATAGCCCTACGTCAGGGGTTTTTCCATACCCCTGACCAACGTTGCTATGCAGGTGTAACTTTGAAGTGTAGACCAAGCCCCCGCAATGCATAATTCATTTTTGAAATTGTGATTTGGGCTCTTACCTCAATAAGGCACCTTTGAAATGTTTATGCAGAGTTCTACTCCCAGCTCTGTCAAAACTGACTTATTTTACTTCTGTAGCTCTGTTACTTTACCTGTAAACAGGGAAGAGTGAAACCCCTAGAGCAGCTGCATGAGGCCTTGCTCAATAAGGGTTGTGAAGTGTTAATAAATTATTAACACTACATTTTAGTCATAGGTATCTTTAGTAAAAGTAACGGCCAGGAAAAAAAATTCATGGTCTGTGACCTGTCCATGACTTACTAAAAATACCCGTGATTATAACTTTGGTGTGGGGGGGGGGGAGGGGAGGCGGCAGCTGCCCAGAGGCCCCACAGGTCCTGGGGATGACGGGCTCCCTACCAGACTCCGCACCTCCCCACCCTAGAAGCAGACTTTGGGTGTGGGAGGGAGCAGGGGATTGGGGCACAGGATGGGGTGACGCAGACTCTGGGCAGCACTTACCTGTGGGGCTCCCTGGAAACGGCAACATCCCCTTCACCTCAGCTGCTAGGCAGAGACGTGGCCAGGCAGCAAGGTGGATAAAAATCAATGATTTTTTTTTAAATGGTTTAATTTAAATCAAATGTTTTTGATAAAGACAGTTATAATTAAGATACATTATAGCTCAAAGATATCATCATGGAATAGGAACTATAAATTCAAATTCTATAGTATAAGACAATATATTCATGTAATGTTC
Source organism: Chelonoidis abingdonii (assembly GCF_003597395.2). Classification (NCBI taxonomy): domain Eukaryota; kingdom Metazoa; phylum Chordata; order Testudines; family Testudinidae; genus Chelonoidis; species Chelonoidis abingdonii. The sequence continues at coordinate 25,891,344 of NC_133769.1, forward strand.
AAGAAAAGTTGTGTCAATGAGTTCCAATAGTTCATGGATTAGGGACTCAATCTTATGGGGTTCCAGGGGCTTCTTCTCCCTGTCACCTGACTGCCCCAACCCCTATCCACACTCCCATCCGGGACTCCCACCTCCTATCCACCCGCCCTCTGCTCCTTGTCCCGACCACCCCCTCCCGGGACCGCCTGACCCTAACTGACCCCCTGGGATCCCACTTGCTTATCCAACCCCTCACTGCTCCTCAACTGCCCTCCTGACCCATATCCACATCCCCGCCCCCAACAGGCCACCCCTCCTAGTTCCCCATCCCCTGTCCACTCCATTCAACTGCCCCCTCCTCCCTGACTGCCCCCAGCACCCTCCGTTCCCTTACCCAATCATCTCCCCCCCATCCCTGCCCCCTTACTAGCAACAGGAACTCACAGCCATGGCACCTGGCAAGAGCCAGTTATGCTGCCCAGCGGAAGCATTGGCACATGGTGGTGTGGCTGTGGGAGAGGAGCTGGGGACTAGGCTCCCCAGCCCGGCAGGACAGGCCCACAGGCCAGATGTGGCCCATGGGCTGTAGTTTGCCCACATTTGTTCTAGACTGAGCACTATCAGAGATGCTTAGTTTTGCAGTTCTCAAACTGTGGATTTGTGTCTTGAGATAACATGCTTGTTAATAGCAAAAGTGTTTTAAAATAAATAATAAAATATATAGAGGTGAGACCTTATATAACAGACCTGAAAAAGCAGAAAAGCTTGTTTTTCTTTTCCAGATTATGAACAAACTGGAAAATGAAGGTGCAGATGACCGAGTTAGCTGCAGAGGCCAATATTAAATTTCTCATGTTGACCGGGCAGACAGTGTCAATTTGTGTTTTTTTTAATATTTCATTTAACTAATTATTTTGGTTAAACAAATTTTAACAAAGACAAATCTGATTTTAAAAAACTTGAATGTTTAAATAAATTCAAAAATTCATATGCTTGTTTTGTTAAAATATGTTTGCTTTTGAAGAAAAAAACTCCACAATACATAACATTGTTGTTTTAGTTAAATAAAACAACTTAAATATCTATCTGGTGATGTTCTCCTCCTAATACAGCATGGCAAGAAAATCCTCCAAATAATAATGATTAACCTGTTGAATTGGAGGTAGTTCACCTCCCAACGACTTCATAAGTATCTGCTTCAATTACTTTTGGTAAATGAAATAACCAATCATTGATTTTCTGATGTAGCTATAAAAACTAATCTGAAAAGTTTTCAAAATAAATCACTTTAAAAATGTATTGTGTGTATCTTTTAAAAATGAAACCTACATCTATCTCTGAATTGTGAAGAATGTATTAAGGGTATACCAACCAACAAGAATGCACTTTTATGTAGAAATCCATGATTAAATTGAGTCTTCCTGACTATTGATTTAAATCAAATCAATGCTGCCTCTGCTCAAGGCATCACCCCCGCAGCTCCCATTGGCTGGGAGAAGTAGAATGGAAGGCTCCCAGTCCAGTGCACCTAGGCCAAATATTTTGAATGCAAATAAAACACTGCTGGTATGTGTTGTGTTCCCTCCCAACCCAGTGGCTGGTCCACATAGCAGGCAAAGACCCTATTACTGCTACCAACTAGGAGTTACTCCTTTAGCTCAAGCAGCAGAGGGCTGCTCTATGGCCCAAATCCTATTCCAACAAGCACCAATTTTTGACCTAACAGCCATAGAAAGCTTATACCTGAGATAGAACTGACAGTTTTTCCTGGTCAGACACTTTCCTAGCTAGGGAAACATGTCCAGACAGCTGAAAAATTGGCATCTTGGTTTTCAGAGTAAAAGATAAAAAGTTGAAACTACCAAGTTTTGAAAAGCTAGCTAAAAAGTTTTCTAAAATCCAAAGTCCTTTTCAGAGCAAGGGTATACAAACATGCATGCAATTTTTGAAGTTTTTTTTTGGGGGGGGAGGGGGGGATGAGAAAAGTACTATAAATTTTGTAGCAAATGAGTACGACATTTGGTGGTGAATACAACCATACAAAGTTTCTAAAGTAGTATTTGGCACCTTACTTCTTCCCACTCCTGAGAATGCTTGCCAGTGATCAATACACCTTCAAAATTTTGCATACCTCTTCAACTGTACTTTCTATATCCCCTTTATTTAAGCACACATACACATCAGCTCCAGAGAGGTTTTAAGGTCTTGTCAGAGGTTTAAAAAAAAAAAAAAAAAAAAAAAAAAAAACCCCCTAAGTCACCTAACCATGATAACCTCGACTGATGGGATCACGTAGTCCATGCCTCCATAACAGCGTAAAACCCATTTTGTCAGTTTTCTCCTCTGACTTTTGGAAACCCTACAAGCAACCGTAAACAGTTTACTTACCTTGCTGCAGCTTTGGGAAGCCTCTGAGGGTACATTACACTACGAGATTATTCGATTTTACATAAGCCAGTTTTGTAAAACAGATTATATAAAGTCGAGTGCACGCAGCCACCACTAGCACATTAATTCGGCGGTGTGCATCCATGTCTGATGCTAGCGGCGATTTCTGGAGTGTTGCACTGTGGTAGCTATCCATAGTTCCTGCAGTTCCCCGCCCTTGGAATTCTGGTTGAGATCCAGTGCCTGATGGGCAAAATATCGTCGCAGGTGGTTTGGGACAGCCTCATCCCTCCCTCCCTGAAGACAACAACCGTTTCACGCCTTTTTCTGTGAACTGTGCAGACGCCATACCATGGCAAGCATGACCTGCTCAGATCAATACACAATCATGGACGTTGTAAACACCAAGTCATTTTCGTGCAGTCTATGCTGACTGGGATCTGCAAAGCCCAGTCGAGACGGCGGCAAGAGTGACGAGGACATGGACACAGAATCTCTCAAACGCAGCCCTGCGCTTTGAATCTGCTGGTAATGGGCAGGTTCTAGCTATTGAATGCCGATTTTGGGCCTGGAAACAAGCACAGTCTGGTGCACACATAGTTTTGCAGTGTGGATGATTCGCAGTGCTGCGAAACTTTTCCATGAAAGTTGCCTTACGCATGTGACTTTGTGACTTGCTTCCCCTGCCCTGAATCCATAATACCAAAGATGAGAGCAGCCTCACAGCTGAGAAGCGAGTGGCAATAGCCCTCTGGAAGCTTGCAATGCAGACAGCTACCGCAGTCGGAGAATCATTTGGAGGGGAAAATCTACTGTGGGCTGCGGTGATGCAAGCAGCCAAAGCAATCACTAAGCTGCTGCTACGAAGGTTTGAGCTTCTGGAAATGCCAGGTCATAGTGATGGCTTTGCTGCAATGATTCCTACTGTGTGGGGCGATAGATGAACCCCATATCCCTATCTTGCACCGGAGCACCAGGGCAAGCAGACAAAACGCAAGGGTACTTTTCCATGGTGCTGCAAGCACTGGTTGATCACAAGGGATGTTTCACCAACATCCACATGGGATGGCCAGAAGGGTCATGAAGCTCACATCTTCAGGAACACTATCTGTTTAAATGCGGCAGCAGGAAACTTCCCAGACCAGAAAACAACAGGTGGATGTTGAAATGCCTGTATTATCCTGGGGACCCAGTCTACCCCTGATGCCATGGCTCATGAAGCCATACACAGGCAGCCTGGACAGTAGTCAGAGTTATTCAACTACAGGCTGAGCAAGTGCAGAATGGTGGTAGAATGTGCATTGGCCGTTTAAAGGCGCGCTGGCGCACATTACTGACTCGCTCAGACCTCAGCCAAACAATGTCCCCTTTGTTATTGCTGCTTGCTGTGCTCCACAATCTGTTGAGAATAAGGGGGAGACCTTTATGGCAGGTGGGAGGCTGAGGCAAATCAGCTGCCACTGATACGCGCAGCCAGACACCAGGGCGATTAAAAGAGCACACCAGGAAGCGTGCGCACCAGAGAAGCTTTAAAACGATTTCATCATCACGTGATGAGCTCTGCGTGGTCACCTGTGCTGATCAGAGCTCCACGCTGGCCAAACAGCAAATGAAATTCAAAAGTTCGCGGGGCTTTTCCTGTATACCTGGCCAGTGAATCTGAGTTGAGATTGCTGTCCAGAGCGGTCACAATGGTGCACTGTGGGATACCACCCGGACGCTAATACCATCAATTTGCGGCCACACTAACCCTAATCTGATATAGTAATACCGATTTTAGCACTATTCCTCTCGTCGGAGAGGAGTACAGAACCCAATTTAAAGAGCCCTTTATATCGATATACAGGGCCTCGTTGTGTGGATGGGTACAGCATTAAATCGGTTTAACACTGCTAAAAACGGTTTAAATGTGTAGTGTAGACCATGCCTGAGCAACATCAGATGCAAGTAATGCTGGTATTCACTAGGGAGGATGGCTTACCCAAAACACAGATCCAAAAAGTGCTAGGTTAGCAGGCATTCAAATACAACAACCTCCATATAGCAGCCAGGAGGGCTCTGAGTAGAAGGAAAGCAACAGGAGGAATAATATTCATTTCCTTTCTAGTAGCCAGAGAGATTAGGAGACTTCAAATTTGGCACCTATGACACCTGCCAGAGGTTGTGAAACTTATTGCTCTGAGCAGGGTTCAGGGACAGCACTCTAGTACAAATCCCAGTGATGTCACTTTCCCAAGTATTTTGGGTTTAGTTCTGCCCCCCTTTTGAGGGTGGGGTGGGGTGAGGGGGAAGGAGAGTCTCTCTTTGGAGCTCATTTCACTTTAGTCTTCCAGCTATTAGTTGCCTGGTAAAATTTTCAAGCCTTATATATGAAAGGGTGATAGAGATTAAATGGGATAGTTAGAAAAAAGAAGTAGAATATTCTGGTAGGAGAGACAACATTCAAATAATTATGTACAAAATAATAAAAACCTTTAACACCATATGTGAGACATAAGACACGTCAAACGGACTTATATAAGCTATACATTATGAAGTTGCACACAAGACAAATAGATAAAATAATGTCCCAGCATTATACATGGATCACTAATGTTTTTCTGCCACCAATTTCACTCAAAATATTAACCACACCAGGTCACGTCAATCACAATGTGCCCAAATGATTTAGTCAATTTACAGAAAGTATAACCAATATGAAGCCGTGACCACAGTCAACATACAGAAAAACAAGCACAGACCCTTCACAACCTGCCAGTTTCTCTCTCATTATGAGATTTCAGAACTACTAATTTGCTCTAACCCAGTTAAAAATTTTATATATAAAAGATAAAAATTTTAACTGGGTCAGGGCAAATATATATACAAAAAAATCAAAATTGGACAACAGAGAAACAGGCCATGTCCAAGCATTATACCTTGTTGCCCTGTTTGGGAAGCGGGGAGAACCACACCCCAAAACATGGAAAAGCCAGGGGGGTGGAAAAATTCAAATGAGGGCAAATTAAAAGTGAAACATATACAAAGCAGAAGACAGAAGGAGATACTGCTCAGACAACGTGGTTCCCAAAGCGATTAGTCACTACAATGCCACACAAAAATCTACTATGGAAGTCACTTGAGTGCCTAGGGAGAAAAGATTGTCTAGTGTTCCCCAAGCCAGGAGCACACAGCCTTCAGTGGATAAATGAGTCCTCCAGTAAGCATCAGGGAGATCTGTGATCGAAGGATAATGCAGCACTTTGATACAAATACCAGGAAATGATCTGTACTCATGGTCAGAAAGGAATGTCTCCTAAACAACTCCAGTACAGCCACCTGCCTGTTTGCACAGAAATCACACCCACAGAATAAAAATAAGAGGGGTGAGGTGGAATTCACTTCTGGGACAACAGTCCTCATGAAAGTACTCTGCAGATACCAAGTGGCATGCGGAGAAAGTGACTGCCAGAAATACGGAGGGGGCCTGTCCAACAACTGCAGAAACAGGATGTCAGTTTCAGTAGAAAAGCAGCTGCAGACTTCCAGTCTGACTGGGGGCCAGGGGCGGAATCACTGAAGTGAAACAGCTTGGTCAACCTGATCTGAATAAACAAAAACAACACAGAGAAACTCCCTAAAAAGAGGGCATCAGATGGGGGGAGCAGGAGGGAGAGAGGGAAAGATGAAAAACAGTGGCTCCTCTAGAAGTCAGGGACTGGAGAGTGCCTTCTCTGGCCAAACACGCCTCAATGGTCACCAAGCATTAAAAAGACAGTTATGAAACCAAGGCAAGCCCTATCCTCTCAAATCTACCTTTCTAGCAAAACCCAGTGAGAATCGAGCCCCTTGCATCCATGACAAAGGCTCTTAAGCAAAAGTAAAACAGCCACAGGCTAAAAGGGGAGGTCCCAGATCAATAACTGGTTAAAAAGATAGGAAACAAAGAGAAGGAATAAATGGTCAGTTTTCACAATGGGGAAACACTGCTGTTTACATCTTTCAAGGACCTGAGCTGCTCAACACATTCATAAATGATCTGGAAAAGCGGTGAATAGTGAGGTGGCAAAGTTAACAGATGATACTAAGGGCTAGTCTACACTGGCAGTGCTAAAGTGCTGCTGTGGCAGCACTTTAACATGGCTTCTGCGGTCACAGTACAGCTAGGGTGACCAGATGTCCCAATTTTATAGGGACAGTCCTGATTTTTGGGTCTCTCTTATATAAACTCCTATTATCCCCCACTCCCTGTCCTGATTTTTCACATTTGCTGTCTGGTCACCCTAGGTACAGCACTAGGAGAGAGCTCTTCCAGTGCTCTTTAAAAATAAAGACACCACACAAAAATGAAAACCACCACCAACTTCACAAAGGGCATAGCTACCAGTGCTGGTGCACTGTCTACGCTGGTGCTTTACAGCGCTGAAACTTGCTGCACTCAAGGGGATGTTTTTTCAGCACTGTAAATAGCCAGTGTAGACAAGCCCTAAGTCACTCAGGATAGTTAAACCCAAAGCTGACTGAGAAGAGTTACAGAAGGGATTTCACAAAACTGGGTGACTGGGCAATAAAACGGCAGATGGAATTTAATGTTGATAAGTACAAAGTAATACACACTGGAAAAAATCCCCAACTATACATACAAAACGACGGGCTCTAAATTAGCTATTATCACTCAAGAAAGAATCTTGGAATCATCATGGATAGCTCTCCAAAAACATCTGGTCAACATGCAATGACAGTCAAAAAGGCTAACAGAATGCTAAGAACTAGTAGGAAAGGGATAATAAGAAGATGGAAAATATAACACGACCATATAAATCAGGGGGGTTGGCAACCTATGGCACGCGAGCCGATTTTGAGCGGCATGCAGCTGCCTGCCACAGTCCCAGCCCCAAGTTTAACTCAGCCCCTCTGCCCGCCGCTCTCCCCTGCAGGGGCAGGAGGCAGAAGCTTGGTTCTGTGGCAGCCAAGCTTCCCCGTCCCCTGCTTCTTCTCCCCTGCCCTGCCTCCTCTCCTTCCCTGCATCAATCAGTTGATGGCCCTAGCAAGGGGGAGGGGAAAGAGCGGCAGCGTGTACACAGCTCCACAGAGGACGCAGAGAGAGGCAGGGACAGAGCCTTCGGAAAGGGGTGGAACAGGGCATATCCCTTCCAGCCTCCTGCCATGAGCCACTCAGGGCAAGGGGCTGGGAGCACCCCATGAGCCAAGCACCCCCACGAGCCAAGCATCCCAGCCCTCTGCCCTGACCCCCCACACACACTCAGTATTCTGCCCTGCACCCCCCATACCCTCAGTCATCTGCCCTGACCCTTGAACCTGCCCCCCACACACACCCAGCTTTCTGCCCTGCATCCCCACAGCCCCAGCCCTCTGCCCTGCATCCCCCACACCCCCAGCCCTCTGCCCTGACTCTTGAACCCCCCCCCCACAGCCTTCTGCCCTGTACCTCCTCACACCCCCAGCCCTGACCCTTGACCCTCCCCACACACACACCCCAGCCCTCTGCCCTCAACCCCCTCCCCTAGCCCTCTGCCCCCAGGTCTGGGGTCTCGGCCACAGGCCCTGCTCAGCCCGCTGCCGGCCTAGGTGAACAGAACCTCAGGCAGGCAGCGAGCTGAGCAGGCTGGTAGCGCAAGATCAGCATTTTAATTTACTTTTAAATGACGCTTCTTAAACAACATTTTGAAAACCTTGTTTACTTTACATACAATAGTTTAGTTATATAATATAGACTTACAGAAAGAGATCTTCTAAAAATGTTAAAATGTATTACCGGCACGCAAAACCTTAAATTAGAGGGAATAAATGAAGACTCGGCACACCACTTCTGAAAGGTGGCCGACCCCTGATATAAATCCACCATATACCCATACCTTGAACACCGCGTGCAGTTCTGGTTGCCTCGTCTCAAATAGGACAGTAGAATTGGCAAAAGTACAGAGAAGAGCAACAAAAATGATTAGGCGTATGGAACAGCTTCCATATGAGGTGAGACTAAAGACTGGGACTGTTCAGCTTAGAAAAGCAGCAAAGGAGGGATATGACTAAAGTCTATAAAATCATGAACGGTGTGGAGAAAGTGAATATGGAAGTGTTATTTACCCCTTCACAAAACACCCAATAATATTAATAGGTAGCAGGTTTCAAACAAACATAAGTAAACACTTCACACAACACACAGTCAACTTGTGGAACTCATTGCTAAGGGATGTTCTGAAGGCCAGAAGTATAACTGGGTTTAAAAAATGAATTAGATAAATTCATGGAGGATAGGTCCATCAATGGCTATTTAACCAAGATGATCAGGGACACAAACCAATGCTCTGCCCCTCTGACTGCCAGAAAATGAGACTGGACTATAAGGGATGGATCACTCGGTAATTGCCCTGTTCTTTTCACTTCCTCTGAAGCATCTGGCACTGGCCATTGTTGGAAGACAGAATACTGGGCTAGATAGCTACTGGTCAGCAGGGCCATTCTTATGACTTCCAGGCCACAGAGAAGTCACTACAGCAGCAACTGAACAGACAGATGGCAATACCACCCTATTAACCAGGCCAATCAGCCCCAGATCCTACTCATCTAAATACAAATATATCAGAGTAAAGCTAGTAACTCCACAAAAAGTGACCAATGAGCCTCTGAATCTCACTTCAGCTAGTGCCACAACACCAAAGCTATTCAATTATTGGCTAACAAAGTCCATTCCCAATGGGAAAGCACATGAACAAGCGAATGCCATTTATGCAGGCAGCTCTTTGCTTTCTCCTCAGCTTATCAGTTCTTCTAAATGAATTATTCAGAACAACAACAAGAGTCCCTGCATCTTAATCCCAGAAGGTGCTCCCTGGCAACTGGGGAGGTGGAGGGGGGTACTGCACTGTCAAGAGGCAAGGTAAAAGGACTGCTCTTGGTCCAATCATCCCAAGCAGATGTGGTTTTCATATGTCTGCGGACAGACAAGTAAAAAGCAGCTACACATCACCCTGATGTGTGACAAATAGATGTCACTGCATGAAACAAACACTGAAAGCATCAGCACACGCAAGGAAAGACCTCTCACAACTGACTTAGGAGAAGTAAAAATGGTTTGAGACTCAAAGCATACAACATATGAGATAAATGGTACTCCTAATAGATACCATTTTTTACTTCATTCTTTTTCTGCCTTCTTTCCTGTGATAAACCACGGCCTGAGTGTGAGAGTTCCCTTTCTCTCCCTCACATTTTATTCTTCCTTTTTGGAGGCAACAGATGAAGACCTACCTCAGTTTTTAAATACAATTGAACATAAATCAACTTGTAACAGTACTTAAAAGATCTGTACTGTTTTGTTCTTTCAAACTGAGAGTGGAAGCAGAGGTTATTTCCCCAATAGACAAGGTTTTAGTCTTAGGGATAGTAAGAGCTCGGTACATTTTTAGGCAGCCCAAATGCTTGTCAAGTTCTTTTCTGATAATCATATCATAAGCATGTTTTTTTTTAATTTTATATACACACACACACTTGTAAAAAGAATCAGGACCTCACTGTGCTAGAAACTGCACAAAAATAAAAGAAAATAGCTCTGCCTGAGAGGGCTTATAAATTACGTGGTCAAGTTCAATTTCTACCAGCTGGTCTCCTAGTTCAGCTCATCCAGATCAAGTACTTTTCAGGATTATCAGAGTCACTGCTAATGAAGGCACTAAATTCAATTCCCCTACAGTAAACAAGAATATTTCAGAAGCCCGAATTTAACAATGAGCTAGCCAGGGATGCAGCAACAGGCAGTATCTGCAACCTTCCCCCTCGCCCCCTCCCGCCCCGCCATCCTTTTTTTAAAAAACACTATGTCCAATCTCTGCTTTTTCTGGCATCTTTTGATATTTGAAATCAAATGAACACTGATTAGGATAGCAAACAAGAGGATGCAACAAAAAAAAGTCCTGTTTGATATGGGTAATCTAGCATCCAGATTCTGTCCCACACTAGTAAAAGCTATACATTAACAGTACATCCTTGAATCAGTTACAAGGGCATTTCCAAAAGTACCCAAAGATTTCCGTACAAATTTAAAAACTGAGCATTAAATTTGAATTAGATACACCAGAAAAATACTAAAACAGGGTATTTTAAGTGTTCACATAAAATGCCAGATCAACCTCTGTTGAGACTGAGGTCCTGCTTGTTCACAAAGACAGCACAGGAAGTAGCAATGCAAGCTTCCTACACCGTCTTCTTCCATGCCCCATTCCCAACATGGAAGAAACCCAGGGACGGCTCCAGACCCTAGCACACCAAGCGCGTGTTTGCGGTGGCATGCCGCGGGGGGCGCTCTGCCAGTTGCCAGGAGGGTGGCAGGCAGGCCAGCCACGTCCTGTGGCATGCCTGCAGAGGGTTCGCTGGTCCCATGGCTCCGGTGGACGTCCACCGGAGCCACAGGACCAGCAGAGAGCCTCCCGCAGCATGCCGCCCTGCTTGGGGCAGCAAAATGTCTAGAGCCGCCCCTGAAGAAACCCATCTAACTTGTTCTTCTTACTCTTGTGTTTGTTCTAGAAAAGACCAGTCTCAATGCAATTGATCTTTACTGTCTAACCCACGCAGCCCAAACAATCAGGGGAAATACAGCAAAGAAATTTTGAAACAACTATAATATAACCTCCCTTCCCTAGAGGCAGTTCTGAATACCAGTAAAACCCCTTCAAAAAACTGACTCATGATTGGGGGGCGGGGAGGGGGTTAAATCAGAAGCAGCAGAATTTGGCCTTACAACCAGCGAGTTTTGCCACTCACTCTTTGGAAAAAAAACAAAAAAACAAAAAACAAAACATATGCCTACTAGATCAGCATACCTAAAAGTTTCCTCTTGGATGAAAGAAGCACACATTTCTGCGTCTTTCTGTCCTATTTGGCACTCCTCAGAGTAGATAAAAATCAATGATTAAAAAAAAGTAAAACAGATTTTTTGATAAAAAGGTTTTTTCCTTGTAAAACTATCTTTAGATATGCTTTTTTTAAGATACATCTCATCATGGAATAATGTATTTGAGCTATAGGGATTATAAATTCTAATTCTATAGTATGAGACAATATATTCCTGTAACGTTTAAGAAAAGTTTTGTAAATGAGTTCCAGTAGTTCATGGATTCAGCAACAATCTTATGGCATTCCAGGGTCTTATGTATAGACTTAGGTTAATCATTCTATCTACCCAATGGGACTCAGTGCTCAGGCTAGAAGATACCATCAGAGATACTTAGTTTTGCAGTTCTCAGACTGTGGGTGTGTGTCTCCAGAGATGATATACTTGTTAATACCAAAAATGTTTTCAAATAAACGATATTTCTCACCTCTATAATAGACTTCAACCCCATTGTCCCTCTGCAAATTTGTGTACACAGAGTCAATCCCTTACCCCTTGCTAAAAGTGCAAATTTTTGAAAAGTTCAATGTATAGGAGATTGTTGGGGGCAGAATAGATCTGGACTAGGCGAAGTCTGGAGATAAATGTGAGAAAGGAGAGACAGGCAGTAGAAACAAAAAAGTGAAACTGTTTGAGCAGCATATTCCAGAAGTCTTGAGGTCTTTCCGAGTGTAGCCTTCATTGATTTGAGATCTACCATATCATTCTCTTATTCGTAGGGAAAACCTATAATGGCAGCAGGCTGTAAAACAGACGCAGTTTGGGAGTAAGAACCATTCAAGAAATATATGTTTGCTGATGATGTTTTAAAGAAAAAGTCAAACCAGTCAGATTCAGAAAAACTGACAAAACGTTTGGGACCTGTAAAAGCAAGAAAGCTTGTTTTTCTTTTCCAGATTATGAACAAACAGGAAAACGAAGGTGAAGATGACCGAGTTAGCTGCAGAAGCCAATATTTTAAGTTTCTCATGCTGGCCTGGCTGACAGTCAATTTAATTTTTTTTTTAAAAAATATTTCATTTAACTATTTTAGTTAACAATTTTAATAAATCTGATTTTTAAAATAGTTGAATGTTTAACTGAATTCAAAAACTCATATGCTTGTTTTGTTAAAATATTATATGTTTGCTGCTGAAGAAAAAACTCCACAATACACAATGTTGTTGTTTTAGTTAAATAAAACAATTTAAATATCTATCTGGTGATGTTCTCCTCCTAATACAGCATGGCAAGAAAATCCTCCAAATAGTAATGATTAACCTGTTGAACTGGAGATATTTATGAAGACATTGGGAGGTGAATCATATGCTTCATTTACCTTCGGTAAATGAAATAACCAAACAAACATTCATTTTCTTATACATCCCTCTACCCTGCTATAACGCGACCCGATATAACACGGTTCGCATAAAGTGTGGTAGCAGGAGGGCTCCGGCGGTGCTTTAAAGGGTCCAGCGCTCCAGCTGCTGTGGGGAGCCCAGGGCCTTTTAAATCACCGCCAGAGGCCTGCCGCTGCTACCCCGGGGCTCCAGCAGTGGGGCTGGGCTGGCGATTTAAAGGGCCCAGGCTCCCCACAGCGGCCAGAGCCCCGGGCTCTTTAAATCACCGCTGCAGCCCTGCCACCGCCACCCCAATATAATGGCGTTTCACTTATAATGCGGTAGGGATTTTTGGCTCCCCACAACCATGTCCTATCAGGGCAGAGGTGTAGCTGTAAAACTAATCTGAAGTTTTCAAAATAACTCACTTTAAAAATGTATAGCATTTACCTTCTAAAAATGAAACTTACATCTATCTCTGAGTTGTGAAGAATATGGGTAAGGGTATAACAACCAACAAGAATGCACTTTTATGTAGAAATCCATGATTAAAATAGAGTCTTCCTGACTAGTGATTTAAATCAATTGATTTAAATCAAATCCACCCTGGCGCTCCTACTCCTAGGTTATGTCATTTCATATTGCTCTCCACAGCTTTAGTCTTCTTATATATTCAGCTGTTGACCACATTGTGTCCCTTCATTTTATAACTGATGACAACTCATTTGGGGTTTACTTTCAGAGAGAGTTGTCCCCAATCACAATAATTTGTCCTATAAACCATGCCATACTTCCCTCCACCTCATAGCTTGCTTACCACAAATAAAATTATCTTTAAAGGAAGTAATGAGATCATTTCATAGCACAAACAGAGTAGAGTCGGGGCAACAAGTCTCCCAAACCAGATCACCATCTGCCCCTTCCCCTGCTTAACAAAGCTTGTTGTTATTGAAAAGTTTGGTGGTTTAGTTTGTCGTCTTTTTGCCTGTTTAAACATACTTTCTCTTTCTACTAACAGTAATGGCTAACTTCCAGCTCAAAAATTCCCTCAAAGACAAAAGTGGCAATTACAACACACAAATCTCAGAGACATTCAGCATGCCGGGCTACTTCAGGAGAAAACCAAAAAGAACATGAGTTGGAAATCAAATTATAGTGGAGTTCTGCAAACATGTACTCAGGCTACTGCTGCCATTTTGCCTTTCCCTTACATTCACTTTTTCCTTATCTGAACAACCTAGAACAGAGGATCTCAAACTGGAGGTCAGGAACCATCAGGGGGTCACGAGGTTATTACATGGGGGGTCATGAGCTGTCAGCCTCCACCCCAAATCCTGCTTTGCCTCCAGCATTTATGATAGCGTTAAATATATTTTAAAAAATGTTCTAAATGTATGAGATGGGGGGGGGCGCATTCAGAGGCTTGCTGTGTGAAAGAATTCATCAGTACAAAAAGTCTGAGAACCCCTGACCTAGAATAACTGGCATGACTACTATTTTCTCCGCAGTATCAAGCTTTCCCATCCACATAAGAGGTGAAGCACAAACTGAAGCAGTACAATCTCCACTGCTTTGCACCTCAGCACCCATCAATCCTAGATAAAAAGAAGATACCAAGAAGTGAAAAAATATGTTCAACAAGAGTTCTGTTAGTGACACATTAATGGACTTATTACATGTTTTTATTACTGTGTGCTTAGTTTGTTGCTTACTTTGTTAACTATGAGGTACATTTATTCCCCCCCAACATTAGCACAGCTATAAGCATTACTCAAAAGTAGGTTAAACTGTACATATTTCACAAATTAATGTTCAGATTAAGTAATCCTCCATTATACAGTCTGCCAGGATTATGACTTGACATTTATTGCAAGAAAAATAAGGTCCACAAACTGATCCTGACAGTTTATTTCTGTGACAATGTAATAAAGCTACATAAAAGTTGCTGAACTGTAGCCACTGACATTACTCACTATAGGCTGCAATTCAGCAAGACAATAAGCATGTGCTTAAAATTAAGCATATGCTGAAGCACCTTGCTTGACTGGGGCCACAGGGAATATTGTATATTTCTCTCACATCTGAGATGATCTACTTAAATCTGCTGGTATGTCACTTACTGCCAGATCAGTCTACATGTTGTCACTGATCCAGCAAAATTAGTAATATCACAAAACTTGTTCACCAAAAGCAAAGCCTTAGTATGTGTGGGGGGGGGGGGAGTTAGACTTTCCCACTTTCTTTAAAGATTTAAACACAGAGAACATATTCTTGTATCATCTGTGTAATAAAAACCTTTAAGTATCGTGAAATCTGCTGCCGTTCTTCTTGCCTTAAATAGCTATTACACAGTTTTGACCAGCGATCACAAGATTTCACATGGTAACATCATGTTAAGCAAGATTTAAATTTAATGATTTTATGTAGTATATAATAACACAAAAGATAAGTGGGGTCCACCACAGCAGCTTTCTGGCTGCTTGTCACTCAACCCCCCCTCAAAAGTCACATCTGCACACATTTGAAACAATAGTCACAGCAATGATTTTCTTCTAATTTGACTGAAACTGAAAGCTGTCCATTGATTATTACATTTTTATAGCCAACATTTTAAAAAAATACCATTCCACAAAGCTTCTGATGCCCCTAACATAAGAGTTATTGAAGCTATTATTCAATCATATTGTTTCAGACAGAAGTAAAAGTTCATTAACATTTCTAGCAAACAGACCCTTACAACTGCTTATGTTATGACTTGCCTTTCCTATTAAAAATTTTTCATAATGAAACTTTAGCTGAATTACAACCAAAAGGCGGATCAGACTGGAAAGAGTTGACAGAACTGTTATTTTAAAAAAAAATTAGTAACAGAAGTCATGTTTAAATACTAAAAAGCAATTCATAGAAGTATCCAACCTATCTCAACAGAATACCTCTCTCTTTTATGAGACATACTAAACCCAGTAAGATTACATGTGATGGTGTATTTACATAGTCTGAGGAAAGGCCCAAACTTTGCCTAACCCCCAAACACTGGTACACTTCCAAACTACATAACTGCATGCTTAATTTGAAAAACACAGTTGAGAGGAACATCAGTTGTATCTGGTACCAAAAAGTTCACAATAGAAGCAAATTAATACTGAGACAGTCTTTCCAGAAAAGTGTTGCCAAACTGTTATTTATAGCAGATCACTTGCATTATTTTCTTCTGTTATGGAACTTAAACAGTACAGTAGAACTTCAATTTCACAAACACCAATCTTACAGACAAATATATGAATCATTTTTCTCTGACAGGGTGGAAGTGGGATGGAGATCACATAACTAAAGTGATATTGATGAAGGACAAGTTAACATCCCTTCACATTCCAATGCCTTCAGTACACCGGAAATTAGTTTGCAATGATTTGAAGGCCAAGAAGAAAGTGATGCAGTGCAACATGCTGAAACTTATAAATCATACCTTCTGCAATTTTCAGTTTTATAACTTCTTTATTTTATGAACTCCTTAATCTCCAGTTTGTAAAATAAGGATTCTACTGTATTTAAACTGAATTTGTTTATCAATACACATAATCTTTATTAATGTATTTGAGTATTCTTTCATTGTGACTTGTTAGGACATCAAAATATTACTTCTAACAATGTTTTGTCTATTTTTCTAAAGAGTAATATCTAAAGTTAGAAGAAAGTCTTTCAATTCTAGGTGGAGATCTGTATATAGCCTATTTCACTGTTACCCTAGATAGTCAGTAACTTTCCCCTTTTGTTTATATGGTGTTTCACAAAGCAATAGGGAAGAAAAAGACATTTAAGAATAGGAACAGATGATTGTGAACACAGAAAATGTCAAGGCGACTAAGAGGCCGGTGTAGCACCAGAAGCTAAAAAATGTTTTGTTGTCTTGATTTCAAATCAACAGTCCATTTAATACTTCTTTCTTAAGATAATATGCCAAATTTTTCATTAACTTGCAATCTGAGCAATCTCGTAATCAACTGGGTTGCACAAGCTGCTAGGAAGTCCTGAATTTGACCCTACATAGAAGATAAGCTATTTCTATTAGTTGTAGTATTGATCTAATTTCACAGTACAAAAATATATGAAACTGCACGGGATGTGTAATTTATCTTGTAACT
This sequence comes from Chelonoidis abingdonii, assembly GCF_003597395.2. Lineage (NCBI taxonomy): Eukaryota > Metazoa > Chordata > Testudines > Testudinidae > Chelonoidis > Chelonoidis abingdonii. Next base: position 25,908,059 of record NC_133769.1, read on the forward strand.
ACATACAGATCCCTGTATTAAGGGAAAATTTTTTACAAAGTTTGATTGTTTAGACAGTCTGTTTCACTTGCGCTTATTTTCATAAATTCAGAGTATCAAAACTAGGGTGATTTTTCTACCGAGAGTCTACAAACAAATGTTCACTGCAAGGAACTATGTGCAGATAAGTGGGCCTACCTGCACAGAACTCATTGCCGGATCATGGCCTAAAAGTAAAACATGTGTCATATGTAAGTGCTGTTTTACCCAGATAATCATAACTGTTATTTTTGTACGTCTGACATCTTTAACAATTCTGCTAGAGAACTGTAACAATAGATTAGCAAAAAGAACAGGAGTATTTGTGGCACCTTGGAGACTAACAAATGTATTTAAGCATAAGCTTCCGTGGGCTACAGCCCACTTCATCAGATGCATAGAATGGAACATAGAGTAAGAAGGTGTGTGTGTGTGTGTATATATATATATATATATACACATACACACACATATATACATATATACATACACACACACACAGAACATGAAAAGGTGGAAGTTACCATACCATCTCTAAGAAGCTAATTAATTAAGATGAGCTATTTTCAGCAGGAGAAAAAAATATGTTTGTAGTGATAATCAAGATGGCCCATTTCAGACAGTTGACAAAAAGGTGTGAGGATACTTAACATGGGGAAATAGTTTCAATTTGTGTAATGACCCAGCCACTCCCAGTCTCTATTCAAGCCCAAATTAATGGTATCTAGTTTGCATATTAATTCAAGTTCAGCAGTTTCTCATTGGAGTCTGTTTTTGAAGCTTTTCTGTTGCAAAATTGCCCACCTTTAAATCTGTTCCATTCTATGCATCTGATGAAGTGGGCTGTAGCCCACAAAATCTTATACTCAAATAAGGGGGATGGATAGCTCAGTGGTTTGAGCATAGGCCTGCTAAACCCAGGGTTGAGAGTTCAATCCTTGATGGGGCCATTTATGTATCTGGGGCAAGAATCTGTCTGGGGATTGGTCTTGCTTTGAGCAGGGGGTTGGACTAGATGACCTCCTGGGGTCCCTTCCAACCCTGGTATTCTATGATTCTACCAGAGATAAAAATTTGTTAGTCTCAAGGTGCCACAAGTACTCCTTTTTGCGGATAGAGACTAAAATGGCTGCTATTCTTAAACCTGTCAATAAATTAGCAAGAGACTTACCCAAATGCCTGAGTGCTAACTGCCACACATCATTCATATTTCATCTGTTATTTTGAGTCAGTCTGAATGATCCTACAGTTATAATAATCTCAGTTGATGGCATGAATGATACGCTAAACAAACGCACTCTTTGCCAAGTGCACTACATACGGAATCAATAGAAAATCTGTTTACGCTGCTGCCATAACTGGAAAAAAAAAGTGCAAAAACCAATCAAAATTCTTATTTCCTGAGGTCTTTCAATGCTAACCCACAAAATATTGTTCACACCACTGCCATAGAAAGCTTTGACCTTCAATCTCTTACACAAACACACATTTATATATATACACACACACTTTGTAGAATCCATACTTTCTATGTTTGTACAGTAGCAAGCACATTCTTTTCAATAAACAATGCTGAGTAACACTGTTCACTTACAGCTAGACTGTACATATGCAACACTTCACAAGCGATCTCCTAATAAAGTACTGGGACTTTTTGTACTTCGAAGTATGATTATCAAAATCAAATTTACTTCTCTCCAAGTGGATTTGGTTCTCTTTGTGGAAGACTAGCCAAAGATGCCTGAATTATATCATACCTTGTAAGTATTCCTTGCATTCCTACACCTAGAAAATAATAAGGTGAAAAATAACAGTCAGCATGGATTTGTCAAGATCAAATCATGTCAAACCAAACTGATAGCCTTCTTTGACAGGGTAACAAGCCTTGTGGATGGGGGGGAGTAGTAGATGCGATATATCTTGACTTTAATAAGGCTTTTGATACTGTTTTGCATGACCTTCTCATAAAACAGACTAAGGAAATACAACCTGGATGGAGCTACTATAAGGTAGGTGCATAACTGGTTGGAAAATCGTTCCCAGAGAGTAGTTATCAGTGGTTCACAGTCATGCTGGAAGGGCTTAACAATTGACATCCCACCATGATCAGTTCTGGATCCGGTTCTGTTCAATATCTTCACTAATGATTTAGATAATGGCATAGAAAATACACTTACATAGTTTGCAGACAATACCAAGATGGGAGGGGTTGCACATGCTTTGGAGGATAGGATTAAAATTCAAAATGATCTGGACAAACTGGAGAAATGGTCTGAAGTAAACAGGATGAAATTCAATAAGGACAAATGCAAAGCACTCTGCTTAGGAAGGAACAATCAGTTACACACATACAAAATGAGAAATGACTGCCTAGGAAGGAGTACTGCGGAAAGGGATCTGAAGGTCTTAGTGGATCACAAGCTAAATATGAGTCAACAGTGTAACACTGTTGGAAAAAAAAGCAAACATCCTTCTGGGATGTATTAGTAGGAGTATTGTAAGCAAGACACGAGAACTAATTCTTCCACACTACTCCATGCTGATTAGGCCTCAACTAGAGTATTGTCTCTCATTCTGGGCGCCACATTTCAGGAAAGATGTGGACAAATTGGAGAAAGTCCAGAGAAAAGCAACAAAAATTACTAAAGGTCTAGAAAACATGACCTATGAGGGAAGATTGAGAAAATTGGGTTTTAGTCTGGAGAGGAGAAGACAGAGGGGACATAACAGTTTTTAAGTACATAAAAGGCTGTAACAAGGAGGAGGGAGAAAAATTGTTCTTTTTAACCTCCAAGGATAGGACAAGAAGCAATGGGCTTAAATTGCAGCAAGGGCAGTTTAGGTTGGACATCAGGAAAAACTTCTTAACTGTCAGAGTGGTTAAACACTGGAATAAGTTGCCTAGGAAGGTTGTGGTATCTCCATCACTGAAGATTTTTAAGAGTAGGTTGGACAACACCTATCAGGGATGGTCTAGATAATACTTAGTCCTGCCTTGAGTGCAAGGGACTGGACTAGATGACCTCTTGAGGTCCCTTCCAGTTCTATATTGTACCTATCTGTTCCATTAGTCATACTACATTCTAATTTCATCCTTCCAAAGTAGGATATATTTTCAGTTGTATCAGCAGCAGCATTATTCAGCTGTCGAATTTATTAACATTTTTGCCTTTTAACGTCTATATACATCCAGGATGATTAGTAGGTTATTAGTTAAATCTACCATATATCCACATCATCTTCCTTAACTTCTCTTCCCAACAAATCCCTGACACCTATCTATAAAGGAGAGAGTCTTTTTAACCTTGATTGAATAAACTAATATAGGCCACTTTATCACAATCTAAGGGAAGAAATAAGACATGAGGAGAAGAAACTGTTTTCAATTGCATTCATCCACCACTCCAATTCTATTTTTAGACTCTGCTTTGGCTTGGAAGAGGAGGAGTGATGAGTAACAGCAATTCCTTTTCCATCAACTTGCCACTGGTTAGCAGCAACAATACTTCCTGTCCATAACTGTGATGACACTGCCTTCCCCCTATCCCCCAAAATAAATCACTCCTTCAGTTTTAAAGATAAGGAGAGAAGATGCAGAGGAGCAGAGACTATTTCTCCCATTAGTTTCTCTTACCACCTCCTCTTCACCCTTCTCCATTCCCTCAAAATCTCAAAGACAGAAGCTTTAATGTGGCTACATAAAATAGGTGTGGCAAAAAATGTCGTTGCCATACAATGACAAACTATTTACAGAGAGAGAGTTTGCATTCTTGTGGTCAGACCCCTCTACATCTGCTTGTCTAATATACAGATAAACATTAAAGAAAAAAAGAACAGGAGTACTTGTGGCACCTTAGAGTACTTGTTTGTTAGTCTCTAATGTGCCACAAGTACTCCTGTTCTTTTTACGGATACAGACTAACAAGACTGCTACTCCGAAACCTGTCATTAAAGAAAAGTCCTTCCGTATAGTACTATAATACTTTAACCACAATATTTGGCTCCCCAACTCTCCTTTAACGCATTATTCAAAAGTCCTTTTTTTCTCAGAAATACAAACATGCAGTTGAGTTATGAACAGAAAATGCTAAAAAGGACACCAAGGACTTTGAATCTAGCCTCTCCACCTCCCGCTCTTCTGAAGGCTTGACAGTTCTTTCAGGTAGTACACCTGCCCTTCAGTTCTCAGCTAATTTGTGGTTTTACAATATTTTCCTGTTTTGTTGGGTTGTTTTTTTTTTTTATATAAATGTTTTCCATGCTTGCTATGTGTAACTTCCATAAAAACAGAGGAAGATCACCAATTACACAGCTGAAAATAGCAACATTAATTATACAGAGTGTTGTCAAATGCACAACACAAGTTTTCAAATCTGTTATTACAAGTAACATTTAGGTTATTAAGTAAAAAAACATTACTACATATGTATTTTAAATTGGTACCTCTTAGTATACTGCAACTTTAATTCTGGGATGCCAGATCAAATATAAAATACAGTAGTTCTTATATGGTCACATATTTGCTCTGTAAAAAGGCTAATTCCAATCCTGTTTACAGCATACAGTTTACATATTTTTCTCATTTCTGTTATAGACATACACACACACACACACACACACACACACACACTCTTCCTTTATTTAGAACAATGGTCAGCCTTACCAGCATAATGTAACTGGATGTCAGCCTGTGTGTTAAACAGGAGTTCCCTTACTCACATGTTCAAGATTAAATTAAAACAGATTAAAAGGATTGTAGTCCCATAGATTTAAGGCAACATCTTAATGTAATTTTCAAGGAAAGAAAAGCAAATTAAGAATTTACACCTCTTAAATCAATGGAGATTTTACCATGTGGTTTCCTCCTTCCTTCCCTATTTGTATGGCTATTTCAGTGGCCCAGGATCAGTAAAATCCTTTCCAAATGGTATTCTTGTTTCCCACCCTGGCTCTGTCCACTCTGTATGAAATAGTTACTTCCCAAAGTCCACTTCCTCTTCCATTCCTCAGACCTGAAAGTGCTCCCAATGCCCCTGAGTCTTGCACAATATCCGCAGCCTCCTCCCCACATTTCAGACAATTCCTGATGTGACATTTACGTCAAGATTTTTTTGTTCCCAGACCATTATCAATACGAGATCTAAAAAGACTAAGAATACATCTTTATTCTAAATCCCACCGGGTAATACAACAGGCTACAGCAGCATATTGTACATGCACTCTGCTAATCCACCACCCCAAAAACTGGTTAAAATTACATTTCCATATTAAATGTTTAAACAACATTTAAAGTCACACTGATATATCCACCTAATCAGGACTACTGTTCCCAGCTCAGATCACCCACTCAGTAGATCAAATCATTTCAAGCATTTTAACAGTCAGAATAAGGAAAAACAGATTAAAAAACAATAAATAAACCTGGTTCTAGATTATATCCCTTCTTCCCCTGCATGCTAATACACAGAGGCTACAGGAAGGTTGTTGGTGAAGTGATCTCAAAGGGAGAGAGGATGAGGGATACAGCCTGGGGTTGCAGTGTGAGGGGGAGTTGAGGGAAAGATGCTAGCCTTCAAGAACACACCTACCATATTTTCTCAGAAAGGATCAAAAGGGGGTTACAACGACAAATAACTGAGGACAGAAGATGCCAGACTATCTAAAGTTGCCATTATGACCCCCACTATCGCCAACAGAAGAAGCCACAAAGACGTATCATGGAAAGGAACAAGACAGCACCCCCACCTAGAGTACCCAGGACCCTCCTTATCGCCTCAGGAAAGGGGCTGGGTTCGGGAGAGGAGGTCCTAGGCTGCAGCTACAATAGCAGACTGACGTGGTTAGCGAGAAGGCACTCAAGGGGATCCAGTCTCCTATCTCCTCCCAAAGAAGGGCTCAGGCTGGGGATCGCAAGAGCAGCCCTTACACGAGGGGCATGCTCCTGCAGGCCAGCGCCCGCTCCCCCAAACCGGGGCTGGAGCAACGTCCCGGCTCCGGGTTACACAACAGAAGAGCTTAGGACACGGGCTGGGGGACTACAATGGCAGCTTACGCAGGGAGATGCTACACCTCCCCCCGCATACACACCCCACCCGTCTCCTCTCCACCGGCTTCTCCTGCCCAGCCCACACGGGACCCTCTCCCCTGCCCCCAGGCACAGCCGGGAGCTAAGCGCTCCCAACCCCCCTCACCATGAAGTCGCTGGCGAAGTTGTCGTCCCCATTGTGGTCTGTATCCTTCATGGCCTGGACGCGCTGGATGAATTTCCTCAGGATCTCCTCTTGCTCCATCCTGCCTGCCTGCCTCCCAGCGGAGCCGGAGCCGGAGCCCGAGCCCCAGCCGTCCCCACACGAGCCCCGCCGCCGCCTCGGCTCTCTCAGGCCGCCTGCCTCCCCCAAACCCGAAGCCTCCCCTCACACAACTTCCCTCCGGCTCAGCGCCGCCCGGCCGCCTTCTCCATCCTGCCTCCGGCCGCTCGCCCCTCCCAGCAGTCGCTGCAGCCACCGCCACCGACACGCTCAGGGAAGGGACACGACGATAGCACCCACCCCTCTCTCCTCTCACGCAGGCGCAGTACCACTCACTCAGCCTTTCCAATCCGGCACAACTGAGAGCCCAACCCCGCCCCCGCCTCCCTCCATTGGCTATTTGTTCAATAGCTTCTCTGTGGTTGGTTGCATAGAACATCTGTCATCTTCCTTCCCACCCTGTATTCTCCTCCGCCTAGTTTCCCGAAGCGCTCTGCATGGAACTTTGGGAGGGACCACTAAAGCTAGCAGGGGGAAGAACGTAGGGGAAGTCGGTGGAGAGAAGACGAGCTCAGGGTGAAGAGGGGTGCGGCTCTCTGTGGTGACTACAGGTTCCAGGGTGTAATGCCTGATGAGCGGTGCACGCTGGGAGCTGTAGTCCGCCCGGGGCTACGTCCCAGGCTGATGAGAGGACGTGAATGAGGGAGATTCTTTAAATGTCTCATTGAAACGCACAAAGCAAAACTCTCTTGCACCGAGGGTGCGCGAGACTGGGCAGCTGCGACCAGTCTTCTCAGACACCACCGCTGAGGTTGCTCGTCCCCACTGCTGCACGATGACACTGGTCTAAACGTGTGAGGGGCTCTCTGCCGCCCACGAGTGAGGCTTGGACTAGGTCTGAGTGACGGAGTCTTTCTTTTGCGTCCAGCGAAGCGGAGTTTGCCAGTCCACGACAACAGAGATAGGAACTGCATTAAACTGAGAACGTGTACCAGTAATTTAAGAATACAGCACTATTTAGAGCTGTTGTAATTATTCCCAAAGCGGGCGTTATAAACCCAAGAACTTCAGAGTCAAGGTTAAATGTAAAGAAACCCAGACTTGTTAAAGTATGAAAATAAACAGTTGAAGCACCAAAACATCCTTAATTCTGCTCTATATGGCCTTATCTTAAATTCTTAACTTCAAATCAACAGATTTTTGTCTGGGATTTTTTAAATTTAAAAATATAATGCATGAAGATAAAACCAGAAAGCCATTAAAATGCTACCCATCGTGACTTCTCTAGTGAGCTGCAGATATGAAATACCAATCTGTTGTTGACTTTTAGGGCCACAGTCACTGACTAGCATGCTCTGGCTACTTTGCAGAACGCTAGAGCTATGCAAAACATCTGGAGCATACTGACCAGTTAAATAAAGCTTGCAGGTGCAGCAACTACTTTGCATCGCCAGAGGAGCACAAAGCACCCAGAGCATGCTAGTGAATCTGGTCCTTAATTGATTATTGTTATTTTCGGTATGAAAGGAAATGTAGATTGTAGGCAGAGCTTAGTGATAATATCAGGAGTATTGTGAGGAATCTAGGGTTGAGCTGGCTGAAAAATTCCTGACAGAATAGTTTTCTGTTGAAAAATGCAGTTTAAACAAAATCAAAACATTTTATGGGGATGTGTCAATTTCAATTACATTTTTTATGGGAAAAAGTCAAAATGATTGGTTTTGACTTTCTAATTTTTTGATATCAAAATGTTTAATTATGATTTTATCATGTCATTTAAACATTCATATTATATTGTTTCAGCATTATCAAAATAATTCCTCATTATCAAATATAATTTTTGACACTGTATAAATTAATTTATTCAACACTATCAAAATGAAATGTTTCAATGGTCTTGAACTGATTTTTTTTTTTAACTTTTTGTGCTGCAGGACATTTCATAAGTTTGGCTTTTGTTCTAATCTGGAATAGAAAAAAATCAAAATGCAAGAATTCCTTCCAACATGGAAATTCCATTTTCTGAGCAGCTCTAGTCCAGGAATTCATAGATTTTAAGATCAGAAGGGACTGTTACTGGTGTCATCATCAGATCTGACCTCCTGCATAACACAGGCCAGAGAATTTCACTCAATAATTCCTTCATCAAGTTCCATAACTTGGGATTGAACAACAGCAAATATTTTAGAAAGCCATCCAGTCTTGATTTAAAATTGTCAAGTGATCGAGACTCTACCATATTTCTTGGTAAATTGTTTCAGTGGTTAATTACCCATTAAAAACAGGGCCGCCCAGAGGGGGGCAATTTGCCCCAGGCCCCGAGCCCCACAGGGGCCCTGCAAGTCGCTCTGGGTTTTTGGCAGGCCCTTCACTCGCTCCGGGTCATCGGCGGCAGGTCCTTCAGTGCAGCGGAAGACTCAGAGCAAGAGAAGGACTTGCTGCTGAAGTGCTGCCAAAGTCTCGGAGCTGCCCAATGAGTACAAGCGGTGGGAGAAAAAAAAAAAGCCGTGATCTGTGGCAGTTAGGCTGCTCTACCGCCTCTTCATTCTTCAGCAGCAATTCGGCGGTGGGTCCTTCCCTCCGAGCAGGGGCAGCTCTATGTTTTTTGCCACCCCAAGCACGGCAGGCAGGTGGCTTTCGGCAGCATGCCTGTGGGACATCTGCTGGTGCTGCGCCATTGGTGTCCCTACCACCGAATTGCCGCTGAAGCCGTGGGACCGGCGGACCTCCCGCAGGCACGCCACTGAAAGCTGCCTGCCTGCCACCCCACAGCGACCAGCAGGCCGCCCCCCACTGCTTGCTACCCCAGGCATGCCCCTGCTGCGCTGGTGCCCGGAGCCGCCCCTGCCCCTGAGAGGGACCCGCCACTGAATTGCCGCCAAAGATCCGGCTCTGCCCCAGGCCCCCTGAATCCTCTGGGCGGCCCTGCCCTTGGGTATGTCTGCACTGCGGCTGGGAGCAAGCCTCCCAGTCTGGGTAATTAGATTTGTGCTAGCAGGGCTCAAGCTAGTGTGCTAAAAATAGCAGCATGGAAGTTGCTGCACTGGCAAAGATGTGGTCTAACCACCTGAACTCAGTTCCAGGGGGTTAGTAGGTCCCAGTGTAATACACACACCTCCTGGGTGTGGTGCTCGGTCCCCTCTAGTGGCACCAAGACCACTTAGAGATTAATGAGTCTGCTCTACAGCCTTAGCTAAAGGCCAAATGGCTTTTAGCTCATGCAGTAGCAGCTCCAGAGGTCCCAGGTTCAATCCCGATGATGACTGGGGTTTGTCAGTGTTACATCCGCTCAGGTGGTTAGCCATAGCTTCTGGTGGTGCAGTAATTTCCATAGTGCTATTTTTATTTTAGCATGCTGACTCAAGCCCTGCTAGGCAGCCTGTGAGGCTTGCTCACAGTTGCAGTGTAGCTATACCTGTCATCTACTAGAATGAAGAGACTTCTGTCAGATATCTTCTCGTATTGCAGGTTCTAACATACTGTGAACAAGTCACCTCTTAAACTCTTCCTCTTTCACAATCTCAATTTTTGAAGCCTAATAAGACCTTGTCTATACTTAAGAGGTTTGCTTCTTTAATTATGCCCATAGCTTATTCGGATTCCCACATCCCTACATTTGCTATCTGGTCATCCTACCTCAGACCTTCTTTGTCCTAATCCAAGCCAGGACAGACAGACCCAGATAACATTGGGATACTGCTAGAGCTGGTAGAGGTGGCAATTACCTCCTCAGATCAAATGGGATTGGGCTTCAACAGCAGGCACAACAACAACTCCAGCTCATTTAAACTAACTCTTCTTTTCCCCAAAGCGACGGTTACTACCATCTTTAATACCATCTAACAGAGTGTTAAACCAGATAAAGGGAAAGGGAAGAAGAAGTACTGTTAAAATGAAAGCCTTACTTAATAGTTTACATTTCAAATGCTTTAACCATTTCCCCTTCTTTTTTATATCTTTAATAAAAGGTTAAAAGGACTTTTAATTGTGATTGCCATGGTACTAAGTGACTGCATTATCTACACACCAAGCCCCAAACCTTTGTTAACAATGTTTAAGGCTGAAAGGTGATTGAGTTATGTTAACACAATTTATTCCATCTAAATTAATACAACAGTGAGGAGGGCATACAGTGGTGATGAAGAAGGAGGTGGGGGCCCTGGAAGGGCCAATGGGGATGTGGTAAGCGGGGATATGGGAGGAGCAATAGAGATAAGAGGAGATGAAGACAGTACGGGAGGGATATCTGCATCCCCCATTCATGCCAGCTGCAATTGATTTCTTTCTGCTCCAGAAGAGGTCTTTACTTTGGTCAGGAGTCTTTTCATGGCAAACCTGATCCCAGGAGCTAGCATGCAGGCATGGGATCTTTAAAGAGCAGTGACAGTTGGGGCTAAGTAGTCTACCAATGAGAAATCTTGAACCGTGTGTACAGTCCCCCTCACACACATACACACCACACTGGCTCATTTCAAACAACAGAATTATAGCTCCTGAATTAAGTGGGAAGGAAAGGTAATGCATTAATTATGATATTACAATGACATCACTTAAGAGGGCCCTAAGCTATTGATCTGGCCTTGTTTATAGTTAAAACAATTAGATACAATTGTTAATAATTTAGCTTAATTATAATGTAATTATGCAAAATGAAGCCTGCTCATAAGATTTTAAATGAATTTTAAACAGAAACGTATATGTAATTCTGTTAAGATAATTTGAGGGGAAAAAACTGGCCACACAGAGTCCCTACATTTCATAAAAGAGCCATTTTAAAAAGAGTTGATTGGGAATTTTTTGTCAAAATGTTTTCTCAATGGAAAATGTGGTTTCAGTCAAACTGAAATTCCCCATGGGACTATTTTGATTTTGCCAAAATGTTTCTTATTTTCCATCAGGAAAATCAAAATAAAATATTTCATTTGCAGTCAGGTCGACCTCAATATAAATATTGCAATTTGGCAAACTGAATCAAAACATTTAGTGTAGAGTCAGTTCAGCTTTAATCAGGGAATACATGAGCCACCACAGTGCCTCACGCCCTCTTTCTCCTCTAAGGGCTGGGATCCCTGAGTGGATTACATTTCCCATTGTGCATCACAGTGTCTTTCCTCTGGTTGAACTACTATAGTTAGGGCTCCATGTCTGTCGCAGAGGTTGTGGAAGTCATGGATTTTGTTACTTTCCGTGACCTCCATGACTTCTGCAGTGACCAGTATGGCTGACCCTAGGGCCACCCAAGCAACTGGCTCTGGGGTGGCCAGGGAGGATGGCCATGAATTTTTGTTTATTGCCTGTGACCTGTCCATGACTTTTACTAAAAATACCCATGACTAAATCATAGACTTAACTGTAGTGCATCATAAGGCATATAGTCAGGCCATGGAGCAGAGACCATAGCTAGAATGGGAGCATGAGACACCCAAACTACAACCTCCTTCAGGGACCACAGCAGGTCAGAGGGACACACATTAATGTCGAACCAAGCCAAAACAAAACATTTAATTTGGTTCAACAAACGGAAACATTTCAATTCAGGAATCTCAAAATGTTTCATTTTGATCAAAAATAGTCAAAGAAATGTTTTGACGGTTCCACATACCATTTTTTGGAACTTTCTGATCCTCAACATTTTTTGATATTTCAAAAATAGATCTCAGAATTTCCCACAGGACAGAAATTCAAGGCTTTGACCAGCTATACTCTACAATATACTAATTAGCAGATGTATTTCTACATTCTCAGAGAATTCTTTCAGTACTCATAGACTAAGGCCATCTCGACATTACAAATTTATGTCAACCTAAATTATGCCTATAAAACTGCTGCAGTTATTACATTGCTTATGCGTGTGTGGATTTGGCTCTTTGTGTCGCTGGTGTATGTCCTCACCAGGAGCCCTTGTATCAATGTAGAGTGCAGTCTAGCATGGGTAGGTATCCCACTATGGAGCTCATCACCATCAAGTGCAGGGTCTTTTGGGAAGTTTTTGCAGTGCCTGATGTGAACAAAATGAGCCACACAAGGGTGAATAGGATCACCTTCCCATAATGTAGAGTTCTCCATCTCATAATTTCATCTTCATCCCATCATTTTTGTGCCTTCTTTTCAAAATCTCATAAACTCATGCATTCTTCCTTGCTGTCTGCCATCTCTGACAAAGCATGGCACTTGCACAGCTCTGCAATATTGTCATGAACATTGAAAGTACTGACACATGATCCTGCAGTATTTTCAGAGCTGCAAGAGGAACCATGGGGAACATGACGATTCTTTGGAGGCTAAATTTCTGTGGGACATAAAAAGAAACAATTCAAGGTTGTTGGTGGCGTTCATGGAACAGCTGAAGATGTTGTAGCACCATTTCTGGGCCCAAGAAGCAAGCACTGAGTGGTGGGATCACATCGTCATGCAGGTTTGGGATGATGAGCAGTGGCTGCAGAACTTTTGGATATGCAAGGCCACATTTCTGAATCTGTGTACTGAACTTGCCACAGCCATCCAGCATAGGGACACCAAAATGAGAGCTGCACCGACAGTTGAGGAACAAGAGGCAATTGTACTGTGGAAACTTGCAATGTCAGATTGCTACTGGTAAATCAGGAATCAATTTGGAGTCAGGAAATCCACTGGAGGGGCCACTGTTGTCATAGATGCCAATTCTGTGGGTGCTCCAGGGCTATATAAGTGTTCAATGCCATTGATAGCCTCCTGCTATTAAGGACTGTGACTCTTGGCAATGTGCAGGACATAGTGGATGGTTTTGCAGCAGTGGAGTTCCCCCCAAGTGTGGTGGAGTGATAGATGGCATGCATATCCTTTTTTGGCACCTTACCACCCGATCACCTTACCACAGAGTACACCAACAGAAAGGGCCACTCCTCTATGGTAATGCAGGCACTGGTGGACCACTGGGGACACTTTATAACGTCAGTGTGGGTTGGTCAAGGAAGGTGCAAGACACGAGCTTCTATAAGAACACAGGACTGTTCAGAATTCTGCAAGTGGGGACCTTCTTTCCTGACCAGTGGATTACCATTGGGAACGTGGAAATGCCAATAGTGGTCCTGGGCAACCCAGCCTACCTCTTGCTTCCATGGCACAACATCCCCCTTCAACAGCACCAAATAGTGTTTCAACTAAGCTCAGCAGGTGCAGGATGACAGTTAAATGTGCCTTTGTATTTATTTACAAGATTGGACCTCAGTGAGAAAAATATCCCAATGGATATAGCTGCCTGGTGTGTCCTGCATAATATCTGTGAAGGACTACAACAGGGAACAGCAGCAGTGCTGGGTGAAAGCCAGGGAGCTGCAGCAGGCATACCAGAAAATCAGGGAGGCCAGCAATCGATCAGGTGCTGAGCTGCGAATCTTCTGCTTTTATGAAGAGCTGCATGCCAACCTCAGCAGAGAACCTCCTGGCCCAGCAGCACTTTGCATCATGCATAAAGTTTATCTTTTACTTGTCACTCTCAAGAACAAGGTAATTAAATTCATTGTCAGTTTCATTTTGTGGTTCTTATCCACAACCACAATGCAGTTTGCTATTATGTTTAAATAACCCTCAGAGCTGCATTTTCTTCTATTTTTAAATTAATGGAAATATTTCAGTTCATATCAGCTTCTGTAAAATGACTTTTTTCTAAAACTAAAAGCTAAACTTTGGGCCTAAATGATCTGATAGCGTCCCTTTAACTTGCACTGACACTCTTATTTAACACCATATAATTGAATTGCATTTGGAAGATTATGCCATATATGGGCTTTAAATTTATAATAAAATCATGGTAAGAGGGACTAGAACTAGTAATATAATGCATAAGACACGTTGATGAGACTCAAGAGAGTTAAGCTATATCCTCTGAATTCCCCATGACCATCTGATGTGAAAAGCCTGTTATTATGGCAGTTATAGTAACTCCTCGCTTAACTTTGTAGTTATGTTCCTGAAAAATGCTACTTAAGCAAATCCAATTTCCCCATAAGAATTAGTGTAAATAGGGGGGGTTAGGTTCCAGTGAAATTTTTTTAGCCAGTTTTGCCATTGACAGTATGTTTTAGACAAAAAAATTAATTTGATACTGTACACAGCAATGATGATTGTAAAGCTTGGTTGAGGTGGTAGAGTCACAGGGTAGAAGAGGGTGGGATATTTCCCAGGGAATGCCTTACTGCTAAATGATGAACTGGTGCTCGGCTGAGCCCTTAAGGGTTAACACATTGTTAAATACATCAAAAACACACAGCACCATCTGAAGACCTGATATGTCTGTAGCAGCGGTCCCCAACCTTTTCGTGTGGTGGGCGCCGGACGACTAGCCACCGAGGAGCGTGGTTGCCGGACAAGCAGCCGCCAAAATGCCACCAAAATGCTGCTACAAGGCAGCATGAGTGGAGGGAGAGGAGACAGCATGGCAAAGAGACACAGAGACACACAGTGTGTGTGAGAGAGAGATGTGCATTGCCCCTTTAAGTATGCTGACTGCACTCTAAGTACACTGCTTTTTTAAGTAGATCAGCAAGTTGAGACAGCAGCTGCTGCCAGCAAGCTCCCTTCGTCCTGAGCCCTGTCATGTCCCCCCCCCTCCACGCTCTATGGAGATGGGGTAAGCGGGGGACAGGAGCAGGGGGGATGGGGACACTCTCACATTAGCACCCTTCTTCTCCCCAACCCCCTGCACTGCAAGCAGCTCCAAGGCAGAGGGCAGGAGCAGCACACGGCAGTGGGAGGAGGGACAGCTGAACTGCCCAGCAACTGATAGCCTGCTGGGCAGCTGCCACACAGGGAACTTAGGGGAGTGGTGAACTAAGAGGGAGTCTGCCGGTCCACTGTGGTTACAAGCCCCTATCACTAGCTCCAATAGGCTGCTCTTTCTGCAAGCAGTAGCCAAAGCAGGTAGCTGCCAAACAATCTTATAAGGGAGCATTGTGCAGCTTTAAACGAGCATGTTCTCTAATTGATCAGCAACGTAACAACGTTAACCGGGATGACTTTAAGTGCGGAGTTACTGTACTAATGAAAACCACTTTGTGGGCCAAATTCATTCTCTGTATCAGTGGGTGCAACTCCTTTGATTTTAATTGTTTCTTAAGGGAGGTGGTAGAAGCCCTCTCACTTGGCAAACAAAACTAGACATCACAAAACTCTGAAAAATGTATTACAGGGAGCAATTCTACATTAAAATAGGTCTTTTCTATCTAACTTCATACGTTTCATGGGTAAAACCCTGGCTGCACTGAAGCCAGTGGAAGTTTTGCCATTGACATCAATGGACCAGGGTTTCACTTTATATCTGTATTAACATTCACTTCATTTAATATTACATAACAATAAGTTCATTAATATTCCTATCTGTTTATCTGAAAATACATCAATAGTTCTGTGGTGTAATGCTGCTCATTTCAGAAGTGGAAGGAAGGCTGCACACTGGCTTCCAGAGTGGTCCAAGAATACGATGGTGACACCAGGCTCCTTCATGTAAACAGGAAATAGAACCAGGATGTAAACTGGACTGCTTCCATGTTCAGTAACATTAGCTAAAAATAAGCTTGTGAATAATGGTAGGAAGGCTAATTCTGTTTGCAAACTGTTTTTCAGATTGAAGCTTGTAGCGTCTTACTAGTAACAAAGCTGAAATAAAAGGATTCAAATAAACAGCACTGATTTGATAGTAACCCTTTAATGCCACAGTTAAGGTTGAGATTTTAACACAAATGTAATCAAGGTGAACTACATACATAAATAAAATTGCATGAATATCCATATAAACATAATGTCCCCAGTACTCATGCTCAGAACTATAGTCAGAACATTAACAACTCAAAACTAGCTTCTCTTTTTGGGGTCTGAAATTTCACTAGCCAGCTCTGTTCTAGAGTGATGTTATAGAATGTGTTGTGACATCAACCTTATCAGAAAATTCCAGGGGAGCACGGAAAAGTCAATAGGGAACTCAGATAAAATCCCAAGTTTTAAAACGTATGCCCAGTTTCAATTTTAAAAACTCTAGAGAAAGAGGTTTGGTATAGTTATTAAAATATCTTTTTCTAGAAATAAAAAATATTGCAAAAAATGAAACTGGAATCTGCTTAAACTGAAATTTTTACACGAGTTAAAGGCTGAATATAGAACTGGGAGCTAGGAACTCCTAGTTGAGAATTCTAATCCCAGCTCTGAACCTTACTCTGTCTTTGATCTTCAGAGTCACTTACGGATACATTTTCAAAATTATCTACTAATTATGTGTGTCAGTTTCTGGCTGCCCAACTTTAGGCATCAAGTGGCTAAAACTGCACACCCAAAATTAGGAATCAACATTTTCAAAAGTGTCCTTATCCTCCATGTGCCCCAATTCCCTCAGTTGTAAAATGGGTGTGACAGAATGCAGAAACAATACTTAATCACTGGGCCCTTCCCTCTGCATAGATGTTTTGGGGAAAATAATGGACAATTTAGCCCCTTGAGTCATATAGTGTGATAATAATCTGAGTGTAGGAGGTCTGAAGTCATGAGATCAAAATATACATGCTCTAAAATATTGCTTTAAAAATACAGCCTGTCACAGTCCCTGTAAGGGTTTATGGTCAAGTGCTGCCTGTGATGCTGCAGTTATTATTAACTAAAGGGCAAACATTTTTCAGATTCAATGAATATGTAAAAAGATGCCAAATGTGGTGATTTTGGTTTTGGGGAGGGTTTGTGGCAGTGGTCGTCATAACTAATATCTTTCCCTTCTGATCTGCGCATGTGGGACCTGAATATAAATAGATACTTGTTATAAATAGCGGAATCTTTCACTTGGACAGATATGATGAAACAAATTAAATGCAGATCATGCTGAAGATTACAATGGAGCATGCCTCTGATATTTGACCAAGCTCAGCTCAAAAGATAAGTCTTTCAAGGAGAAAATTATTGGCCAATAGAATTAATTCAATGTTGTGTGCAAAATTTGAATAAAGGTTTCCTCCATCTATAGAAATCCATTTGCAATACTCTTCTAAATGCTACATTTCAATGCATATAAAAGGCAAACAGTACCCACCTGAAATATGGGAAAGTCAGGTTCAAATCCCTTCTCCAATGAATATCTAAGTATTTTATGCAAAGTGGAAGAGCTTCAGCTGGCCCCAGATTCCATCTTATCAACACAACACACCATCAAACTCATTTCAGGCAAGCCATCTGATAGCCTAAGATACACTCACTAGGAACCTGAGTGTCTCCTGATCTTTCCTGATAAGCTTTGCCATTCAAACTCATCTTTTATAGTATATGGAAGTCACACAATACAAACAATATTAATAACTCTGAGGTTGTCAGACAGCATGCCAAATGCAAAGAAATTAAGTTAATGATTAAGCCTAATAGAATATTTTACATTTTAGTGGGGATGGAGTGAAGAGAGTGGAGCAGGGGAATTGGAATCTGTATGGCACCCAAACTCTTGCTGCAGCAGGGCACATTTCATAAGTGCAATATATTGTATCTACTTGCTGGAATAAACAGTGTACATGATGCACTGCCAGATGCGTAGGCAATGGGAAGCTGTTTGTCTACCTGTGATTTTTTTTAAAATACTTCCATCAGCCACCTCAAGGATCAAAATGCAAAATCCAACACTTTAGTGCCATCTGGATATCTAGTGCTCTCCAGGGGCCTTTGCGGCTATGAACTGATGAATAAACTACACTCATCTATAAATGTAGTTTGTCAATCTGTGACAGATATTAAATGAAATATCCTATATTCTAAGCAAGCAAAATATAATTCAGCACAGAAGTACAGTAATATGTTCATTTTACTAGACTCTTTCAGTACACCATGGAAGAGAAATTATACAAAAAACGAGGAGAGTGCACTGCAGCACACTAATACCTGTCAGACCTCTCAAGGAAGTTAAAGGTACATTGCACACTGTTTTTGCAACAGAGGACAAACACCAAAGATAAGTTATATCTTTCACTCCACTGACAGTCATGCCACATGTCAAGACATACTGCAGTGAGCATTGGTGAAGTGCATAGCAGCACTGGAGTACTGGTACTCTGTGACTGCAATGGTCACAAAAGGATATGAGAAATAAGAAGCAAATAGGTTTTACTTTTATTTCCTGTAGCACAGTACATATCCTATGTTAGATATGCTGTTTAGACAGTTAATTTCACACAAGCAACTATTATATTAGTGTATTGTATGGTAAATAGGCACTGAAGAAATGGTTAGGAAGCCTGTCAGAATAAGACAGTTAGTAGATAAAATGTCACAAGTAGAAACTCATATTTGGCTATAGGTAAGGACAGCCCTCCTGGAAATTCCATCAGAATCTACTAGAATCCTTCTGCTGGATTTTTTTGTTTTTTTTTACTGAGCTCCAAGGTCCCAGGAACCAGTAGCTCAATAACCCTGTTACTCTTTCACCTAAACCTAGTTGACAACAGGAATCAGTCAGGGCTGTCCAGAGGATTCAGGGGGCCTGGGGTCTTTGGCAGCGGGGGGCCCCCCACTTCAGCGGTAATTTGGCGGTGGGGGTTCCTTCTGCTCCGGGACCCGCCACCGAATTACTGCTGAAGACCGGTTGGCGGCGGGTCCCGCTTTGGCGGTAATTCGACGGCGAGGGGTCCTTCCGCCCCAGAGCAGAAGGACCCCCTTCCGCCGAAGTCCCGGAGCGGAAGAAGCTCCGGGAGCCTGAGCCCCGCGATAGTTTTCTGGGGCCCCCGGAGCAAGTGAAGGACTCTGCTCCAGGGGCCCTGAAAAACTCTCATGGGGGCCCCTGCGGTGCCTGGGGCCTGGGGCAAATTGCCCCTCTTCCTCCCCCCCCAGCCCTAGAATCAGTAGGAGCTACTATAGATGAACATTTTGAACTAAATTTTCTACCAGAGAACACTACACGTAATTGGTAGCAGAAATATGGAAAAGGTGACTACGTCCAGATCCACACAAACAGATACTAAAACAATCAGAGCATTACTACAAAGTAATTGTCACCTCATCGTTTGATCTTGCTCCTATTGAAGTCAATGGTAATTTTGCCATTGATTCCAGTGAGAGCAGGTTCAAGCCCTGAAAATGTGCCAAGATATACTTACAGACTGTATTAAGTGAAGTCAACAAAGTTACACTGATGAAAAACTGGCATAATAGAGTAAAGAATCAGGTCTTCTGTCTCTTTAATCTACTGAGCCAAAATCCCAGATCCCAATTCCTTGAATGTTAAGGAGCTTAATCTAGGTGGGATCTAGGTTCAGGCCCATTTTAACTACAACCAAATATGAAACTGAGAATTTCACATGACTGGGCTGAGTTCATGCAAACCTGGCTCCAGGTTTGCTTGAAAGGGTTGCACTTCTTAATGAAGGTGTTTATATGTCTTAGAATATGGTTTGAGTTTTGAGTCTATAAAATTTTTTAAATCTGGTGGTTTTCACACAGTTTGAAGTTTTCCTTTGAGCATTTTGTCCAGTTCTGTTAAATTCAAAGTACTGTGCTCCAAATGTAAGATTCTAACAATTAATTGTAAAGAATATTAAAGTTTGACTTAACCACTTCCAAGTGCCATGAGTGGCTCATACGTAGCATAGCTATGGACAGAAGTCTTACATGCAATAAAAATGATTACAGGTCTAGAAAATGTAAAAAGCGACAGAGTCCTCTGGCACCTTATAGACTAACAGACGTATGGGAGCATAAGTTTTCGTGGGTGGCATCCACGAAACTTATGCTCCCATACGTCTATTAGTCTATAAGGTGTCACAGGACTCTTTGTCACTTTTTAGATCCAGACTAATATGCAGGGCCGGCTGCAGGTTTTCTGCCTCTGCAAGCAGCCAAAAAAAATAATAAAATAGCTGTGGCAGCATGATCGCGCTGCTCCACTCATCAGCGGCAATTCGGCAGCAGGTTCCTTTGCTCTGAGAGGGACCTGCCGGCGAATTGCCGCCGAAGACCCAGATGTGCTGCTCCAGTAGCAGCTGGAGTCCCGCCCCTTGGTATTGGCTGCCCCAAGCACCTGCTTCTTTAGCTGGTGCCTGGAGCTGGCCCTGCTAACATGGCTACCCCTCTGATACAGGTCTAGAAAATATGACCTATGAGGGAAGACTGAAAAAAATGGATTTGTTTAGTCTGTGGAAGAGAAGTCGGAGAGGGGACATGATAACAGTTTTCAGTGTAAAAGATTGTTATAAAGAGGAGGGAGAAAAATTGTTCTCCTTTACTTCTGAGGATAGGACAACAAGCAATGGACTTAAATTGCAGCAATGGTGGTTTAATCTGGACATTAGGAAAAACTATCAAGAAGTTAAGCACTGGAATAAATGCAATGTGGAATCTCCATCACTGGAGATTTTTAAGAGCAGGTTAGACAAACACCTGTCAAGGATGGTCTAGATCAGAGATTCTCAAACTGTGGGTCTGGACTCCAAAGTTGGGAGCAACCCCATTTTAATGGAGTTGCCAGGGCTGGCTTAGACTTGCTGGGGCCCAGGGCTGAAGCCTGAGCCCCACTGCCCAGGGCCGAAACTGAAGCTTGAGAGCTTCAGCCCTGGGCGATGGGACTCAGGTTGAAGCCCTTGGGTTTCAACTTTGGCCCCCCTGTCTGGAGTGGTACGGCTTGAACTTTGGCCCCTACACCCAGGACAGCAGGGTTCAGGTGGGGGTCAGGCTTTGGTCTCCTCTCCTGGGGTTGTGTAGTAATTTTTGTTGTCAGAGGTGGGTCATGGTGCAATGAAGTTTGAGAAAGCCTGGTCTAGACAATACTTAGTCCTGTCATGAGTGCGGGGGGTTGGACTAGATGACCTCTCAAGGTTGCTTCTAGTCCTACGGTTCTATGATTCTATGATTTTGGTGTTCAATTGAAAGTAAGTGCAGGGTAATAAAGCTAATGTCCCATGAGTACAAACAACACATCAGTGTTCAGCATGTCAATACTAAACTAACAAAAGCAAAGAAACTTGAAGTCTACCACTATATATTTTTAACATTTGTAAAGAGCAATTGTCATAATAATAATAGTAACTAATAGATGTGCCCAACCAGCAAAATCCCAATCTGGATCTAACTTTTCCAAAGTTTAGGTGCACCTGCATCTTGGACTTGATTTTAGACCTATCTCCAACAATAATAAAGTATAATAATTTGCATTTCTGGTTACAGAATTTAGGTTGAGCTTGCTGTAGAAAACAGGGCCTTGCTTATATTGCACCTTCCATGTGAGAATCTCAAAACATTTTACATACATTAATTAATCTGAATATTCCTATGGGATGGGTATTATATCCAATTTACAGATGGGAATACTGAGCCACAAAGACTTTTTTTACTTTGTCAAGGCACAAAGAGAATTAGAAGTAGAGCCAAGAACAGAACATAAGAATCAACACACCCTTGCATATTGCTGCATGGACTGAAGAGGTGGTTGTTTTTTTCTTTGTAAAACTCCTTTTGACTTTATTTCAGTGGGAGCTTACCTGGGTAAAGACTGCAGGATTTGTCCCAAGGAGAATACCATACAATGACACTATAGTTCAAAATGATTATAAGAGTATATTATCCATACCTATACAGAACTGAATGGTATATATTGTATCTTATAAAGCTGTTCCTGCATTAATATGTCAAGTCCTACTACTGTCACTTAATGCATTAATGCAAGGGCTCCAAAATGCACAATAAATGCTAAAAAATTTGTTTTAAATGCATCATTATTAATGAAAGAATATTTAACTGACCATTTTTACAGATGAATATTTCATCTGTTTAAAAATTTGAGAGAAAAAACCTAGTTTACACACCTCTGTGTATCATTATCCTGCCAAATTTAATTTTAAAAGTTAGGTTAAAGGAGTGCAAATTATTTGAAGCCAGTCAAAATACTATTTTTGGCCATTGCTATCTCAAAACACAACCCAGTTGCTTCACATTGTATACTGGAAATCCTTATATAAACAGTTACTACAGTTCAGCTGGATACCCGCAACTTTAAAATTACAGCCAGGTTATTCTGCTCACATTGTTATTTTTCAAACTCCCATAAGGCACCAAAAATAGATTCTTTATACAAAGAGGATGAATTAGAAGTGCTTCTATATAAGGGAGCTCATAGCAGTTACTGTCTAGAGATCACTTTGGTTAAATTATAGTCCAATACAGATTTCCAGTACATGTTCTAGAAATGCTTGCAGGCCAGTCGATGCATGACTGATAAACCCTGTGCTACAGTGAGATTCTCACAGGGCAGCAAACCTCAGCTTTGCTATAGAAAAGGCAATTAAATTAGTTTTATTTGTTCCATTTCATACTGAACAGATATCCCGCTGGGTATGAGACTTAGGGCTAGTCTACAGTAGAAGGGCTAGAGCAGCACATCTGGTGAATATTCTCTATGCAAACAGGAGAGAGCTCTCCCATCAGCATAATAAATCCACCTCTGATAGTTGTGTCGGCAGGAGAAGCTCTCCCACTGACAGCACTGTCCACACTGGCACTTAGATCAGTGTAACTTACATCACTCAAGGTATGTCTACACTATGAAATTAGGTCGAATTTATAGTTGTCGGTTTTTTAGAAATAGTTTTTATACAGTTGATTGTGTGTGTCCCCACACAAAATGCTCTAAGTGCATTAAGTCAGCGGACTGTGTCCATAGTACCAAGGATAGCGTTGACTTCTGGAGCGTTGCACTGTGGGTAGCTGTGAGTAGCTATCCCCCAGTTCCCACAGTCTCCACTGCCCATTGTGATTCTGGGTTGAGATCTCAGTGCCTGATGGGGCAAAAACAGTGTCACAGGTGGTTCTGGGTACATGTCGTCAGCCCCCTCCCCCCCATGAAAGCAACAGCAGACAATCATTTTGAGCCTTTTTTCCTGGGTTACCTGAGCAGATGCCATACCACGACAAGCATGGAGCCCGCTCCTGGGTGCTGGCAGACATGGGACTGCATTGCTACACAGCAGTAACCCATTGCCTTTTGGCAGCAGATGGTGCATTACGATTGGTAGCCATCGTCATCATATTCCTGGGTTCCTCGGTGAGATCGGTCAGGGGCGCCCGGGCAGACATGGGAGTGACTCAGCCAGGTCATTCCCATCTTCTGCCGAGCACCCAGGAGATGACGATGTCTAGCAGTTCTACTGCACCATCTTCTGGCGAGCATCCAGATGATGATGGTTAGCAATCGTAATGCAACATCTTCTGCTGAGCACCAGGAAATGACGATGGCTTGCAGTTGTACTGCACCATCTGCTGCCAGCCTAAGATGTAAAAGGTAGATAGATCAAAACAAGAAATTGACCCAGTTTGTTTTGTGAAATCAACGGCCTGCTAAACCCAGGGTTTTGAGTTCAATCCTTGAAGGGGCCATTCTGTGTGACATTTGTTTGTTTTTCTCCTTGATGCAAAGCCACCCCTTCTGTTGATTTTAATTCCCTGTAAGCCACGTGGTCAGTTGCCCCTCCCTCCATCAGAGCAACGTCAGACAATTGTTTCATGCAAAACCAGGCGAAGAGGCGACGGCAGCGCGGTGACGAGATGGACATGGTCATAGACTTCTCACAAAGTACAGGCCAGGCAATGTGCCCTGGCAATGTGCATATCATGCTGATGAGCTCTGCAAACACACTGGCCAAACAGGAAATGAAATTCAAAAGTTCATGGGCCTTTTCCTGTCTACCTGGCCAGTGCATCTGAGTTGAGAGCGCTGTCCAGATCGGTCACAACAGAGCACTCTGGGGTAGCTCCCGGAGGCCAATACTGTCAATTTGTGTCCACACTATCCCAAATTCAGCACGGCAAGGCTGATTTCAGCGCTAATCCCCTCATCGGAGGTGGAGAAAAGAAATCAATTTAAAGAGTCCTTTAAGTCGAAAAAAAGGGCTTAGTTGTATGAATGGTCCAGGGTTAAATTAAAGTAATGCTGCTAAATTCTACCTAAAGTCATAGTGTAGACCAGGCCTCAGGGGGTGGCTTATCCACACCCCTAAGCAACATAAGTTATACCTATATAAGGGGTAGTGTGTACAGGCACTTAGAGTTACTATTCATCCAGCAAGGATGGGCAGACAAAGAGGTTTACAAAAAACATTGTTCAAACCTAAGCAGTGGTCTGTGGAGGAAGAATATCATAGAAGTGGTTGTCTAAGTTCCATTTGCACAAGCTTAGGTGTTGGTCCTAACAGTTTTCTATGGAGGAGATGAGATCCTAAAGGCAATGGGGCCTGATTTTCAGAAGTGTTGAGCAGATGCAGCTTCCATTGACTTCATTAGGAGTTCTGTGAACTCAGCACTTCTGAAAATGAGGACTTTAGTAATCTAGCATAGACACACTAATTCACAACAGTGACCTGGCTTATTCTCTCATTTTTTTTTATTGTGTTTGTATAAGGGACTGCGGAAGATTTTGTTACGGTTTTAGCTAGGGCTGTTTGCCTTCTCAAGGACAGGTTATTAAAGGTTGCTGTGTACTAGTGCATGCTGTATGTAGCTGGTTGGAACCGCTTAGCCTGGGAAGCTCTGCGTGTTTGGGAAAGCTTGGCCTTTTGCCATAAGAGATAGCCCCAGCTGTGGGAAAAGCTCCCACATGCCTATGTATGAGCTGCTTTACATGCTATTACCATAAAGTTATATTTACCAGAAATTGTTGTGCTGCTTTGGTCTCGTTCCCCGCTTTGAGTTAGCAACGTGCAGAGTCCCCGTTGCGGGTGTGTTTTCTTTACCTTCATTAAAAGCCATATCACTCACTGTGTGTGTGTGTGTGTGTGTGTCTCGTCCCCGTAAAGCACTCAGGCATGTAACAGTTTGGTTTTTTCCCTGAATGCCCTGCCAAAGGGTTTTAGTGGATCTTGGGGTTCCCTGCTACCTTAAAGTTGCCCATTCCTGGGTTAAACAAACACCTGTCAGGATGGTCTAGGTATATTTGGTCATGTCTCAGTGCAGGGCTAATGGACTAGATGACTTCTCAAGTTCCCTCTATGTCCAGTTATAACAATAGGTACTGAAATTATAGATAGGGCCCAGAGTTCTCTATGTCAACATCAAGCATATTTCTGCAAAAAAAATTCTACCTAACCTACTGCCTACCATCACAATGAGGGAGCAGACATCTCTTGGTCCTAGAATCCACTGCTGCTTTCAGAAGAAGCAAGCAGGCCATGATCAGCCTTCTTTCTGGATCCACTACATAAGATAGCTGCTATTTGTACTCAGTCAGGCCTTACAAGAGAAGGGGAGTGGGACATCATTGATTGTTGCCTGGAGATTCTAGTCTGAACAAAAATTCTGCATCTGGATCCAGATTCTGTGATTGTTTCTATAGCTACCAAATGCTGCCAGCCCAGGTAGTAGTGCAGTCATGGGAAAATAAAGACTGAATGATCCTGGGTCCATCAAAACTTTGATATTCTAGATGCTGTTTTTGGCTAATTCATGGTGGTAGGATTGTGTTCAGTTTTCTTTTATGAGGATGTTGCAAAATCTGAAGCAATGATTTGCACAGGCAGCGACACACAAACAATCTTGCAAAAATCTCACATCACCTTTGCAAATAATATGCATGGAAAATCCCAGTTTCAACATTGTGGAAACACTTGTAACTGTTGCATTCCAGGATGAGTCCTTCAGAAAGGATGAAAGTGCTGGGGGAATAGCCTATATATACAGAAAATCAAATAAGTAGCCAAAACAGATTGTAGAGGCTAACAAACTCCAGAAAACTCATTTTCCCTTTTGAATTTGTTTTGTTTGTTTAATCTCTGTAGGAAGAGAGTTCTAATCTGTTTACCTGCACTTTGTAGGCAGAACGGAAACTAGGGTTGCCAACTTTCTAATTGCAGAAAACCAAACACTCCTGCCCCATCCCTTTCCCGAGGTCCTGCCTCTGCCCCGCCCCTTCTCCAAGGTCCTGGCCCCTGCTTACTCCATCCCCCCTCCCTCCATCGTTCCTCCCACCCTTGCTCATTCGCTCATTTTCACAGGTCTGGGGTGGGGGGTTGGGGTGTGGGAGAGGATGAGGGCTTCAGCTGGGGGTGCAGGCTCTGGGGTGGGACTTGGAATGAGGGGTTTGGGGTGCAGGAGGAGGCTTCAGGCTGGGACCAAGGGGTTTGGAGTGTGTGGGGGGGCTCAGAGATGGGGGAGGGTGTTGGCCTGTTGGAGGGGGTTTGGGGTGCAGATTCTAGGCAGTGCTGACCTCAGGTGACCCCATCATTTCCCAGGGATGGAGGAAGTCCACTTGACTCTCAGGAAGCAGCCAGCATGTCCTTCCGGCTCCTAGGTAGGCCGGAAGCCAATGGGAGCTGCAGGGGTGGCACCTGTGGGGGCAGGGGGGGAAGTGCGCAGAGATCCCTAGCCGCCCTTCCACTTAGGAGCTGGAGGGACATGCCACCCACTTCCCAGGAGCCACTTCCCAGGAGCCGTGTGGAGCCAGGCACGGACCTGCCTGCCCTGCTGGCACTGTGGCCAAGCGTCACTTTTCGACTGGGTCCCTTTTCAACTGGGCTTTCCTGTTAAAAATTGGATGCCTGGCAACCCTAACAGAAACTGGAAGTCTATTTAAATAAGCTTGGTTAGCCTTACTCAGCCTTTGGTGGGCTGATGTTGGTCTGCCTCTCTTTGGATGTAGATCAGCTCTCAATGGGCATCTGCTCTATTCTCTTGTGTATTAAAGTTAGATATGTAAGAAGCCTCATCCTAGCTCTGAAAGGTTAGTGCCTCTCTAAACCTCCTACCTGATACATTTATAAACAACCAATTTTTGGACAGACAGCATAGTAGGATTGCTCCCTAAGTAATCAAAGTCAATATAAAACCAAGTTTTGCCATTGATGTCATTGTGAATAGGATCAAGCCCTAAGAAATTTTTAAGAATTAAGTAAAAATTAGTTAGTTAAATTTCATAATGTGCATGACACCACATTAACATATACAAATCTCTTCACCCCATAGAACTCAATACAATGCCAGTACTACAGATAATGATCTCAGCATTTTCACCATAAATTATATTGTTTAGGATTTTTAGAGTTTTCTGCCTTTTTCAATTGTTTTGTGCTAAAACATAGCATAGCTATATTTTGATCTGGAGTGACTTTTAACAACATTATATTAAACTGAATTTGAAGCAGTTAGACTGTCTTTTTAAAATGTCAACGAAGCAAGATTTTTCATTTGTCCACAAGGCTATTTTGATATGCCCATCCCTTTTTACTTTTAAAACATCAACATTTGGAAGGCTTAAGTTCCCTACCTTCTGGTAATTATAAAAGTAAACAAGGAAATTATTAACTCTTAATTATCTTCCAAGCACATATAGTTACTTTAACTTATTATCTTTTCATTTTGTACTGTATGCATAGTAACACTGTAATGGTCAACAGAACATAATAAATCAATCAATATATTTTATTAGTGTCCCCCCCCCCCCCGCCCGAGAAGCACTTGTTATATGTAGAGAGAGGTCTAAAATCTGTTGGGACTTAATCCAAGACTCATTGAAGTAAATGGGAGCCTTTCCTTCTATTTCAGTGGGCTTTATCAGGTATTTTCTGCATTCAGGACTCTTCAGTACATACATGATTCATGCAAAGAGGTGTTTACAATCTAGGGGTCTGACCCTGCAAACACTTATTACTGGACACAGTGGTTATGATGGGTCTGCTCTTGTTCTATTAAAGTCAATAGGAGCCATGCCATTGACTTCAATGGTCATATCTCTGGCTGATTGCTGATGGGTTTATTCCATTTTCTTTCATATTAAGTTGCATAACTCGGTGATGTGTTAGGGCATATGTTGTTGTGTGGATGGTTTCGGTTGAGATGGTTGTAACAACATCTTACTTATAACTGTATATTCATTCTGATAACTCTTTTCTAACACAATTGTAGCTAGCTTGCTCTGATGTTCCAGCCATTCACAACTTGAATGTGACTTACACTCCAGATAGAATGATCATAAAAACCCCCACAAACTATGGAAAACTTTAAGGGTTAATGACCTCTGTGCCAGAACTAGTCCTATATAGGTCAGAAGATGAATAAAACAAAGATGAAAACTTCTGTAGTGACTAAACCCATTTTGAAACAAGGAATGTGGAGGAAAGAGAAATGGTTAGTGATGAGGTCTAGAACATTAAGAAAGTTCAGCAGTCTCTTCTGTGGGCCAAATAATTAAGTTCTTACTCAGGCAAAACTGTCTGAAATCAGCGGGTATTTTGCCCAAGATAGGACTGAGACTGATCTAAACAGAAGGTTTCAGAATTTGGTTTTATGAGGGAAAAAAAGTTGCCATTTCTCTGTTAGGGAATAATTTTCTAGTTATGCCAATTTAAACTGCTGGTTCAAAATAAGGAAATCCCAATCAATAGGCTGATCAGAAAAAAAAATCTGAATTTTCAGGCATTTTACTGAAATTATATTAGACTCCACCAGAAGAAATAATTTAAAGGGATGTTGACAAAACTGATAGGATCACAATTTCATCTCCCTTTCCTCCTGATCTTACATATGTTTTCAAATGCCACATAATTCTTTATAGGTTAAATTTTTCTAAGAATTAATTTTAAATGCCTAATTTTGGATTGCATCCAATTTTATTCCCACAAACTTTAGTGCATGACCTATAATTTGAATTTACGAATGAAATTTTAATGCAAAATTTCATCCTCCCCTTTGCATGCAATATTGGACCCACAAATTGCAAGAAAAATTGTGTGTATATTTAAAAAAAACTGAGGGCACACTTGAAAATGTGACCCTAAGCATGTAATAACTTGCTATTGCATATTCAAAAGGAATAGTGAAACAATCTCACAAGTCACATCACAGGTCATGCCAGCATTCTAAGCAACAGTTTGTTAGTATGAAAGTTAGCAGGAACAGCACTGAAAAGTTGCACGTGCAGGGAAACAAAGTAATGAAGATTTTTCTATTACGGTATTATCTTAGAATCATAGAAGATTAGGGCTGGAAGAGACCTCAGGAGATCATCTAGTCCAGGGGTCAGCAATCTTTCAGAAGTGGTGTGCCAAATCTTCATTCAGTCACTCTGATTTAAGGTTTCGCGTGCCAGTAATACATTTTAATGTTCTTAGAAGGTCTCTTTCTATAAGTCTATAATATATAACTAAACTATTGTTGTATGTAAAGTAAAAAAGTTTTTTAAAATGTTTAAGAAGCTTCATTTAAAATGCAGAGATCCCCGGAACAGTGGCCAGGACCCAGGCACTGTGAGTGCCACTGAAAATCAGCTTGTGTGCCGCCTTCAGCACCTGTGCCATAGGTTGCCTACTGCTGATCTAGTCCAAACCTATGCTCAAAAGCAGGACCAACCCCAACATCTTAGCCAGATCTTTGTCAAACCGGTCCTTAAAAACCTCTAAGGATGGAGATTCCACCATTTCAGTCTCTAGGTAACCATTTCAGTGCTTCACCATCCTCCTAGTGAAATAGTTTTTCCTAGTATCCAAACTATACCTCCACCACTGCAACTTGAGACCATTGCTTCTTGTTCTGTCATCTGCCACCAGTGAGAACAGCCTAGCTCCATGCTCTTTGGAACTCCCCTTCAGGTAGTTGAATGCTCCTATCAAATTCCTCGTCACTCTCCTCTTCTGAAGACTAAACAAGTACAGTTCTCTCAGCCTCTCCTCATAAGTCATGTGCCCCAGCCCCCTAATCATTTTTGTTGCCCTCCACTGGACTCTCTCCTATTTGTTCACATACTTTCTCTAGTGGGGGGCCTAAAACTGGACACAATATTCCAGATATGGTCTCACCAGTGTTGAATAGAGGGGAATAATCACTTCCCTCGATCTGCTGGCAATTCTTCTACTAACGCAGCCCAATATGCCATTAGCCTTCTTGGCAACAAGGGCACACTGTTGACTCATACCCAGCTTCTCATTCACTGTAATCCCCAGGTCCTTTTCTGCAGAACTGCAATTTAGCCAGTCGGTCCCCAGCCTGTAGCAGTGCATGGGATTCTTCCGTCCTAAGTACAGGACTCTGCACTTGTCCTTGTTGAACCTGAGATTTCATTTGGCCCAAACCTTCAATTTGTTTAGGTCACTCTGGATCATATCCCTACCCTCCAGTGTATCTACCTCTCCCCCTACCTTAGTGTCATCTGTGAAATTGCTGAGGGCACAATCCATCTCATTATCCAGATCATTAATGAAGATGTTGAACAAAACCGGCCCCAGAACAGACCCTGGGGCACTCTGCTTGATACCAGCTGCCAACTAGACATCAAGCCGTTGATCACTACCCGTTGAGCCGAACAATCTAGCCAGCTCTCTATCCTCCTTATAGTCCATTCATCCAATCCATATTTTTTTAACTTGCTGGCAAGAATATTATGGGAGACCATATCAAAAGCTTTGCTAAAGTCAAGATATATCATATCCACTGCTTTCCCCATATCCACAGAGCCAATTACCTCATCACAGAAGGCAGTCAGGTTCATCAAGCATGACTTGCCCTTGGTGAATCCATGTTGACTGTTTCTGATCACCTTCCTTTCCTCCAAGTGCTTCAAAATGGATTCCTTGAGGACCTGCTCCATGATTTTTCCGGGGGCTGAGGTGAAGATGACTGGTTTGTAGTTCCCTGGATCCTCCTTCTTCCCTTTTTTAAAGATGGGCACTATATTTGCCTTTTTCCAATCATCCGGGACCTCCCCAATCACCATGAGTTTTCAAAGATAATGGGCAATGGCTCTGCAATCACATCAGACAACTCCCTCAGCACCCTCACATGCTTTAGATCTGGACCCATGGACTTGTGCATGTCCAGCTTTTCTAAATAGTTCTTAAATTATTCTTTCATCATTTTGGGCTGCTCACCTCCTCCCCACACAACATGGCCCAGGACAGCAGTGTGGGAGCTGATCTTGGCTGTGAAGACCGAGGCAAAAAAAGCATTGAGTACTTCAGCTGTTTCCACTGTCTGTCACTATGTTGCCTCCCCTATTCAGTAAGGATACCACACTTTCCCTAACCTTCTTCTTGTTGCTAACATACCTGTAGAAACCCTTCCTGTTACCCTTCACATCCCTTGCTAGCTGCAACTCCAATCGTGCTTTGGCCTTCCTGATTTTACCCTTGCATGCTCAAGCAATATTTTTATTAACTGAATTAACTGCAAGACATGTATTTTGTTCTTTCTGCCATTCAGAAAGATTAAATGTACTTGGAAATTACCTTCTGGAAAAAACCCATGGAATTTAAGATGGAATGATAGCACTGATACAGAATTTTAAAATCAACATATAGAATTCTATAGTAGTAATATTATTCTCTATTAAATTCTAGGAGGTTTATAAGTAACTTCTACAGAGGAAATTAAATTTTGTAAGGGTACATACATAACTTTGTATTTAAGATAATCTGACCATACTGTTGCTAAGAAAATGTTGTTAATTAAAAATTAGCTCTAAATCCAAATCTGACTCTTCAAAGATATAGTTTGTCACACCTATACTTCTCAAGGACCCGTTTCCTTTTTCCTCTGAAAAAGTTAAAAAAAGACTCCTTTGGTTGCATATTCTATTTTCACCATCAAAATAGCTTCTAACTTCTCTCTCATTTTATCCAATATATTATTATTAAAATACGGGAAGACAATGGGATTTACATCGGCAATGTTTGGAAATATTGCCATATTTACTTGGAATATAAAATTAGCATATTTTAATTTAGATCTCAAAGGAGAAAAAGCTATTTTGTTCAACTAGGTACAAGACAGCAGATCAGAATTTGATATAGTGTGTTTATTTTAGTTGGAGTGACAGCAATTTCTATGGTCAAGGTTATATAAAAGTTTCCATTATAACCTTCATTTTCAATTATTCATAACTTTCTGAAATGTTTACCTTTAGGGCTGAAACATTCCATGCTTGGTTTCTCCATGGAAGTGAGTTTTCCTTTCATGAGTGGCACATGAGCACAAGGAGAACAAAAATATATATATGTACTTTTCCAATCAGAAAAATTGCAATTTTTTTCCAGAACAGGTCTGCATCTAAATTTACTGCATCTTTAAAGTTGACATTTGGATTGGAAGCAACCCTTAATGAACAGAAGTGTCTTTTGCTTGTTGAGAGACAGTTGGTTTTGATTTCAGAGTTATCAACCTTTGGAAGTTCTAGGCTGGATGTTCAAACTAAATTCTTTTTGCTAAGCTTGTAAGTTTACCTAAGAGACGACATGATCTGCTGTGCATGCATAGGTGGCTAACTTCTCTGTGGAGTGAAAAGTGAGCGGTACATTGCTGTGTATCGTTAGGGATACCTGGAGCTGGTGGAAGAGCTGAGGGAAGGTAGAAGTTTCAAACTTTTTCCGTGTTAAAGGATTCATTCAATTTTTAATAATGATTAATGGTCAGAGGTATAAATTTATGACTACATACTACTCTCCATCCACATCAGAACTCCTACAAATGTCAATGGGAGTGTGATGGTTGTCTCTCATTAGGAGTGTTGCCTAGTGGTCAGGGGGTTAGACCCTTCAACATGGGTGGGGCATGTGAGGGCGACCAAAGGGTTTGACACTCAGAATCACCTTAAGGCTGCCCTCCCTGGGCCTCTTCCTACCACCCCTGTAGTGTCCAAAGTTCAGAGTTGTAACAGGACATGCAAAGGGGGTCAGCTCACCATTTGGCACCTCTTTGTGGCCAGGTTGGCACGGCAGCTCTCTCTCTCCTGAGGCAACAGCTGCCTCCTGTGGTTAGCCCTCCAGCCAGGTCAGTTCCAAGCCTCTTCCCTTCCAGGGTATCCGGGGAATTCCAGGGAACTGACACAAACTAACTGAGTTAGTATGTGAGAGTGGGAAATGTCTCCCTTTAAGGGGCTATCAGAAGTAGGCCATCCCTTCCCTCAGGGAGGGACCTTCAGGACACAGAGAGAGAGAGAGAGAGAGAGAGAGAGAGATCCTGCCTTCCCTCAGACCTTTCCTCAGGAACTGTAAGAGAAAGGTCCTCTCCCTTCCCTGGCCTGCCCCCAAGTGAGCTGTCCTGCTTCCATTTAACGCCTCTTCCAGTCTGTGCACCTCTTACAGGTGGTGTAGGGTGGGGCTGGCTTAGCACAGAGCAGCTCCTTGTCCTCTTATTGCCAAGTGTGGGGTTTGTATACCACATCACAGGAAGATTTGCACAAAGATTCAGGGGAGAATCTGGCCTTTATGTAGTAACTAAACTTTTTGTTATTATTTATTATTATTGTGTATTTGTTCAGTACCTTATCGTCATAATTAATATGGTTCAGTTGTAGGCTATACCTTCTTCTATCTGTTCTTCCTTTACCATCTTCCTCTTCTTGCTTCTCTCCCTCTTTCCTCTCTTTGTAAGTCTCTTTTGTCCCTCCCACTGCATTTCCTTCCTTCAACAACTTCCAGTTTCCACTTTCTGTTGGACTTCACTGCTATCCACCTTCTCATTTCAGCCATTAAAATGTTCAGCAATAAAACAGTTAATGTTGACACTGAAGCACATAAGCTCTGACTCCGTGGGTTCTCAGCACCCACTGGTGGCCCCCGCTGATCATCTCCTCCCATTCCCTTCCTGCCTGCCGGTGGTCCTGCCGATCAGCTCCTCTCCCTCCCTCCCTCTCAGTGCCTCCAGCTCCTCTCCCTCCCTCCCTCTCAGTGCCTCCTGCTCACCGTGGATCAGCTATTCAGCACCGTGCAGGAGGTGCTAAGGTGGAGGGGGCAGGAGTGGGGGTCAAGCACTTGGAGGAAATGAGGAAGCCAGAGCCTGTGCTGAAGCATCATCACTGGACTTCAAAGTTGACATTTTCATGAGACTGCTAAAGGACAGAATTGTTTACACATCTGAGACGTTTGAAGCTTTCTGCAGATTCAGTAAGACATCAATACTTCAGTTACTCAGTTCACATCAGAAAGCTTTTTTTTTTTTTTGGTGCTACCATGTGACTAAGAACTCACCTATTTTTAATGAACAGTGGGATTCTCGACCACAAAGATGCAGATGCATTAAGCAAGCATTCATTCTGCAGCCTGAATGTTTGACATCCCGTTCTAAATTATGCAGGGACTGAGGTAAGGGAACCTGCTGAATCACAGAATCATAGAAATATAGGACTAGAAAGGGCCTAAATAGGTTATCTACCCTAGGCCCCTGCATTGAGGCAGGACTAAATATTACTTAGAACATCCTTCACAGGTGTTTGTCTAAGTTGTTCTTAAAAGCCTCTAATGATGGAAATTCCAACACCTCCCTAAGTAATTTGTTCCAGTGCTTAACTACACTTAAAGTTAGGAAATTTTTCCTAATGTCTAACCTAAATCTCCCTTGCTGCAACTTAAGCCCACTACTTTTTGTCCTGTCATCAGTGGCTAAGGAGAACAATTTATCACTCTCCTCTTTATAGCAACTTTTTAGGTACTTGAAGACTGTTATTATGTCCCCTCTCAGTCTCCTCTTCTCCAGACTAAACAAACCTTTTTTTTCAATCTTTCCTCATAGGTTATGTTTTCTAGACCTTTAATCATTCTGGTTGCTCTCTTCTGGACTTTCTCCAATTTGTCCACATCTTTCCCAAATTGTGGTTCCCAGAAATGGACACACTACTCCAGTTGAGGCCTCATCTGTGCTGAGTAGTGAAAGAATTATTTCTCATAGCTTGCTTACATCACTCCTGTAACAGGATTATATTGACTCATATTTAGTTTGTAATTCACTATAATCCCTAGATCTTTTTCTTCAATACTTCTTCCTAGGCAGTCATTTCCCATTTTGTATTTGTGAAATTGATTATTCCTTCCTAAGTGTGATATTTTGCATTTGTCCTGATTGTGTTTCATCCTATTTATTTCAGAACATTTATCAAGTTTGTTAACATCATTTTGAATTGTAATCTAGTCCTCCAAAGCGCTTGCAACCCCTCTCATCTTGGTATCATCTGCAAACTTTATAAGTGTACTCTCTTTATGTCATTATACAAATCATACATGAAGATATCAAAATGACTTTGTTACTTACTACGGTTCTTATTTCTGCTGAGTCACCCCCACCAGCTAACACAGGTGTAGTACTTACTACCATGAACTGCACTGAGGTAACACTTTCCACCCAGTATCTAGTGTTGCATAGTAGACACATAGTAACAATACTCAATTTTCTATAGTTTGCTATTTATGGTAAAATAAGAATGCTAGCAAATACTGGTGACAGTGAGGTAAATTTTGTAAGATTTTGGACACACCAGGTAGACCTAGTATGTATAATTCAGTGCTCAGATTATGAGCATGGCTCCTATTGAACAATAATTATTACTTATACTGCATTTTATAACTCTGAGGGTAACTAGATAGGTCAAAGGTAATTCAGGTGTGTCTATATGTGTTACAATCACACATCCCAATTGCTGTGTATACTTACCCTGAAGGACTGTAGAAATGCTAATCAATTAATCTTCACATCACTTCTAGGGCCAAATCATGCTCTGATTTACAGAAGCATTTATACAGACTAGCCCAGTTCCTCTGGATTTACACCAGTGTAAAAGAGATGAGAATTTGAGCTTGAGAGTTAACATAGGTTTCAGAAGGTTTAAAACTGTTTACCAAATTCTGCCCTGAGTTACACCAGTGCAATTCCACTGAATTCATTGGGGTTGCACAGTTTTAAATGAAGGCAGAATCCGAGACTGTACCTCATCGTGATGTCTGTCCTGTAGAGTGTTTGAATATACTGGATTAAGGAATGTGTTTTTAAATTTGACTCATATTCACAAAAGCAGATACATCTTCAAACATTCAGCTCTGTAACTCATCCCACGTAAGGATTCCAGAAGTTCAGAACAGTGCATGATATTACATAGACTATGTGTTACTATACCAACAAAATGGGATCAGCTAATTATAGTATCAGTTCTGAGTTTGAACTTTAATTTTGGATCTTTTTGTAGGTTAAACAGACAAATAGAGCCAAATTCAGAGCTGGTGAAGTAGGTGCAACATTGACTTCAAAGAAATTACACCTACTTTTATTCTTTGTTATTTAATAACATTATGGTAATGCCTAAATCAAGGCCCCATTGTGCTACATGCTGTACAAACCTATAGTGAATGACAGTCCTAGCTGCAAAGAGCTAAAAGACAAGTTATGTCAGTGGGCAGGGGTTCATGAGATAGGAAAAGAAAAGTAATAGAAATTGTTCAATTTTTTTCTGCTTACACCATGTCAGAATTTAGCCTATGATGTTCTTTAACACTGATAAAAAATGGTTTAGTATGCTTTGCTTTTTATGACAGGATTTACGACAGAGTAAAAAACCTCCTAATGGAAGCATGAGAGTTAACGTAACAAGCTGCATGTTATACAAATATATGTTGGAGCAATTTCTAAAACTGGGGTTAATTTAGGGTCTGATCCTGCACCTTTGAAGTCAATAAGAGGTATATCATTGACTTCAGAGACTGCAGGAGCAGGCACATAATGCTTCTGAAATAACTAATAATACTAACTAGATATGGACTTCAGCTCACATTCTTTCTGACTGAAATGCATGTGTGCGCGCGCACACACACAAATGGTGGCATTTTTGTGCTTTTATTCTGAGTGGCACCAAACTCCTATACAGCTCATTCCTGCTCATATTGGTGGCAGGAGGCTAAAACCTATAGCTAGATTGAGGGCATACATCACAACCGGGCTGGCCATGGCCTCAGAACACCCTACTATGAGTCCTGTCATGAAGTGTCTATAGTGTCTCATTTCCATTGGTTTTGAGAGAGAGAGAGAAATCAGAGTGACTTTTTTCCTCCCAAGGTTCCCCCCTTCTGCCCATGCGATTTCAGGCATGCAACTACATGTATCAGGCATCCAGAATTTGACTCAAGCATAGACTGGTACTCTGTAAACTTTTTTCAAACAGCTCTGTTAATATATTCAGTTTTAATCTGCAGAACCTTTCCTTTCAGAGCTCTCCTGAATAAAGACTGTTCACCATGCTGAGGTTTTGTGATGTGGATACTTCCCTAAGGAAGTCTACAATCAAGCCATCAAATTCATTTCCACTTACGTCATAAGCAAGATTTAAGTTTCTCTTCTAGCTTAACAGTTTGTGCCACAACACCACTTAGCCCTCTTATAATATACAAACACCATTTTAAAAACACTTAGGGATGAATTCTCCACTACCTTTTAACCCGTGGATCACAGAAAGCAGAATGTACGTGTTGCAGAATTTAGCTTATACACAATGAAATCTTGGTCCAATTGAACTCAATGAAAATTTTGCTATTGACTTTGATGGAGCCAAGATTTCACCATAGGACTCAGAGTAGTAGACTAAGTGGATGCCTAGTTGTATATTTTAACATTCTACAATGGACAGACATATTACCCCACTTTATTTAACCCAGTGCAGGGGTGAGGGCAGGGAGGGGGGGGGATACTAAACTGTAAATTAGCATGAAGTTTCACTATGTGCTCTGGAACACTGAGTATTGGCCACTATTGGAGGCAGGATGCCAGACTTCATGGACTGTCCAGTACAGCAAATTTTATCTGAGCAAAAGTTATTATAGTTTCTCATGCAAATATATATTTAAACAATTATAAATACTCCTCTACCGCGATATAACGTGACTCGATAGAACACAAATTCAAAAATTACGTGGTAAAGCAGTGCTCTGGGGGGGCAGGGCTGTGCACTCCGGCGGATCAAAGTAAGTTCGATATAACACGGTTTCACCTATAACGTGGTAAGATTTTTTGGCTCCCGAGGACAGCGTTATATCGAGGTAGAGGTGTATTTATCTACATTTTTAGTTCCTCCAAGTTGCTAGGCTCTGTTATATTAAATAACTTGAAAATTTAAAAAGCACATTATTTTCTACTTAGACTGTAATGACTAAGACATAGGTGTCTATTTCAAAAAGTAGCGGTTGTGGCTTGGGTTAAATCAGCAAGGTTTAGGATTCCTGTGGTAATGAAAACAGTGGGGGTATTAATACGTTTATTTTAAGTTGTTTTTTAAAAATAATATTGGAAAGAAGTAAGGAAAGTATCTAAAGGCTTAGATTTTGCTATGTTTTCAGCATCAAGGGAATATTGATCTGCAGTGTTGATTTGATAAAGAAATTCCATACACTGCAGAATTTTTGTCTAACTGCAACTGTTGCACAAAATAAGTGTAGATTTCTTTTAAAAGTCTTTCACATATAGGCTTTTATGGTGCAGTGTCTCCTCAGATGAACTGGCCACTTTAAAAAAAACATGATTTTTGCTGTCAGTTCAGAAATGAATGCAGGGCATGGCAGTGTTGTGCTGCCACAGTAAAGCATTCCTAAAAGTTAATGTCTAACTTGATACAAACGAGTTCAATAAACTTAAATGAAAGGAAATGTCTTTACTGTCTCTTTACTACTTTTTATTCAAATGTGGCATATTATATTGGATCAGTGGAATAAGCAAATTCCATTCTAATGCAATCCAATCCTGTCTGTTACCCACATCACTGTTTTCTCCCCCCCACCCCCCGGCCCCCACTTGATTACAGATCGGAGAAGTACAGGCTTAAGTTTGAAATTTCAGAAAGAGATCATTTGCGTCATTATGATTATCACAAAGATTGCATGTCTTCAGATTAATTTCCAGGTATATTTCATTGTATCTTTGCCCTACCTGGCACTAAATTTAGATTAATCAAGCTTCTTGCTTCAGTTCCATGCTAATTTTATATTACCTTATATTTGCAAGAGTTTGGGATAGTTGAGCATGTATTACAAAAGCATTTTGGATATTTGACCTTTTTTAAGTGTACATGAAGGAATTAAGATTAGTGTGGTGAAACCAGTACAGTTGTTTGCTGCCTGCTCTTCTGGGTTTCTGGTTTTAGTTGCTGATACCAGGAATGTGGAGGAACAAGTTCAAATGAACTGCTAAATAAAACAAATACTCCAGATGCACTGCTATCATTTTGTCTATGTTACACTAATTTACATAGGGTCAAATCTTCAAAGCAGCCTCAGTCCAACCTCTGGGCCAGATTTTTTGCTGAGGGTAACTCCCTCTAACATTATAGGTCTAAAACTGTATAGCCAGGTTTTTTGCGCTTTTATGCTTGGATAGGCATCTAACTCCTCAGTTTGTACAAATTACATTTGTTTGTAAAAATTCAAAATCTGAACTGCATAAAATCTTGGCTACCTAAAGCTGCAAGCACAAAACTAGAAAGTGCAAATTTAGAGGCCAATTTTGTAAAATTTTATGATTCATTCAGTTTAGAAAACAATTTTTTTTTAGTAGCAGAATTTGGCTACTTTTCTCCTCAGTGCCTTTGACCTTATTTGCACCAGTAAAATCAACATTTTAGCTAGTCTCTCAACCTTTAAGAGCAGATTTTCAAAAGTACATGTATATCTTTGCACAAGCCCAATTTGCAAATAGGTAAACCCCAATAAAAAATTTACAAAATATACGGCCAGATCCTCAGCTAAACTCAATGGAACCATACCAATTTACACTAGCTGAGGGTCTGGCCCATGGTCCTTAAAGTAACAGTCAAATTATGCCCTCATTTACACCAGCATAACCCCACTATAGTCCATGTGGAAAAATTTTGATCACAACAAAGGCTCTATTACACCAGCCACAGTACAGTCAAGAATGAAAATACTGGCACAGACTAATAGCAGAAAGCAAACTACACTTATTCTCTAAATAGCAGACAAAGTAACTGTAGACCAATGGTTCTCAAACTTTTGTACTGATTACCCCTTTCACATAGCAAGCCTCTGAGTGTGACCCCCCTAGTAAATTAAAAACACCTTTTTACATATTTAACACCATTATAAATGCTGGAGGCAAAGCACTGTTTGGGGTGGAAGCTGACAGCTCGCAACCTCCCCATGTAATAACCTTGAGGGGTCCCGATTCCCATTTTGAGAACCCCTGCTGTAGAGTATATATGGTTTTCAAATACTTGAGAAGATTGCAGAATA
The DNA here is from genome assembly GCF_003597395.2 of Chelonoidis abingdonii. NCBI lineage: Eukaryota > Metazoa > Chordata > Testudines > Testudinidae > Chelonoidis > Chelonoidis abingdonii. The sequence goes on from NC_133769.1 coordinate 25,948,278, forward strand.
TTTAGTGGAAAGCTTTGAAAATTACCAACAAAATTGATGGACATCTTATTTATACTTGTTATATTACTGAAATTGGATCCTACTATATTTAAATTAGCCTTTGTTGCAGTTTTTCACAGTTTTAGTCTGAACCAAACAGACTTTATTGAAATCGTAACATTTTTCAGTCAGCCTCATCTGCAATCAAATCTTTCGTTATTATTATTCTGGAATTGTTTCAAATGAAAAATCAAGTACAAAGATGCTTCACTGATTGTGTTCATTGATTTTTATGTTGAGTGGAGTCAGTTTTAAAAAGTTTTCTCTACTGGTTTTATTTTTTTTCTAAGTCCAATACGTATCTGCCCCACACTTTTCTGTGGGCTTGTTCTAGCAGGGGTAGCAAAATATAAGTCTACCCAGAGATCTGATTACAGTGTTTAAAATGTGCACCACAGGATTTAACTCATGGTAGTTTTTACCATGTTCTCATGATATAGAAGTAGCTTAAACATGCATCTAGCATCTGGAACAATACAACAACTCTAAGCCAACTCTGTTACTAGGACACACGTGGTTTAATGCCAGTGCTCTCACTGGCATTGGACAAGTATAAATAGATGATATATCATCATGTGGTAAATTACAGGTCTAGCATAATTTTATGTTTATATTTTTACTCTTCAAAGAAAACCTCTGTATTTCACTCTGTATTTACACATTTTCACTAATATGCAGCTTTATCTTCCATTCCTTGTAGCAATCCCTACGTTTTTGTGCTTTATTGACACTTTTCCCCATCAAGCCCAGTCACGTCAATGGTTTCTCTTTCAAGAATAAGATGTCAATTTCCCCCTCCTTCATAATGGCCCAAGACAATACCACCTTGGCAGGCTATAACAACCAATTAATTACAGATAAACATGGCCATCTGTTTGTTGCAGCCACATTGCAAATTCAGTTATTTCTTAAGATTACACACAGGTATCCTGATCCTATTCTCAGGATATGTCTACAAGGCAAACATGTTAACACCTAAGGGCATGTCTATATTACGCGCTGGATCAATGGGCAGCAATCGATCCAGCGGGGGTCAATTTATCGTGTTTAGTCTAGATGTGATAAGTTGTTTGCCGAGCGCTCTCCCGTCGACTCCAGTACTCCACCGAGGCGAGAGGCGCAGGTGAAGTCGACAGGAGAGCATCAGCCATCAACTTACCACAGTGGAGACAGCACGGTAAGTAGATCTAAGTATGTTATTCACATAGCTGAAGTTGTGTAACTTAGATGGATGACACCTCCCACCCCCAGTGTAGACTAGGCCTCAATGACTTATCTCCCAGAAAAAAAGAATAATAAAGGTGAAGGGGGACAGAGGGTGTGCACACATACCCTAGTATGGAGGAGAGCATGGGGAATCCTGATATGGGGGAAGGGTGAATGGGGTGAGGGGGATGGGGACATATAGAATTGTTTTGGGGGATGAGGAGCCTGGTACGGGCAGAGAGAGGAATGAGGGACACACAGAATCCCTGGCAGGAGGGAGATTGGGGGACCCTGGCATGTGGCAGAGGAGACAATGGAGTGGCACTGAGCTATGGCCATAGTCCCATGCATGGGTGTGGGGGGGTTGCAAGGAGTCCCTGAAATAGAGGAGAATTGGCAGGTGGCAACCATGGAGCTTGTGGGATGGAATGGAGGGATGAACTGAGACCGAGGTGCGTACATAAACTTGGCCTGCACAAGCTATGAAGTGTGAACTGCCCCAACCCTTGTATCAATAGATGCAGCTGTACTCCACCAGTATGTTACTGCCTAAGGTGGACACTGGTGGTGCAATAATATGTATCGGCTACAGTAGAACCTCAGAGATATGAACACATCTGGAATAGAGGTTGTTTCTAACTCTGAACAAAACATTGTGGTTGTTTTCAAAAGTTTATAGTTGAACATTGACTTAATACAGCTTTGAAACTTTACTGTGCAGAAGAAAAATGCTGCTTTTAACCATCTTATTATAAATGAAACAAGCACAGAAACAGTTTCCTTACCTTGTCAAATCTTTTTTTTTAAAACTTTCCCTTTATTTTTTTAGTAGTTGATGTTTAACACTGTACAGTATTTTCTTTTTTGTTTGTTTTTTTGTTTTTGGTCTCTTGCTGTCTGATTGCATACTTACGGTTCCCAGTGAGGTGTATGGTTGACCATCAGTTCGTAACTCTTGTATTCGTTAACTCTGAGGTTCAACTGTACAAATTAAACCTGATAAAGCACACATAAGTGGTCTATTTGTGTATGCAACAATAATTGAGTATACAAAGATTTGCAAAGAAGTACAGACTTATCTTTCTGTAAATCAGTCATTAAAAAAGGATCTTCACAGCCAATCACTTTGTTTTCCTCTGCAGATCCTAACCCTAGATAGAAAGATCCAGTTGACAAGAATGTACTGCTCATGTTAAGAACCATAGCTGCTAAATCATCACAGTTCAAAAGGTTACAGTCTAAAAATATTTTGAGAGATGAGATGTTGCATGCTGTGCATTCCAACAGAACTCCTCAGATTATTTCTCAACAGTATGAACAATGCATGATTAGTGAGTTGGAACTGTGGCTCTGCAGGCTGCTGCTAGCCTTTCTCTGGAATACGGTGACTCTGCTGATTGCATCAGCAAGTTGTTTTGTTGGAGACAAGGAACAACATTTTCTAAATTCAGCTGGATTATAAGAAATGTTACTACTCTGCAAAATTCCCATTGGTCGAGCTGTTCTAAAACCTTTCCAAAAATGTGCAATAGCACGTCGGTTGTGGGTTCTATAAATTTCTACCTTTTCCATTAACATAGACTTCATTTCACCACATTTCAGACAACTTGAGATATGTCTACATTTAAATGATTTAGCATGCTGAACTCCGGGCACCTTTGCATTAAGAATTAATTGTGTATTCTCAGGGTTTTAAGGAAAGGCAAATTTAAGGCTATCAAACAAATGTGTACCTCAGCACTTGATTTACACCACCAAGTCTAAAATATCTAGCCCTCATGAAAGGGAAAGGAAGGCTTTTGCTTGAGCCATATCTATACTCTCAGCCAAAAAGTGTAACAGTACATATCAATAATTTAAGAATAAAATACAATACAATGATGTAATTTTTACAAAAATAAACATTATAAAATCCAGGAAATTCAGAATTCAGGTCAAACTCAACAGAAATCCAAACAAATTAAGGTATGACAATGTATGGTTAGGGCATCAAGACAACCTTAACTCTACCTCATTGTGACATCATGCAATAACCATATTATTATAATTAAGACATTTTAGTGCAGGGGTGGCCAACCTGAGCCTGAGAAGGAGCCAGAATTTACCAATGTACATTGCAAAAGAGCCACAGTAATAGGTCAGCAGCACCCAATAAGCTCTCCTCTCCTGCGCCCAGTGCCTCCCACCCACCGGCAGCCCCACCAATCAACGCCTCCCCACACCTCCCAATCAGCTATTTCGTGCCATGCAGAAGGTTCGGAGGGGGAGTGGGAGGAGTGAGGGCATAGCAGGCTCAGGGGAGTGGGTGGGAAGGTGTGGAGTGGGGGCAGGGTCTGTGGCAGAGCCAGGGGTTGAGCAATGGACATTCCCCATCACATTGGAAAGTTGCTGCCTGTAGCTCCAGCCCTGGAGTTTGTGCCTATACAAGGAGCTGCATATTAATTTCTGAAGAGCCGCATGTGATTCCGGAGCCACAGGCTGGCCACTCCTGTTTTAGTGTTTTTAATCCCAGTTTAGGTGATAGTGATTTTTAAAGACACATTTACTTTTTTTTTTTGCTCCAGGATATTGCTATGGTCAATTCTTCATGGAATTCTCTGAAACTGATTCTGTGCCAAACTCTCATTGGTCAACCAATAATTGGTCAACCAATAATCAAGAAAAAAAAATGTAAAATATAGTCTATGCAACAAGATTTCAGTGAGTTTTAGCTATACAGAAAAGTTGAAAAGTCTGTTATTGTTATTAAAATTCCTCAGGACAAATAAAAGAGGTCTAACGCAGGGTGCTAAATTTCTTAAAGGATCCATTTTTCAAATTATTTTAACCCATAAATTATTCAATGGATTTACCCTTGGAATATCTGTAAATTTCCAAACAAATTATTCTGTACATCCTATCAGAAGCACTGACTTTCTGAGTTCCCTGTGGGGTGCTTGACCCCTATTCCACCATAGGCCCCAACCCCACTCTACCCTTTCCCCCAAGTCCCCAACCTGCCTCTTCCTACCCTGTTCTGCCTCCTCTTCCACCTCTTCCTGCCCCTGATGTCCCCCCCAGTGCCTCCTGCACACCACTGAACAGCTAATCTGCTGATCTATTCATGATTCTATAGACCTCTATCATATCCCTTCTTAGTCATCTCTTTTCTAAAATGAGCAGTACCAGTCTTTTTAATCTCTCTTTATATGGAAGCTGTTCCATTCCTCTAATCATTTCTGTTGCCCTTCTCGGTACCTTCACCTATTCTAATATATCTTTTTTTAGATGATGCGGTATTCGAGGTGTAGGCATACCACGGATTTATATACAGGCATTATGATATTTTCTGTCTCATTATCTATCCCTTTCTTAAGTGTTCCTAACATTCTGTTAGATTCTTTAACTGCCACTTCACATGAAGCAGATGTTTTCACAAAACTGTTCATGATGATTTCAAGATCTTTCTTGAGTGGTAGCAGATAATTCAGATAATTTTGTATGTATACTTGGGATTATGTTTTCCAATGTACATTACATTGCACTTACCAACATTGAATTTAATCTGCCATTCTGTTGCTCAGTCACGCAGTTTAAGTGAGATCCCTTTGTAACTCTTTGCAGTCAGCTTTGGACCCAACTATCTTGAGTAATTTTGTATTGTATGCCAATTTTGTCACCTCACTGTTCACCCCATTTTCCAATCATTTCTGAATATGTTGAACAGCATGGGCCCAGTACAGTTCCTTGTCGGACCCTCCTATTTACCTCTTTCCATTGTGAAAACTGTGGGGGAGGGAATAGCTCAGCAGGGCCGCCCAGAGGATTCAGGGGGCCTGGAGCAAAGCAGGGGAGCTGTGGTGCTTGTACTCACCTGGCGGCCATCCAGGTCTTCAGCGGCATTTTGGCGGCGGAGGGCCCTTCAGTCACTCTGCGTCTTCAGTAGCACTGAAGGGCCCCCCGCCGCCGAAATGCTGCCAAAGACCCGGAGTGACTGAAGGGCCCCCCGCTGCTGAAATGCTGCTGAAGACCCGGATGGCCGCCGGGCCAGGGCTCGGGGGGCATTTCGGCGGCAGAGGGCCCTTCAGTCACTCCACGTCTTCGGCAGCACTGAAGGGCCCCCTGTCACCGAAATGCCGTCTGAAGACCTGGATCACCACTGGGCCAGGGCTCGCGGGGCCCCTGTGGGGCCTGGGACCTGGGGCAAATTGCCCCACTTGTCCGTCCCCCCGGGTGGCCCTGTAGCTCAGTGGTTTGAGCATTGGCCTGCTAAACCCAGGGCTGAGTTCAATCCTTAAGAGGGCCATTTAGGAATCTGGGGAACAAACAAACAAACAAAAAACAACCACAACAACAAGTGACAGTGTTTGGTCCTGCTAGTGAAGACAGGGGACTGGACTCAATGACCTTTTAGGTCCCTTCCAGTTCTATGAGATAGGTCCATTTATTCTTAACCTTTCTTTCCTATCTTTTAACCAGTTACTGATCCATGAGAAATCCTTCCCTCTTACCCCATGATTGCTTATTTTCCTTAGGAGGCTTTGGTGAGGGACCTTGTCAAAGGCTTTCTGAACGTCCAAGTACACTATATCCACTGGATCAACCTTGTCCACATGTTTGCTGACACCTTGAAAGAACTCTAATAGATTGGTGAAGCATGATTTCCCTTCACAATAGCTGTGTTGACTCTTTCCCAACAGACCTATCTATGTGTCTGATAATTCTGTTTTTTACTATGGTTTCAACCAATTTGCCTAATACTGAAGTTGGGCTTACCTGCCTGGAATTGTCAGGATCGTTTCTGGAGCTTTTTTAAAAGTTAGCATTACATTAGCTATCCTCCAGTCATCCAGCCTGATTTAAGTGATAGGTTATATGCCACAGTTTGTAGTTCTCCAGTTTAATATCTGAGTTCCTTCAGAACTCTTAGATGAATACCATCTGTTCTGGTGACTGATTACTCTTTAATTTATCAATTTGTTCCAAAACCTCCTCTACTGAAACCTCAATCTGGGACAGTTTCTCAGATTTGTTACCTAAAAAGAGATCTCACAGTGAAGGGAGAAGCAAAGAATTCATTTTCTGCAACGGCCATGTCCTCCTTCAGTGCTTCTTTAGCACCTCAATTGTCCAGTAGCCCCACTGCCTGTTTGCAGTCTTCTTGGTTCTGATGTTCTTTAAAAAATGTTTTGTTGTTAGCTTCTGTACCTTTAGCTAATTGTTCTTCAGTTCTTTTCTTGGGCTGCCTAATTATACTTTTACACTTGACTTGCTTCTTCCTATTTTCCTCAGTAGGATTTGACTTCCAGTCAGGGGCGGCTCCAGGCCCCAGCACGTCAAGCGCGTGCTTGGGGTGGCAAGCCGCGGGGGGCACTCTGCCAGCGCCGCAAGGGCAGCAGGCAGGCTGTCTTCAGCGGCTTGCCTGTGGAGGGTCTGCTGGTCCCACGGCTTTGGAGGACCTCCCTTGCTTGGGCGGCAAAATCCCTAGAGCCGCTCTTGCCTCCAGTTTTTAAAGGATGCCTCTAACTGCCTCTTTTACTCTGCTGGTTAGCCATGGTGGCATTTTTTTGGTCCTCTTACTTTTTTATTATTATTATTTTGGGTATAAATTTAGTTTGAACGTTTATTATGGTTTTTAAATAGTCTCCACGCAGTTTGTAGGCATTTTACGCTTGTGCCTGTTCATTTTAATTTCTGTTATGGAGCTTATTGCTACAAGATACCACTGAGGAAAATAGATTAGTAGGATTCTAAAACACATTAGATATATACACAGATAATAAAAAACATTCACAATTATAGATAGGATAAAAGACATCAACACTCACTAACAGATGGAAGTTAGGAAGAAATTTCCCCTGTAGGGAGGTTATTCCAGTATGGATTTCTTGTGTCTTCCTCTGGAGTTTCTGTTACTGTCCACTGTCAAGCTATTAGGCTAGACGGATAATTGATCTTCCCCTGTATGGCAATTCCTATGTTTCTACAGTAGAACTTACCTCATGGGGGTGTAGTAGTGGTTAATTGATTAATGATTGTACAGTGCTTTGAAGATGTTAAGTGCTATGTGCTATTATTTCAGTCTGTCATACATAATGAAAAATTAATGTTTAACCTTTTTCAATAGGTTCTGTACAGTTAAGCTGCTAATAGGCTGAGATGATTCCACTAATTATCACATCAAACAATGTAATCATTTATTATTGCAATGGTATGCTACTATTAAAAACATTAGAATAATAACTTATTAAAACACATTTAAATTTCTTTGCGAATATTTCTGTTATGTTTTAGAAACATTTTACATTTTACATCCAATTCCTTCTGTAATAAGGCAAATGCAAATGTAAAAACTTTGGTCTGAATTCTTCTCTCATTCTCAACAATATAAACCTAATGGTCTTAGTCTTGATTTACAACAGTGCAACTGCATTTTGAACAGAATTTTGTTCTGTATCTGATCTTTCTTTGTACATTCATTGCACTGTATAAATAATACGTACATAACTAGGGCTTGATCCTACAGTGCTTACAAGTCCTCACTGACTTGGGGACCAATCCTACAAGCAAGTAGGCTCATACAAGGCAGGTAAGCAAGTAAAGCTCCTCATGTGAGTAAGAATTTGCAGGATGAAGTCCCTAGAAGACAGTGTTAATAGGCAATTTTGGCTGAGTAAGGAAGAGCTGGAGGATAAGGCTTTTAGCTGAACCCTATAAATAGTTAATTGTTAAAAATAGTCAGACTGTATTCTGCAAGTATTTTGGAAAAAGAAACAGCTGTGTGGCAAATCAGCACACCTACACACTCCTCCCTGTTTATCAATGTGCCATTTGTTTGAAGCCAATGTGTATGACAAATAAAAGGTATTTTTAGGACCTATTAGGGAAATGTTTTCAAAGCTTAGGATGGAGAATTTGAATTTATTTAAAGTGCTGAGTTTTATCAAAAGGGCAAGTAGTGTAATGTACAGATGAGGCATTGTTAAAAATAAAATGGTAACTAGAAATCACCTTTTTGTTGGCTAATAATAAATACAACAGGAAGCTGGAGAGGGGAAAGATCAAATAATCATCTGAAGATGTATGTATAAAGGGCCTGATGCAAAGCCCAGGTATGTCAATTGGAGGTTTTCTGTTGATTTCAGCAAGCACAGGATCCAACCCTATAGCACAGGGGTGGACAAACTACGGCCTGGGGGCCCCATCCGGCCCTTCAGATATTTTAATCCGGCCCTCAAGCTCCTCTAGGGAGTGGGGTCCAGGGCTTGCCCTGCTCTGTGCTGTGGCTTTGTGCGGCCCCCGGAAGCAGCAGCGTGTCCGTTCTCTGGCTCCTATATGTAGGGGCTGCCAGGGGCCCTGCATGCTGTCCCAAGCACCGCCCCCACAGTTGTCTTGGCCAGGAACCACAGCCAATGGGAGCTGCAGGGGCAATGCCTGCAGATGGGGCAGCATGCGGAGCCCCCTGGCTGCCCCTACACATAGGGGCCGGAGGAGGGACATGCTGTTGCTTTGGGGAGCTGCTTGAGGTAAATGCTGCCCAGAGTCTGCACCCCTGACCCCCTCCTGTGCCCCAACCCCCTGGCCTAGCCTTGATCCCCCTCATGCCTTCTGAGCCCCTCAATCCCAGCTCAGAGCACCCTCACGCATCCCCACCCCCTCATTCCCAGCCCCATCCCAGAACCCACACCCCCAGCTGGAGCCCTAACTCCCTCCTCAACCTCAACCCCTTACCCCAGTTCGTAGCCCTTTCCCACACCCTGATCTCCTAAATTCTGGCCACACCCTAGGACCCACACCCCATCCTGCACCCCAATCCCCAATTTCATGAGCATTCATGGCCCGCCATACAATTGCCATACCCAGATGTGGCCCTTGGGCCAAAAAGTTTGTCCACCTCTGCTATACCAGGAGGATAACTAAGTGTTAGTACTATGTGGTCACTGTCTGTAGTTTGCTATAGTCCATGCTGAAGTCTTAAATTCCTGGTAGCAACATTTGAGTGAAAATTTTTTTTTGTCTTTTAAATTGTTGTATTTTATTATTTTAAAATAAAACATAAAATTATAATGAAATCAACATTAATGTAAACAAAAATAAAAAAATGGAGCAAACTAAAATTAACGTGCTAATCAAATGCAGTGTTGTATCAATCCATGTTATCAGTATTTACTAAACCTGCCACTGAGTATCAATAGCATCCTCTTGAATTAAAGTGAAAAACGAGATAAAAAATAACAGACCAGAAAGACAATAGCAAGTATCTAAGTTCTAAACTATACTGATGGTCTTAATGAGGCTCCCTCTGAGAGAACAAACACAGAGCAAGTAGTTCCTTAAACAGCCATTGAGTCAGTGTGTATTCAGAGCTTTGATCAATGCTCACAGGGATTATTTTGTGAAAAGAACAAAGGAGCCTAAGAGATGGGACCTCGGAGAGAGAACTGAAGGAAGAGAACAGGACACAGTCACAGATCTCTCTGGGCTCCATCCTGCCTCCTTCCCTCCCACTGTTGTACCTTACTTCATTAGCAGTCCCACTGACTTCAGTGAGCTTTGCATCAGGCTGTGGTGTTGATATCAGTAAGCCTATTTGCAGAGTAAAGTACTACTCAACATATGAGTATCAAAACAGGGTCCTTCATTAGTAATTAAACTGAAAATTAAATATTTCCAAGCATTGATTATAACAAAGCATGGGAACACATATCCACAAAGCAATGAAATCCGTATGAGAACGCTGATGTCTTGCAAGATCAGTACTCGGTTGATTTCAAGGGAACTGTTCTGATTTTCGCCACGTTAGGGTCTGGCCCACTGTTTTTATAGTGTCTGAAAATGTGATACAAAAGTCTGTAAAAGAAATGGAAGTTCTGTGTTTAAAGAGATTTTGTTATTTTCATAGCTTGCAGTAAAACTATCCTGATAAACTGCCCTTGAATTTTCACCTTTATGTTAACTACTGAAATGTATATTGTAATTTGCATACAATTTGTATTTCCTAGGGACACTGACAAGAACACAATGACCAACCTTTGTGTATAGAGTAATTTATTTACATATTTTTTGTTTATTTAAGAACTTACTTTGGCTGACAAAGTTCTTCAAGGAATCCCCTCTGCAGGAGAGATCATAATTAATCCTGTGTTGCTAGAGTCACCATCTAGAAAAGAGCTTGGCCTCAGTAAGTGGTACTTTCAAAAGAAGCTATGAGATGTTTGCAACGCTGCTAAGATTTTACTGAATTGCTTCAGATACCCTTTTTTTGTGGTTTCCACTATGGTCAGAAGTCTTAAGTGGAGGTTCTTTATAAAGAACACATGCAAGTTTTATGGCCTAATGTTTCATACTCTTCTTTATTTATAGGTCTATTTAACTATGTAAAATTTATTTTAAACAAGTGATTCTGTAATTCCAGCTACATGAGTTATCTATAAAGAAACAATGATGAGAATAAATAAGTGTGCAATAAGTACACCTCTAACCCAATAGAACGCTGTCCTCGGGAGCCAAAAAATCTTACCACATTATAGGTGAAACCGCTTTATATCAAACTTGCTTTGATCCGCTGGAGCGCGCAGCCCCACCACCCCTAGAGTGCTGCTTTACCGCGTTATATCCGAATTCATGTTATATCAGGTCGTGTTATATCGCGGTAGAGGTGTATACGAATTTTTAAACTATTGCACAGAATCCTATTTCTAATCATCACATGATTAAAAGCACTTTTGATGATATAGCAACCAACCTTGACTGGGTCAAGGTCCAATCCTGTGATATGCTGAAAACGTACTATGAGTTATTGTCCTTAATAAAGGACCTTTTTTAAAAAAAAAAAAAAGCAAGAAACAAGTAACTAAATCTGCCTTTTTTTCACAATAGATTGTGATTTAGACTCCATTCTGCAAAGTCGCTCGATGAGGACAGACTCCCATGTCTGCATGGAGCTCCACTGACTTCAAAGGGGCTCTATAGAGCAGATACAGGGGTTCATCTGCATAGAGTAACTTGCAGGATTAGGGACACAGATAGTATGTTTTATCACAAAGGATTTAACAAAAACTTATATGAGTAGAAGTATCATATTAAGACATATTGGTTTATTTTATTTTTAATTTTTACATTTAAATATTCCCTGCAGTGCTGGAAACCCAAAACAACACTAACAATGTGGTAGTGCATGCAAGGGTGGCTCTAGGCATTTTGCCGTTCGGCAACCTTCCTGCCGCCCTTGCAGGGACCGGCAGAGTGCCACCAGTGGCTTGCCGCCCCAAGCACGTGCTTGGCGTGCTGATACCTGGAGCCGACTCTGAGTGCATGAGAACCAGGAAGTGAATCTGACTAGAAACAGAAAGTGAAGCTCACAATTGGAGCAGAGAATCCTGTGGCACCTTATAGACTAACAGACGTTTTGGAGCGTGAGCTTTCGTGGGTGAATACCCACTTCGTCAGACGCAGGTATCCAGACTAACACGGCTACCCCTCTGATACTCACAATTGGGTTCACTGTGCAAGCTGACAGAAATGCAAAAAGTAAACAAACAGCATAAATGATTAGCAGTAAATTGAATTTTAACTACAATTTTCCTTTACAAAAATTAGAACATGTAAATAAATATATAATGTTGTAAATTCAGAGTATTTCTTTAACCAGCTTCTTTTCCACCATAAGGCACGTCTGATATTTCCTTATTTATAGAGCCCCGCAAATCTCCAGATATCTGCTTTATATCTACGGATATCCGTGGATCATATTTGTAGCTTGGGTGTGTATACAACTTTTGTATCTATGCAGGCCTCTACTTATGTACCTAAAATAGCTTGGGGAGGTAGGGCTTGATTCAAAGCACACTGAAGTCAATGGAAGGTTTTCTATTGATATTACTGGATTCTGGATCAAGTCTCTAAGTTTTAAACACCTGTGTGCTGAACCTGTATTATATACCATACAGAGTTTCTTATTCTTACTTAGAGAATGATTTAAAAAATCTAAGTGCAAGTCATCTTTGTGATTTGTGAGGCACGCACTGTGCTGCTAAGAGTTAACCTGGCATTGGACCTATAGAGATTGCCACCAGTCTCCCAAAGGAGAGAATCACTTTGTGTAGTAATCGCCAATCTATCCAGACATATTTGCTTCAGTCTTGGAGGAAATGGGTCTCAGCACTGAACATTAAAAGGGGAAGTGAGAAAATAAAAACAGGACAAAACAATGGCAGAGCAGGAAGGGAGGGGCAGCAACCCCACCTCAGCTAAATATTAGTCACTGTTCAGGTGATAGCTGCTGTAGTAGACACCCAACCAATACTGTCTTGAGGAGACAGTAGGAATGAACTAGGTCTCCGTCATGACACCACAAAGCAGTAATACTGGTATGAGATAGCTTTCTGATTACCAGGGCTCCAAGCAAAACCCAGTACCCTCCCTTGGGGATCCTGCTTCTAAAGGAAGATCTCAGGCAGTGATTCCCCTTTTGCTCCCACCGATTGAAAGGTGTGAAAAAGACTGGGTTGGCCATAAGATGCAAGGGTCTGCATGCTAGTTCTCAAAGGATGGGGTCCCAAGCAGTTGCTGAGGTTGCTTATATCAGTAAATGGGCCACTCGGAGTTTCATTTAAATTTGACAGTATATTCTGCTTCTCTCTCCTACCTTCATTCAATAGAAGTTTGCCGCCAAATGCTAAGTTAAGAATCATTCATAAATTTCAATGGCTTTCTATATTTGTTTTCACTGACTTATTTCCTATTGGATCTAAGTTTTCCCTGTACTTTATATAGCTGTTTGCCTTCTCTCAAATGAATGCTGTGAAATAAGTGTCAGTGTGCTATACACCCACACACAGGCGCTGGCTTCCTCCTTTCCCTGGGGGTGCTCAACCCCTGCTCAGCCCTAGCCCCTGCTCCTACTCCACTCCTTCCGCCAAGGCCCCTTCCCTTCCCATCCAGTTCCACCCCTCCCCCCCCCAGCACCTCCTGCACACCACACAACAGCTGATTGCGGCGGCGGGAGGCCCTGGGAGGGAAGGGGGAAGAGTTGATCAGCAGAAGGCACTGGATGGTGGGACAGCTGGCTGCTGGTGGGTGCTAAGCACCCACTAATTTTTTTCCTTGGGTGCTCCAGCCCTGGAGCATCCACAGAGTCAGCACCTATGCACACACACACATAACATGCATACAACTATGTTAAAAGAATAATAAGGTTACAACATCAAGCACTAAAAAATTAGGAAATCCTAGAATTAAGGTTATCTGTGCAACCTTCATTCACCCTCTTTGTGCACACACTTTATGATACAGTTTTTAATGACGTGTTCACATACTATTTTTTTCCAAAGAACTCCTGCTTATGTCAGTGCACACGATGGATCATGACCTGGACATGAAATAGGATAGATCACGTCCTGAACATTTTACAATTTTGTGGGTAATTTCCTAGACCTTTAAAAAAAAAAAATTGACAAAACAAAACAAAACAAAACAAAACAAAAAAACAGAAATTCTCTCTCTGAACCCATATTGACCTTCCACAAGTGTCATCATGTGGTTGAAACCTTTAAATCCATAGCAGGAGGACAGCGGAGGAATAATGAGACACAGGAATCCTGGGTTCAGTTCCCTCTTCTGTAGGAGAGTGTGCTGTAGTGGTTATAAACCCTTCTTCCTTTGTCTCTCCACTGGCCCATTATTCCTGCTTCATCTTTCCACTTGCTTCTCTTCACCTTCCCCACTCGGCCCCTGCCCTTGTGCTCCTTCCTGTTCTCCCCCTCCCGTCAGCTCTGCCTCCTGACACTTGTCTTTCACTCCTCCCCATCCCCATTGTTGACTCATCCCTCTCTCTTCCCCTCTGCTCCTCAAATCTCTGCATTCATCAGTGATATTCAGGTTTGGATTGGCCACCCTCGGTCATGGTGGAGGGGCAGCCAGGCAATATTTGAGTGAGTGGTGTTGCAACATGGCATGTGGGGTCACATTACCATATGACTCCATGCACCAGGTCACAACGCCTGGAGTTGGAAGCTTGGCCCAGCCTGGTGGGATAGCAGTCGTATCTGCCAGATGAGTGCGGGGCCAGCTTACTCTCCAGCTCCTTGTGAAAATTCTTGTGCAATTTTGTCAATTGCATCATCTTCTTGAAAAGGTGCTGCCAATACACTGAAAGGCTGCCAGGGGGATAGTCACCTCTCTCCCAGATTAGCTCTGCCACTGACACAAAGATGAATTGTACTGGCGAGCTCCACGTTAGCTCTGTATAGTTCTTACTTTGTGGAAGCTGGTTTCTCTTCTCGCATTGTATAAGATATAGATCTTATCAAAAGATGGTATCATATGATTCTCATACTACACATGGTACAGAATAGTTCATTCACCATTCATGTTTCCTCTTTTTGACGCTTTGGCATTTCTGATCCTGGCCCAGACTCTGTCCCCTGGATCCAGATGCTGGGAGTGTGCTCCTCCATGTGTGGCTGTCCTGGGCCTGCACCTCTGTGGCACTGTCCCCCTACACACACACACTCACTCACATACACACTCTGTCTCTCTATCTCCCCCACCCCCCGCTGCAATCTGTGGAGCTAAACTTGAAGCTGTGCTGTTTTTTCAGTGGAACCTCCCTATCCTCATGGCTTGTGTGGGCTATGAGGGCCAAGGGAACCAGTGGAGCCACACTGCCAGAGTTTGCAGTCAACATGGGGACACTGGGCCTCCAGATACTTGGCTCTTACCTCCCCTCGGTCCAACCTCAGGGACAACCAAGCCGGGGTGGGAGGCAGCCCCTCCGAACTAATTGTAAAAACGGGTTCAATCTCCCTGATGGAACAGCTGGGGAGGGAGCTTTGGAGGGAGGAAGTGTCTTTCTGTTTTTGGACATTGCTTAGCACTTTCTGGATAGTAAATGACTCTTAATGATAAATGACAACATAAGATCTGGGCTTTCCATGCCCCAGTGACTAAGGTGGGACAACAAAAGCAGATTTGACCTTTTTTTGATCTCATAAATGACTTCCTAATGCATTCACAAGCTAAATATGAGTCAACAGTGTAACACTGTTGCAAAAAAAGTGAACATCATTCTGGGATGTATTAGCAGGAGTATTGCAAGCAAGACATGAGAACTAATTCTTCCGCTCTACTTCGCGATGATTAGGCTTCAACTGGAGTATTGTGTTCAGTTCTGGGTGCCACATTTCAAGAAAAATGTGGGCAAATTGGAGAAAGTCCAGAGAAGAACAACAAAAATGATTAAAGGCCTAGAAAACATGACCTATGTGGGAAGATTGAAGAAACTGTGTTTGTTTAGTCTGGAGAAGAGGAGACTGAGGCCTGGTATACACAGGGGCATGGGGGCGACTCGATCTAATAACATGAATAATGTAGCTGAAGTCAACGTACATAGATCAACTTACCATGATGTCTTCACCACGGTGAGTCAACTGCTGCTGCTCTCCCGTTGACTCCACCTATGCCTCTGGTGGAGGTGGAGTACAGGAATCAATGGGAGAGCGCTTGGGGGTCAATTAATCACATCTAGACTAGACACAATAAATTGAACCCTGCTGGATCAATCGCTGCTCACCGATCTGGTGGATAGTGTAGACATACCCTGAGTGGGGACAAGATAACAGTTTTCAAGTACAGAAAAGGTTGTTCAGGGAGGAGGGAGAAAAATTGTTCTTAACCCCTGAGGGTAGGACAAGAAGCAATGGGCTTAAATTACAGCAAGGGCGGTTTAGGTTGGTCATTAGAAAAAACTTCCTATCAGAGTGGTTAAGCACTGGAATAAATTGCTTAGGGGGTGTCGCAGCCCAAAGGCCTCTGGTCCAACATGGCGTCTGGATGGCCAATTGCCGGTCATCTAAAGGTCACACTAGTACTGTGTGCAGCACCGTAGTGCAGTGTGCAACCTTAGAGGGCCGTGTGCAGGTTCCCACCTTTTTACCTGGTCACCTAGGGGTTAGGCTAGTGTCGTGTGCAGTCTCCTGCTCTTCTGCCTAGCAACTCAGGGGTCAGGTTGGTGCTGTGTGTATAACACCAGCGTGCCTTGTGCAAAGGGGCCCAATCTGACCAATCGTAATGCAGTTCAAAGGGTCGGATTAGGGTTGTGTGCAAAACTATGCTAGTGTGCTGAGTGCAGCTTCTAGTAGCTTCTAGTGTGCCGTGTGCAAAATCTGCCCACGTAGGGGGCAACAGCTCGGAACCTGGAGGGTGGGGGAGCTAGGGACCAATCAAATTTTGCCAAGTGTAAAACAGTCCCTGGAATAAAACCATGCCTCATGCCAGGATCTGCAGGAGTATCTGCGAACTGACTGAAGGACCTGATCAACCCTTCAGCCAGGGGTCTCCTCCGGATATAGCCGGCTCGTGTCATGTTGTTTATTATTTCTTTTCAACGGTATTTTTCCACGGATTGCTTATTTTTCCTACGGTATTTTCTACGGATTCGGTATGCTTCTGATGTCTGTACTGCTGGTCAGCTGCGCCTGGAATACAGTACTTGCTCACTAACTGTCTGTGCTTTGCCTAGCCTTTTCTCTCTTCTTCCCCTTTTATTTGGTATACAACTGCATATGCTGCCGCCTGCTGTAAAGTTATGTATATATGGTATCTAAGGACTGAGTTGTTATAATAACTGCTATTGAGTTTAATTTGGTGTCTTTGATAATAGTATTTGGTTAAGTGTGCACACAGATCATTTAATTTGGTGTATTCGTTTACTTTTCTAAAGAGCAGTTGTTTTTTGAAGTATTTGGTTATGTGTTAATAGATGTAAATAGCGTGTTTTAGATTGTGTAAAGGTTTCTCGTTTTACTAGCTTGTTTTAATAGCACTGTTAGTTGATAGAAGTGCTCCTCCCCAGCCCAAGTTGTGATTTTCTCCGTTAATAAACGGCCACGTGGTGTTTGAAGTTTCCAGCCTGTCTGGTCTTGGTTTTTTCCTCACTCGATTAAAAACTTCACCGAACCCGTATTCGGGACGGACAGGGGGGTTGTGGAAGCTCCATCATTGGGGATCTTTAAGAGCAGGTTGGACAAACACCTGTCAGGGATGATCTAGATAATACTTAGTCCTGTCTTGAGTGCGGGGGACTGGACTAGATGACCTCTCGAGATCCCTCCCACTTCTACGATTCTATAAGCTATTACTGTACTGGACGGCTCATCATTCGTGCTGGATTTCAGCTGCGCTTATCCAGTTACACAACTGTGGCCTGAATCTGAAATCTCTCTTGTGTTAGCATGGGGAACTCCGTGCCTGTAAACTGCCCAGCACAAAGGGGCAATGATTCCAGTCAGGGCCTCTGGGTGCTATTGTAATAATATAAGAATGAATAATAACACAATTCCCCCCACCACCTACTCCTGACACCATTATCTTGTGGTACCTTCATTACAGGTTCCTGGAGGGCTTTAGAGCCGGGAAGAGCAGCAGATCCAACATTCTCCTGAGTTTGGAGGTGTTGGAGCTGGAGGTTGGTTTTGTGCCAACCTCTAGCGTTTATCTTATCACCTATTACTTATCATCAGCAGGCTTGGACCATTTCTCAGCACTCTGCGTCTGCACCACTAACAAAAACATCCCAGCCCGGTGAGGTGAAAGCCCAGGCCCACTGAAAATCATGCGCCTGCCTGCTGCAGAGCGTGCAACCGCAGGCGCTTGCTCAGCGCAACCTTCCCTCTTGCTGCAGCCTGGGGGAGCAGCGCGCCCAGCCACTCCAAGCCTCCCGGAGCTGAATGACACCCCCGGCACCCAGTAGGCTGCCGCTTCGGAGCGGCTCCCGGCCGGGCTGGGCTATTCCCGGCGCTGCCGCTCTGGAGCAGAAGCGAAAGCAGCGGCCCGAATGAGGAGGACTGCGGAAGTGCCCACGCCCCCGGCTGCACTGGAGCCGAGAGGCTGGTGTGCCGGCCCCTCTAGGACCCGGGCTCTTGCGAGTCTGTCCCGCGCCTTCTCCCGCAGACGGCGGCCAGGCGGGTGGTGTCAGCGGGATGCTGCTCCAGCTGAGCGCCGAGTTTGATCTCCAGAGCGATGTGGTCCCGTGGCTCTTGGCGCAAGGTCCGGCAGCGGCTCTAGGTAACGCTGATGCTTGGGGAGGCGCTTTCCGTCCTGCCAAGCAGGCTGGGTTTCTGTAGGGTCGCCCCCATCCCCGCTAGCCATATCTGTCTTGTACTCGGCTCACTTGTCAGGAAAGTGTCCTCGCCCTCCGCCTGCCCCGTCTCAGATGTGGCCCTGGCTTCTGAAGTGTGTGCACATATGTATTGTTATCTGGCCCTTTAAACATCCTCACAACTCCCTCTCCCCCCCTTCTTAAAATGGGACACAACACAAAGGGAGAGGGAAGAAGTTTGACATAATGTGATATTAGTGTTTTTTTGCTGGGTCAGAACAAAGCTGGCTGGAATCTAATGTTTCATGAATCAGCACCTTAGTTTAGTTTATGGCAGTAAAAACAACATAGCATTTATGTGCTGAGTGGTTACAGTGTCAAAAGAGCCCAGGTGTGTTTGAACTTGGGCCTAAATGAGTGAAGTAGTTTCTTATTTGGACATGGTTTAGTCAGGTGCTGGGAGCATGATATGTGAACCATTGCCAAAACATATCTAGAAATACGTGTCTGCCTTGATGTGTGTTATGGTTTTCCCATTTGTATGCTCCTTGGCTGCCAGTTACAAAGATTGCTGGGCCTAATACTCAACTGATTTACACCACATTCAAATACCATTAAAGTCATGTGCAGAATCCAGTCCACTCATTATTTATGTAAGTACAGTGTCCAAATATCCACTTAAAAATTGCAAAGTTATTCTGTATGGTGTGAGTTTAAATTTTACATGGTGACATTTTATTTATTTTTTTAAAATGGAGAATCGAGTTTCATCTATTATGGCAGGGAAGTGAAAATAGTTTGGTTTCACATGATATGCAGACTGCACTGAAGGAGTTCACAGCTCTTGGCATATCACCTTGAGCAAATATCATAGAGTCTAAAAACTCATATAACATTAAACAGGTTAATCTAAAGTACGTATATTTAAAAGTAACTTCCTTGAAATGTGAGCCAAATTTATCCTTGGTATAACTTGGTATAACTCTCCACTCAAGTCACTCATGCATCATGAGATGAATTTGGCAAAGAATGTTCAAAGTGAAACAATTGTATATGACAACAGGAAATAACCTATGTAGATTTAACTTCCTACTAACAGACTTCTATCATATGTGCTATCCCTTTCTTTCACAAAACTTTCCTCTCTCACTCCCCATTTTCCCCAAAATTTGGTTAGAATACTTTCCCCAAGTAACCTCCCCTTTAAAAAAAACAAAAATCTTTCATCTATTTTGTTTGTGAATGCTAATTAAAATTAAATTAACTGGTAGATGCCACAACAATATGTGATTGCTAAATTATTTTGTTGGGTAGCGTGGGAGTTGAGAAGCAATGAATAAACCCAGTGGACTTTTGGCACAATGGTTCCCCTCCACCCCACCTGTGAAGTAACTGTTTCAGTTCTGTTTTTTAAAAACTACAGAAGACTCAATTTAGAAAAGCAGAGGGAAATAGCATAAAAATCATTATCTTTAGGGCTCTACCAAATTCACTCTCCATTTTGGTCAATTTCATGGTCATAGGATTTTTAAAATAGTAAATTTCATGATTTCAGATTTTTAAATCTGAAATTTCATGGTGTTATAATTGTAGGGGTCCTGACCCAAAAAGGAGTTGTGGGGGCTTGAAAGGTTATGGGGGGGGGCGGTTGTGGTACTGCTACCCTTACTTCTGTGCTGCCGCTGGTGCTTCCTTCAGAGCTGGGCAGCTGGAGAGCGGTGGTTGCTGGCTGAGATCTGAGCTCTGAAGGCAGAGCCATCACCACCAGCAGCACAGAAATAAGGTTGGCATGGTATGCTATTGCCTCCTTACTTCTGCACTGCTGCCTGCAGAGCTGGACCCTGAGTCAACAGCCGCCACTCTGCAGCTGCCCAGCTCTGAAGGCAGCAGGGCAGAAGTAAGGATGGCATGGCATGATATTGCCACTCTTACTTCTCTGCTACTGCTGGCGGGACGCTGCCTTCAGAGCTGGGTGCCCAGCCAACAGCCGCTGCTCTCCAGCCGCCCAGCTCTAAAATGACCATTCCCCCAAAATAACCTTGCCAACACCCCCATACACACACAGTCAGGACTCCCAATTTGAGAAACACTGATCTCTCTTGTGAAATCTGTATAGTATAGGGTAAAAGCACACAAAAGACAAGAATTCACAGGGGGAAGACCAGATTTCACAGTCCGTGATATATTTTTCATGGCGGGGAATTTGTTAGCCCCTTAATCACGGTAGAGACAGATGCTAGCATCGGTACTAAATTCTGAATGTCTAATTGGAGACCTTTTGGCAAGATAAATCATTCGAAAAAATCAACCATCTATGTATTGTTGCTCTATAAAAGGGTATGTCAGATTGATTTATCCTCAAACAAGTTTATACAAAACCAAAGGTAAATATGAAAGTTTCCATTATTTTAAAAATAAATTCCTTACCTTTCCTTCTACCCCGAAGTCTGTAGTTGAAAAGTATTCCATGTATGTTAGGTATTATTATTATTTACCATTATATACTGGAGTGATAGTGTGGACATGGCACTGACCATCATGTTTAAGACTGATAAAGGCCGTGCACAGCCTTTTTAAAAACCAAAAGACCAGTCTTTTTTAGAATAAACCCATCTGATATTACTAGTATTACTGTCTAGCATTTCAACTTCTGTTCACATGGTGACTTTCCTATCTTTTAAAAATAAATTATTTTTGTGTCTAGGCACCCAGGGCGCTGTAGCCTATTAGTTAAACTACCATGGGTTCAGCTCCCATTGCTACAGTTTCAGTCTCAACAGAATTATCTTGTAAAGTCTCACATGCATGTTTAACTTTATTCTCATTGGACAACTCATATGAAGAACATTAAGCATCCACATAAGTTTTGTCAGTACTGGGGCTCAAATCACTGGATTTTGGACAAAAATATCTTGTATGGTGCTGAACTTAGCAATCACATATGTTGTACTCACAAACTGGCGTAACTCCAATTATAGGGCCTACCTAGTAGAAGCATTGTGTTTGTAAAACATTGGTCGGAACTGAAGAAATTAGACTTTTTAAAATAAACACATGAAAATATTTTTCAACTGTTGTTAAAGAAAATCTGGGCTTATTTTTGTTTAGCCCAATCATGTGAGTGTTCAGAAGACAAGCAGCACTTCTTGCTATGAATTAAAACTGTGCTATATTTGAACAAAGTCTTCCTGGCTATTTTGAATCTGTTGGTGGTGGTAACCTTCTGGAGAGTCACAAATGGCCATCAGTTTCAGAATTGCTTGAAAGCTGATTTAATTATCTTTAAAAGGATTTTAATTTCTAGATGTTCAAATATTTTTGCACCTTGCGCTAAATGTTACTAAATATAACATTAAAAATGAATGTTTTCTCCCTTGAGGATTTGAGAGTGTTATGCAGCCTCTCTTGGAATTTCCAGTGATGTACTCACTGGGCATAGGTAGGATCAAGGAAGGAACTATAAATTGAGAGAAGATGTGTCTCGCATAGGCCCTGATCTAAAGACTTCCATTGAGTTCTGTGGACTCTGAATCAGGGGCCTACTCTCTGCTTGGAGGTCAAATTCAACCTTCCTTATAGACAGTAGAAAGAAGGTTGATGGGACAGTATTCAACCTCGGCATGCAGGCAGGCTGGCCGTGTGGTTGCTTGCAGTCTGTCCCTGCCTGCTATTCTAGCCTGTGGACTGGGATATTGGCTATTGTTCTTTGTGCCTTTTATGTTGGGTTTTTGGCCACTGGATCTTTCAAGTGCAGATTTAATTATCGCGTCCCCAGTTCACTCCAAATGCTCAGTCTGCACTGGCTTAGTAAGGATGACAGGAAAATCACCTTTGTGACACCAGCATGTCCTCCCTCCTCTCCATCTTGGACTGATGAGGAGGCCCTGTGGTACAGAGGATATTGTGTGGGCCCTCTATATTGGAGTGAATTCTGCCTTGAGGGAGTATACTATGTGGAAAAGGATTTGTTTGAAGACTGTTCCCTAAACTTTCAGGATTAGTATAAGAGGCTGAATCCAATGAAATTTCCATTAATATCAATGTAGGGTGTAGTGTCATTCAAAGGGATAATGACCATAGGTGTGTGCAGCACATTTCATTAGGGTGTGCATCCAGGGAATTTTTTTTAAAGGCGAACATTTATTGAATACTCAGTCATAAAGGACATTATTTTTATTCATCAAACAAACTAAAGAAACTAAAACTTAACTAAACTTAATTTTTTTGAATTAACAACTAAACTTTACTTAAAAAATGAGACACAAAATACCAAATTTTTGCTGTAATGATAACCAGGCGTATACAAAGATACAGTCAATTTTCATGATATTTATCTTTAACCAGATAATGAGCTAACCAAATTGACCAAAACAGATTAAAGTTTCTTTGTCTTCCTGTCCTAGAGAATGAGACATCGCTCACCAGGTGTTATGGACTTAAATTCCTCAATCATATCATTGTAATTAACTAATGAAGCCAATTCTTGTTCAATGTACAAAATCATGAGTGAGTTGAGGTGCTGTTGGGACATTGTGTTTTTTAGTTTATTTTTTACATATGCTGGTTTCGAAAAGGATCTTTCACATGAATAGCTTGTCTGCTCCTTTTCTTATGTTATCAACAAACCGATCCATATTTTAAAATGTAAAGGGGCCATCATACGAATGAATTAAAACATAAAGCCATGGGCTTGTTATGCTATTTCAGTAGAGTACACATGACAAAGATTACAAACACTGTAGACACTGCGGCACTGCAGCCGCTTATATAGGTCAAAGAATTTTCTAGAATAGTAGTCGGAAGGGAGGACCAATGGCAATGTAGTACAGTAGTGGGGACACATGCTGCGAGCGAACGCGGACTTTGTATATAGAGCGTATCATGAGATTAAATTAAAATGCAAAAACACTCTGTTTTTGAGACATTAGGGCAGGCATGGGTAAACTTTTTGGCCCAAGGGCTACATCGACATTCCAGAACTGTATGAAGGGCCAGGCAGGGAAGGCTGTGCCTCCCTAAACAGCCTGGCCCTGTCCCCATCCGACCCCACCCACTTCCTGCCCCCCTGACTACTCCCTTCAGAATCCCTGACCTATCCTGCTCCTTATCCCCTGACTGCCTCCCCAACCACCACCCCAGGACCCCACCCACGCCCCCTGATCCCTGTCCCCTGACTGCCTCGACCCCTATCCACCTCCTGACAGACCCCCAGAACTCCCACGATCCAACCCCCTGTTCCCCGTCCCCTGACCACCACCCCCAGAACCTCTACTCCATCCAACCCTCCCCGTTCCCTGACTGTCCCCGGGACTTCCTGCCCCTTATCCAACCCCTCTGGCCCCTTTATCATGCCGCTTAGCTCCACCTCCCCCCTCTCCCGGAGCCTCAGCGTGCCACGTCCAGAAGCGGCCCTGGACAGCACTGCAGCAGGATGGCTCCATGGGACCTAAGCTCCCGCCACTCGGCCGCAGCTCGCAGCCCTGCCGCCTTACCACATGGCTCTGAACGGGAGGAGCTCATGCCCCAGTGGAGCCACACCACTTTAGCTCTGTCCAGGGCTGCTCCCGGATGTGGCGTGCTCAGATGCTGGGGAATGGGGGAAGGCGGGGCTGGGGGGGAGCCTCCCTGGCTGGGAGCTCAGGCGGGCCGGGCAGGACGAGCTTGCCCACCCCTGCATTAGGGTGTGCCTGGGCCTATGATAATGACAGATCTCCTGGGCTATTATTGGGTGATCATCTCTGGTGTAATGCTATTGTAATGGACTTTGAGTGATCTGACAGCTGTGGAAAGTGGTGAATCTAGTAGTGTAAAGAAAGCTAGGATTTCCCCCTTGTTTCCCAACAACATAATGCCAGTGTTCTGAATTTAATTGATCCTAACAGTAATAAATAAAACAAAGAGGGTGTTCTTTTTGTTACTGATTGTGTTAGCGCAAGCCAGTTTATAGTATAAAAATACCTGACCATATGGAGGAGGCACACTCTCTACCAACTTTAGGTGATAACTACGAAGTTATTAGTGTCAAACCCAGCTAATAACCGAACAGAAATCTTGAAGAATTTTTCCATTCACACTTTCTGAACGCTATTGCTATTACAAACTACCATACAGTGGTTAAAATGCAGCCATCAAATGGTCTTTTTATGGACTATATTTTCTCTCCCAGTCAAGAACCCATTTGTGAGGCAACAACCCTTTGGCAACCACAGCTGCTAGAAAAGTGACATAAAGAAAGCATGCCTTTTTACTGTCTTTAATATGATTTGTCCTTTCTGACATACACTAATCACTTTTGTTTTGGGCTTCCCTTCTGGCTGGTCCTTCTCTTTCCCCTTCATGTCCATCATGGCTTTCTGATGATTCTCTCCCTCATCTACCCCCACTCTCTTACCTATGTTTCCCTGACACATGGGATCCTTGCACATGCCCCTGTGCTGCTTAGTTTCCAGGTACCTCAGTGCAGCAGTTCTTAAATTGCGATGTGTGGAATGTATTCTGGGTGTGGGGGCATTAAAAGATTTAGGAAAAAAACCACTTACTGCACACGTTCAGAGCTGGGTGGCCAGACAGCAGCAGCTGCTGGCTGAGCACCCAGCTCTGAAGGCAGTGCCGCTGCCAGCAGCAGCACCACCACAGAAATAAGGGTGACAGTACCAAATCATGCCACACGTATTTCTTTGCTGCTGCCGACGGCAATGCTGCCTTCAAAGCTGGGTGGCTGGAGAGCAGTGGCTGCTAGCCGCATGCCCGAGCTCAGGCAAAACTACTACAGACAGAAAGAAGGGGATGTGATCAAATAAGTTTGAAAACCACTGCTCCAGTGAATACTGCTAGGCTGCATGGCTTTCTGGTGGCTCTGGTCATTAAGGGAAAATTCTGTTTCTTATTCTGCTCTTTATGCAGAAGTGGCTATGGAGGAGGCACCTAGGCTCCTGCACTCCTCATTTCCAGGTATTTCTCTGAGTTGCCTGGAGAGGCAGTTGGAAACAAGGTGACAGGTGTTGTGGTGCTGGTTCCACCTCTCTGTTGACCACCAGCTGGTGCTCTGAGGACTTCAGTTTGAGAACTTGCAATGCATAGCCATTACTTAACTTCTGAAGTCCTGTATGCATGTAATAGGATGGGTTGAAACTGATCTGCTGTTAGCAGCATTCAGCAATCTGGAGAAAGGGGTAAAAAGTGAGGTGGCAAAGTTTGCAGATGATACTAAACTGCTCAAGATAGTTAGGACCAAAGCAGACTGTGAAGACCTTCAAAAAGATCTCACAAAACTAAGTGATTGGGCAATAAAATGACAAATGAAATTTAGTGTGGATAAATGTGAAGTAATGCACATTGGGGAAAAATAACCTCAACTATACATACAATATGATGGGGGCTAATTTAGCTACAACAAATCAGGAAAAAGATCTTGGAGTCATCGTGGATAGTTCTATGAAGACGTCCACACATTATACATATGCGATCAAAAAAGCAAACAGGATGTTAGGGTTCTTCTTCGAGTGCTTGCTCATATTCATTCCAAGTAGGTGTGCACGCGCCGCGTGCACGTTCATCGGACGAATTTTCCCCTAGCAACACCCGGCGGGTCGGCAGGCGCCCCCTGGCGTGGCGCCTTTGCGGCACCGTATATATGCCCCTGCCGACCCGGCCGCTCCTCAGTTCCTTCTT